>NC_080776.1:32396493-32726493 GCF_020826845.1 Diceros bicornis minor
TCTGCAGCCTCTGGTCATGACATGTTTGGGAACCTCTCAATTCACAACCTTGTCTTATGTGTGTCTCTTGAAAGACACCTTATTTCATATAGATTGTTGATTCATTAGTTGAACTCTCGTCCAACAGCACTATCTATAACTCATGCCTGAAGGAAGCTCATCTAACGCAAGCATTTTCTACGAAAGGCCCATCACAGGCTCCTTGTGCTTACAAACACTACACAACACTTCAGCACTACGTTTGAGGGCCATTCGAAAGAGCAAAAGCACCAAGGAGAAGCACAAAAGGTGACAAACGTAGCATTCCATAGATTAGAAAAAGGACATTTGTTGACGTGAGAATTAAAACAAGAGTTTTAATACTGTAATAGCAAAAACTGGAAATAACCCAAATGTGCACCAAAAGAAGAACGGTCAAAGGAGATGTCGTTTACTCATACTAACATGTAACAGTGAAAAAGAATGACATAGGTCCAAGCAAATTGTTACAAAAGTATCTCCAATGTAGTTTTGAGTGAAAAGAGGAGGTTGCAGAACCAGGTCCATGCCTCACAGGAACAGGTCTGCCTGAGGTTTGATCTCCAAGCAGCTCTATCAAGCCTAATGCCAACTGCTGTGAAAAAGGAAACAAAAATTCTGTTTCTGGAATGTGCTATTTGCCTAAAGAAAATCTTGCAAGCATGTGGCTGGTAGGTTCATCTAAAAGGACAGAGAGCTGAGACTTTGCTGAGCTTACAGAATAGGATTTACGAGTTCTTTCATTCCCTGATTCCTAAGGAATATTTTTAAGTAAATGTCTGCTTGTGTGACAACATTTCACGTGAGACTCCCTTGCATTATAACCCGGTAATGAGGTTGTGGGGCTTAGCTAACCATTACCAAGGCAAAGTTTTGCTGGCTCTCCTCTCTACCAAAAGCAACCTAAAAGTTGGGCAGGACTATTTTGGGTTAGCTGGTGGTATTTGGGCTGGTTTGCAGCACCCACACCCAAGAAGTCTCTCACCTCTGGGCCTCTGTACTTGAGGTAGCCTCTGCCTAGAACCTCTACTCAGGATGTCTAAATGGCTTACTCTTCATTTCTTCATGCCTTGGCTCAAATGTCCTCTGAGAGGTGGACACCAAGACAGGATTAAACAGGCAAGGATTTTATGAGGGGAAATGCTTCTGTAACAGAAAATGGGGTGGGGGAGCCTGGCAAAGTGGGAGAGCCATCAGGCCATGATGCAAGTCTGACTCTAAATGAGGGGGAGATAGAGGGAAGGATGGGTCCAAGTGTCCTACACTGTTGTATAGTCTAAGGAAGGCTTAGGAATGCCACTGGGGAGTCCTTGAGCACAAGCAAATCAGCAGAGGACTCCATGCCTCCCAGGAACAGGTCTGCCTGACTGTCTATCCCTGCCTCACTCACTGATTCGGAGCAGTCCAAGGGAAGCACGACCTCAGTGCAAACAGAGGATAGATCTCATAGCCCAGCAGACTACTGACTTCATAGCTTTGGTTAATTACGTTCGCTGCAGGTGGAGGCCTTCGAGGAGCAGTCTCCTGGATACCATATCTTATCAGTCAGTTTTCCCTGATCACTCTCTGCAAAACAGCCCCACAGAACAGTAAAACATCCACCACATTTCACCAGGAAACACTAATTTTTCTATTGCTTCATCTAGTTAGCTGCTAAATGCACCCATTAAGTCGTTAAATGTTATTTTCAATTATTTTATCTATTATTTCTTAGATAGTCTTTTAGGTTATTTTTCAAATCTGTTTGATCCTTTTTTATAGTTTCCTATACTGTGAAGATCTTTTCAAACTTTTCTTTCAAATACACTAAGTATTGTAATTTAATAATGTGAGCCTGCTAGCTCTAATATTTGAAGTTTTTGCAGGTCATTTCTTCTTTCTAGTATTTTTGTTTTGGTTTATTTTTTTACTCTTGCTCGTGGTCAGCTATTCTTTTTCCTTGGCGCGTTATTTGTGGGAATTCTTTGAGGTCTAGAATTAGTGGGCCTCCTTCCAGAGAGCATTGACGTTTGCCTCAGCAAAACACCTTGGGACACTTTCACTTTATTTGTTTATTTTTTTGTGAGGAAGATCAGCCCTGAGCTAACATCTGTTGCCAATCCTCCCATTTTTGCTGAGGAGGATTGGCCCTGGGCTAACATCCATGCCCATCTTCCTCTACTTTATATGGGACACCACGACAGCATGGTTTGATAAGCAGTGCCTTGATCTGCGCCCGGGATCCAAACCTGCGAACCCCAGGCCACCAGAGCGGAGCATGCAGACTTAACCACTATACCACCAGGCCCGCCCCAGGACACTTCCACTTTAAATGAAACTTACATCCCAAGGTATTTGGGGCAGCTGGCTGATGTGATTTGTCCTATAAAGCAGCATCGGCAAGCTTGTGGTTGTAGTGTCTGACAGGGTTTTTTCCCTTTTCTCTGTTAAATGAAAAGGCAACTTTCCTTGTAGCACTTGGGGATGGCCGGTTTCCTCCTGGCTCACACACACTTAGAAGTTACAGTTCTTCCAGCTCTATGGTTGCTACCAAAGAATTCCCTCTTCTAGCCAACCTAGAACAGCGTTTCCTCCTCACTCTTCTCCCCTTTCCTTAGTATAGATTGAAAACTGAAAATCAGATTCTCCAGGCAAAACCCCATAGGTTAAAATTAATTTCTTTGTTTATTACGACATTCTGGGTTCCAAGTTTCATTAAATTTTTGTCTGATAATGCTTTAATAACATGTAAGCTTCTAAGTGTTTTTAAGATGATTGAAAGAAACATACATATTCATAATTTTAACTTTTCAGCAGAAAGGTGTCAAGTCCCTAAGCAACAGCAATGACTACAGCTGTTAGGTCAGCTTGCCACTGTTCCATAGAATGGATTGGGAAGGAGACAACAAGCCTGAATGGGTTTAGACAGCTTATTATCTATACCATAGCAAGCAACATTAGCTTCTCATCCACATTGGTTACTCTTGCTCTCCCAAGTCCCACGGGGTAATGCAGAGGCAGGCCAAGGCGAGGACCACATATATAAGTAGGACCTTTGTCACAGCTAAGGAATCTCAAAATTAGGAAACTCAATGTTTTAAAGATTCTAAAACTTGCCTAACCTTTCCCCACAGAGAATCATTATCTGTATATTCCTGGTCAGAAAAAAAAAAAAAAAAGAATCTGCTGATGTGGAGAAATACATGTCTCTTGCTTCCGGAGGTATCTGCATTTCAAACACAATTGACAAAACCTGTCAATGCCCTTGGTTCAGAAGACATGCAGATAAAACAATTATCTCACAACAAAACGTTAAGTCCCAATATCTAGCCAACCATATCAATGAGATTAGAAAACATCTCTCTCCAATGTCATATATGCTAAATACAAAAAAAATATGCAATAATATATGTGCCTTAAAACAAAATAAAATAAGAAACACTTGTATCCACCATCAGCCCAGAATTCTGAAGGAAAGAACATATGTTCTGCTAAAAAAGAGAGCAACCTCTTTGAATTCAGTAAGAATTATTTCAATCATTCATAAGGTTAAATATCATTTATTGAGTCCCTACATTGTGCAGAATCTGGTGATAAAACAATTAGAAAAGGATTTATTAAATAATCAAATAAATATATAAATGAGCATTTAATTAAACAAAGGGAAGAAATGTGGTTCTTCAAAAGTACAATAAAACATAAATAAAACCTGCCCTAGACTGGAGAATTGAGATTATCAAAGAGGACTGCTCTGGGGAAGTGATGCTTCTGTTGAGAGCTTTAGGCTAGGTAGGAAATAAACGGCTTCAGTTTGTCACTTATTTTTCTGGAAATACACAACTTAGCACAACATTTTTAAATGGAAGTTTCGAAGTGGAAATGATGACAGTTCTATTAACATATCCTCACTTTTTGGAAGTTAATATTTTGATAACTTAGAATATCATCCCGTGATGCCATTGGTCCGGGGCTCTTCACATTCACTAATCTTTCTGATTATTTTCCCTGGATAATTCTCACACACGCAGCGAGGTCAACTTGTATTGAGTGGCCTCTCCTCTTCAGACCATTGGAATAACATCCATACCTAGCATTTGATGCTATGATCTATTCTGCAAGGCTCAATCTTATTTGATTTATTCTAATTTAATTAATAATTTCATAGAAAAATAACAGTGCACTGTGTTGATTTAATCAATAAAATAACTTATGTATGGTTTACAATTAGAAAGCAAAGTGAGCGCTGCCCCAGTGGCATAGTGGTTAAGTTCACGTGTTCTGCTTCCGCAAGCCGGGGTTCGTGGGTTCAGATCCCGAATGTGGACCTACACATCACTCATCAAGCCATGTTGTGCGAGCATCCCATATGCAAAATAGAGGAAGATTGGCACAGATGTTAGCTCAGGGCCAATCTTCCTCACCAAAAAGAAACCGAAACAGCAGAGTGAAATAATAATCCAATACCAAAGACAAATGCCACGCAATATCTAAAAGGAAAAATACAAATACCACAGAGTTTGAAAAATCTTTATTCATGCCTTGAAAGCAAATCTTGTGGGTGTATATGTGTGTGTATTCCAAAACAAACGTTATTTAATAATTGTATTTTTCTTTTGTTAGTTTCTTTAAAAAAAATCTACTTGGCTGACTCATGCGGGTTACATTGAGCCAAAAAATGACTCAAAATGTTAAAAATATATAGTCCAAATTATTTAAAGATTCCTGTGAAGAGAAAAATAATGGAAGGTCTTTTAGTGTACCCCAAAATAATTAATTCACATATACAGAGATAACCGAAAATATTCACGTATTTTTTTTAAATTTTTTAAACTTTTAATCATTACCTGTTTTAACCCTTATGAGGTATATGTCCTGATATCTGTTTGATTTGGAAATGCTGCTTTGGGGCCTCTGTGGAGACAATTTGAGTCTAACAGAGTAAGACAATCATTTGAATTGCTGTCTGGAGTAATGGCTCCATCCAAGATTTTTTTCCTTTTTCTACCCAATAAAAATCTGGGTGTATTCTATAATTTTTAGTGTCTTAAGGGCCATGGCATGTCATGAATCAGTAGAGACACTTGGCAGATTTTATGAGTATCACCCTGCACCTGTTCTGGTGGCCATCCTTGCTCCTTTATAATCCAAAGAGGAAAAGAGAACCAGGGAGCAGTTGTGCACATTTGTTCTTGTTAACCTAATGTCAAAACAAGTAGGCAGTTAAATTAATAGCTATGCAGAGGAATGAAGAATGAGTAGAGGAATCCATCTCTGTCTCATAATTTAATGTCATATGGAAAGGACATCCTGATGTTTGTCTCACCTTATCACACTTCAACCAGTTTTTTATTTATATTCACATTTTATACTTTGCTATGTACTTGCAAGGCTCAGAGTGGCTTTCAGAAATACAATACCAAATGAATTTAAAATAGCTGAAAATTTGAGGTAAAGAAAAATACAGTTGTACGAGTAGGATTGAGAAAAAAATGTTTAGTATGAGATTTCAAAGAGAGGACTCTGTATTATGTAGTAAACAATATCAACAAGTCAAAATAACTACAATAATGACCATCAGAGAGAAGTTTCTTCTAATATCTCTTAGTATAAGATGCTGACAACTCACCAAACAATTCAGTAACAGGCAGTTGGGTGGGAGACCGATGTGAGCCAGACACACACAACTGTCTGAGGCTCTTGACAGGTACTTAGAATGTCTAGAAAAATGGGTGGATCAGCTATACTTAAGCAAATAGAGTTGTTTTCAAAGTGACTTTTATAGCTATTGAGCAGCTCTCAGATCCAGATTTTACTCCCTGGTAAGTATCTGAAAGACAACTATATATCCTATTATGTCAACTTCCATGTGCATTAACAATCTGAGAAGATAGATATTTTCTTGGAGAAAGCGAGAAGTTTAACAAGTATACTTTACTTCCAGAGTACCCTTAGAAAATATATTTTTCTACTTTAGAACTGACAAATAAAATCATCAATATAAGTCACTTCTACCCATTCTGTTGGCCAAAGCAAGTCACATGGCTGAACTTAAAGTCAAAGAGTAGGTAATATGGTGACTCTGTGAAGATGAGAGCAAGAGAATATATATGTTTTAGCAATAGGCTAATCAAATACAGTTAAATATACAAACATATTGCAACAGTTTTTCGTTAACATATGTTTAAGATGTTCATCAATAGAGAATACATTCTATAAAATGAAGTGTTTTCATATAATGAGAAAACTATATAGCCATTAAAAAACTATTATTTCTGCAGGTTCTGATAACAAGCACAATACAAACATATCTTAAACAGAATAAAAGAGAAGTGTGCACAGTGTTGTGAGATAAGGGTTATAGCAACAGATCTTCAATCCACTTATATCCTGTACCTGGGGAGGGATTTTGGTGGGTAACACTCCTAGAAAAGAAGAAGGCATATAATCCAGCCCAGTCTCCTTATAAATACGCTGTGTTTTTTGCTAGCAGTAGATTTCTTTTCTTCAGTATACTTTTAACAGAATGTACCTGGTTTTCAAGAATTGCTATGCTAAGCAAACTTGTAATCTATAAATTTATTGAGCATGGCTCCCTGGAAAATGTCACAAAAGCAGTATAACTGTATGAGCATGTGTTAGTTTTCTAGGACTGCTATAACAAAACTCTACAGACTGGGTGGCTTAAACAACTGAAATTTATTTTTTCACAGTGCTGGAGGCTGGAAGTCCATGAACACAGTGCCAGCAAATTTGGTTCCTGGTGAGAGCTCTCTTCCTGGGTTGTAGTTGACTGCCTTCTTGCTGGGTCCTCCCATGATCTTTCTTTAGTGTGTGCACACAGAGAAAGAGCGAGTTCTCTGGTGTCTCTCTCATAAGGACACTAACCCTATTGGATCAAGGCCCCACCGTTACAACCTCATTTAACCTTAATTATTTCCTCAGAGGCCCCATCTCCAATTATAGCTATACTAGGGGGTTAGGGCTTCAACATATGAATTTGGAGGGGACATCTGGTTCATAACAGAGCATAAAATTAAGATATTTCCTGATTTAAAATGTTCTTCCTTTCTAAGGAAAGCATCTATATACTTCATCTGTTAACTGGAGTCAGAGGGCATCCAGTGAGAGAATAAAGAGTTGAGCAGTCATTCTGGGGGACTTGAACATCTTCTTGCTTCACCCGTGCCTCTTGACTATTGGATAATTATTAATAAAGCATGGCCTGAGTAAGACCTTCACTTTGTGTACATTTGACTTAACAATCTGATCCTGTGTGTTATCTCCAGTGTGTATAGTGTTTTAGCAATTATGGAGAATTTTTAAATAAAACAGTAAATCAAATGATGAATAAGCACATAAATTACTTTTCATATTTAGTCAGTCATTTAAAGATATTCAAATTTACTAATGAGTAAATTCTAACATCAAAATTCAACTCCTCAGAGAATGCTTGTGCATAGTTAAAGGGCCTATAAGAGTTAATTTTATTAACCTTAAATCAACAAAATTAAATTTAGAGCTTAAAAATATAGGCTAGTACATAAAAAAATTTAAAAAGAAATAAAAATTAAAACGGACAAAAAAATAAAAAATAGACTAAGTGATAAAGATAAAGAAAGGATCATAATAGTACCAATAATCTTTGTTTTTAATTAGATTACATAACGAATAGCAATGTGTAAGCAAAAAAAAAAAGTGACAGGGTTTGAATTGTGTTTGTTATATTTATTCTCACCTACTGTGATATAATGACAAGTGCTAGTCTCATAACTAAGTGTTAATGAATAAATCATAATTCTCACTGTGGGATGCATTTCTTGACACATACTAATTCCCATGAAAAATATAAAAAAGGTAAAATCTTTTCAAAACTGAAAGCTAGAACTTCTAATTAAAAGTTCTTCAATATGTTCTATAATGTGGAGGGCTCCAATAACCTCTGTACATAGGTTAGAAGGATGCAAAGTTCTTGTTGGTGGAAAGTTCTTGTCTTTGCCACAGGTGGTGTACATATAGATCAGCAGATCAAACTGAGAACAGAAGCTTATCTTTTAAACTGTCAAAATAGAATCACACCCCTCCGCTTATTTCTGATCATTTAAGCATATGAACCTTGCTCAGTGGTACAATAAGGATGTTTTTCCCTACATTTAAATATTCACTGAAGAATTCAGTCCTGGGACATTTGTAATCCAGTCCCGGGAAAGTCTTACTGGACCACGTTAGCATACATTAATTATTATTTTGTCATTATACTCCAAGTTCTATATAAAAATAAATAAATAAACACATAAAACATTTTTATTCAGCTCCTTAGAGAGTATTCGTCTTTTTGAAATATTTTCTCAAAGCATTATTCACTGTAACTCAATATACCTAATATAAATCCCATTTTCTGAATTGCTGACTTGAGAGTTCTTTCCACACCTGCTTGCTCCCATCCACATCCTTGGTTTAAATACAAGCTTTTTGAATCAGTAGATAAATCAACTAAAACTGTATAACTTTTTGCCTAGATCCCAAAACTAATGAATCGTGCAATTAATTAGCTCACCGTATAGGCCCATTAAGTGATCTAGAGTCCACTTTTGGGTACTTTTTAAAAAAATTTTATTAAAGTTGGGTTGTGTAAGTGCTATGTGAAATCATTTTGTAAGTGAGAACAAAATCAAGGTATAGACATAATTTTTCTCTGTTTTACATTTGGGTACAAAACATAATTTGCTCTAATACCCAAGGAGACTATTTGACTTGAGGGATGTGACTTAGAAACCCAACTATGCTCTGTGAATATCAAGGGTAACAAGAAGGGGGCTGTTGGGGAAGGGTGTTAGTCCATAGCAAGTCTCTATTATTCCTAACAATCCAAAGTAAGCCTATGATTTATTTATCAAAACAAATGAGTTTATATGCAAAGACATCTTTAAATCACATTAAATTATTACACAACCAAATTCAAAGAGTATTTTCTATTCCCAGTTAGTGTCAAAAAGCAGCTCTACTAGCCCTGATAGTCTAGTGGTTAAAGTTCGGCACTCTCACCACTTTGGAGGCCTGGGTTTGCTTCCCAGTGGCAGAACCACACCGCCCATCCATCAGTTGCCATGCTGTGTTGGCAGCTCACACAGAAGCACCAGAAGCATTTACAACTAGGATATGTCACCATGCACTGGGGCTTTGAGGAGGAAAGAAAAAAAAAAGAGGAAGATTGGCAACAGATGTTAGCTCAGGGCAAATCTTTCCCTGCAAAAAAAAAAAAAAAGCTCTAGTCCCAGCCCAAGCCCCTCCTAGAAATTTTGAAGGTGCCACTGAAGAGTGCCCCCACCACCTGCTTCTCTCTGTGACAGTGGTGAAATAATGTAATCTCAGCTCCTTCACCTCTAACTTGAGAACAACAATATCCAGTTCCCTGGCATAGCTGTTACTTTCTCCTTGAACCCTTACTTCCTGGATCTAAAAATACTGAGTAGCACATTGCTACCAATAACCTTCAATTTTAGAAGGCAATTAAGTGAGTTTTTCTAAGTAAAAATTGTTGCTAATTCATTGAAATTATAATTCCACCTGTTTAAAAATATAAATTGGATGATTATGTGATAAATCGTCAATGAAGGAGGATCTTACATTTTAATGCCAGCCTATGGAATCTGGGTACCACTGGGACTGAGGCACCTAAGATAAAATTTATTCTGAAGTAGGGAAAGTTCTAGAAGCAACACCATACAAAACAAAAGGAAGAGCTATTATCACTTTTCATTACTTTTAGGTGTTCTTTTTTTTTTTTTTTTTTTGGTGAGGAAGACCAGCCCTGAGCTAACAGCTGTCAGCAATCCTCCTCTTTTTGCTGAGCAAGACCAGGCCTGGGCTAACTTCCATGCCCATCTTCCTCTACTTTATATATGGGATGCCTGCCACAGCATGGCTTGATAAGTGAGGCGTAGGTCCGCGCCCAGGATCTGAACCTGGAAACCCTGGGCCTCTGAAGCAGAGCATGAGAACCTAACCACTATGCCAGTGGGCCAGCCCCACTTTGTGGGTTTTTTAAAAACATTTTTGATATCTCTTTTTGATATTTAATGTGAAGATTATTAGTTATGAATTCTCAGTAAAAGAAAATATTTGCACAAAATGTTTGAGAAGCCCTTCTCCCTTGATTTTAATGCCCCAAATCATCCAGTCTGCATAATGAAGAATTGTTTCGCCACAGAGCAGAGAAGGGAAAAAAGACAGCAGGAATCAGGAGAAGTAGAGCAATGTGAATGGAGTAAAGATAAACAATGCTTTGAAGAAATGTTTTGGATTTGAAAAAGAGAAATATTAATTTATATAGTGGATTTCAATTCATTTCTTATATAAGTAAAGTGTTTTTAAAAAGAGATACTATTCAGTTAGGTGATTTCATTTCACTTTATCTATTTTCTAAAATCCTAATAAAATACTAAAACAAAAGAAAAAAGCATCACGTGTCAGCATTACATGTGGACTTAATACAAATATTTCTTATCAATATATTCCTAATTAACAAAACTTATTTTTAGCTAATGTTATTTGAGCATCATTAAATTAAATATATACATTAAATATTTAAAGAATTTACCCTTTGAGATTTAAATAATGTATACAGTAACATTTACCTCATATGTACCTCATCTCAGTATATATTTATATTTCAAAGGGGAAAGTTGAGAAATAGGAATTAAGGAATTATTACAAGTGAAAAAAACATGAGAGGGAAGAAGATCTTTAAAGGATCATTTACAGGCTTAGGAGTTCACTAAATTGAAAGCGCCTATGACCCTGACAAAGCGGTACTGAAATTCCAGTTGAAATAAACCATTTAAACTCATAAAATGATTTTTATTACCCTCTGAGAAAAGAAAAATCCAGTGGAGTCATCAATCGATTTGTTACATTTTTTTGTGCGTGGCGTTTGAGAAAGCGTCGTCAAAATCATTTTTCTGAGTTTATTATTTCAACAGCAAGGAATGCTTCCACAAGGCTTTTGTTATTAAATAACGTGCATATAGTGTGATAATTTATGTCTAGTTCATTAAGCGGGTGTTCTGGGCAACATAATATAGGGGAAATGACAAATATGACACACTGTTTTCCATTAACCCCTCTGGCACTGACAGGCTGAAGCTCCCTTCTGAAGACTAATCCATTTTGCTGAATGCTTAGCATTTTCAGATCCTAGCTCTGGGTGCCAGAAAGGTTTCATGTTTGAAGTGGAAGAAAAGTATGTGGGCATTTTGGGCACCTAGTCAGCTATCCCTTATGAAAATCAATTGATAAAATCCCCAGTCATCAAAAGGAGAAAGCCTTTGTACACACAGTGCACACCAAACCAGGATGCTTCATACTCTGTCACTGGAGCAGATGCTATAAATCCCTTCTCATCAAATAGAAGGAAAGCTTTTTTTTTTCTTTTTTAATATGACCACTATTGTCACCCTTTAGAAGGCTCCCTAACCCCATTTATATTTATTTCAAAGACTATTACGTAGGAAATGTCGGGGGGGGGGAGAAAGATATTGAATATAATTATTCACAATATCTAAACCAATGGTCACAGGACCACAAAACGCCTCCCCTCCATGGTCAAATTTAGCTCACAAACTTCCTTTATCATTTTGGACTTGAATGGATTTGCACGTTGTACTTTAGCTCCAGTTTGCCACGATTCCCACCAAGCCTGCTATTCCTAACCTGTTTTCCACATTTACTTGATCTGCTTAATCCCCACAGGCATTGGAATCCCATCTAAACATTCATCTCCCCAAGTAAGGCTCTACTAACTTTTTCCTTTGGTTTTATTTTTTCTAGGATTCAACAGAATTTACTATTGTTCACGGTTAGGACCACTCTGCTCTCAGATGACCTAGATTCAAATCTGAATCAGCTTCTTTCTATGTAGGCTACTTACTTAACCTCCCCAAACCTCACATTTTTCATTTGTAAAGTGGCAATTGTAATAATACTACAGTAACGTTTATCGCATATGTACCAGATCTGTCTAACCACCAGTGCAGACTCCTGGGTATGCACAGAGACCCACACTCAGAAGGGCTACATGATGGGTAAGTACTCTATTGTCTCTGACTTTAAATTCTTAAAAATATTCCAACAAAGAGCCTAGCATTTCATTTTGCACTAGGCCTTGTAAATTTTATAGCCAGTTGTGCTAATCACAGAGAACTCTTCACCACTTAGTTTAGAGCTTTCTCCACATTACATCTTAAAATTGATTAATATGATGTCAAAATAAATGGACTTACAATGATATGGAAAGATCCACATCCCATTTGACCCATTATTTTCTTTTTATTGCTTCCCTTTTCTCAGCTGTATTTTTTCTTATGTATATATATTGACTCAAAATTATTGACACTTTTATTTTATAACTTTTGGAAAGATTTAACAAACCCTCAAAACCCAACTCCTTTGGGTTGCCAGATTTAATAAATAAAGATACAGGATGTACAGTTATATTTAAATTTCAGATAAACAATAAATAAATTTTTTAAAAGACATCTCATGTAACATTTGAGAAACACTTACATGAAAAAAATTTAATTTGCATTAGAATCAATAAAGAAAAAGAATGACATTGCATTACATTTAATCAATAATGTCAGCAAAATTCTAGAATAATTCTCCAGATTTCAAAGAAAAGAAAACAGATGGAAATGAAGAATTGTATGAATATGTATGGAGGTCAAAAAAAAAGAGACAAAATCATATGAATGTGCATCCTTGAAAAGATTGGGCTATTCATTATGCTCTATAAAATATTTAAATAAATTATAAAATAATTTTCTTCTAAAAATAGAGGGTGTACTATTAGTCTCCGGGGTACACATCTCTGGTCAAGCTACTATCTCCCCATGTTTTAAGCAGAAGAAACAGCATAAGCTCTTAGCCTGTAGAGGGGTCTGAGGGTTTCCACTCCTACCATAGATGGATCTCTCAGATGTTCTCTCAAAACCGATTTCCTGATGATATCTTCTAACCCGCCATCTTGCCTTTCTTCAGGAGCAAGGTATATGTTTACTGTTTATCTCCATTACTCCATTAAATAAGAAATGTCATATGCTCTTACTTCTTTAAGAATCTAAAATTTGTTGACATTTCTCCAAGCTCTATATGACTGATGTATCGAGAAAGTGATAGAAATCAAGGCTCCACATTTCGGCTTCACCTGGTTGTGAACGGCTCTGATTCCACAGAGCTGGGGGAGACAGCCAAGATGAAATGACAGGCTTCCTATCTTCCAATCTGGATCTACAAAAGTAAAATTAAGCTGCTAATTGCTGAAATTATTCAAAGTATTCAGCCAAATATCCCCAAATAATCTGAATTTATTTATGAAAATGTTTTCCTATCTACACTGGTTAGTAATCTTTCTAAAAATAATATTGTATTACCTTCATTTCTAGGGATGTTACACAAGTAATTCAAACATGAGATGGTTCTTCCAGCCCCACTCCCCCAGAATGAAAAATCAGTTATCTCAAGTCCATGTTACAATTTTTTTAAGTAGATGGTCATTATATTAATTATCAAAACCGTGAAAAATAGAAAAAAAAATCAAGTGTGGAACATAACATTAATTTCAAAGTGCTTCTTTTTTCCTCCAAAAAATCTGACGTCTGAAGAGAGCATGCTGGTGGAAGTTTAGCTAGATTTATCTACTCGGAAAAGTAACCATAAAAATCCACACAAGAAAGTGGTAACAATATTGGAAGTCAGTTTTAAGCGGGACTGGGTAGCATAAACAACAGAAATGGATGTTTCCACAGCTCTAGAGGCTGGGAAGCACAAGATCAGTGCCAGCATCTGATGAAGGCTCTCTTCCTGGCTTCTAGATGACCACCTTCTAATTGTGCGCTCACACAGCGGAGACAGAGAGAGAGCCAGCGCTCTGGTGTCTCTTCTTATTACGGCACTAATCCCATCACGAGGCTCTCGCCCTCACAGTCTCATCCAAACCTAATCGTCTCCCAAAGGCCTCCACCTTCAGACACAATCACACTGAGGGTTAGGACTTCAACACACAAACTTTGAAGGGACACAGTTCGTTCCGTAGCAGTGGACTTGACATTGTGAAACAGAAACTGCTTGAAAAAGATGGGAAGGCGCCTTGCACATTCTCACCATATAGTCGCTAATTTAAAGATGTATGAACCCACGAGAAAACAGAGCAGCTCGCTTTCTAAATCCCTCAAAAGCTGTTTGTGGTTATGACAAACACAATTTCTTTGACATTTATTCCACCAAGTCAAGCCATCCTTCTGCTTTCCCTAGTAATTTTCACCATCAACATTTTCTATGTAAAATCATCAAATCCAGAAAACACTTGCCCAGATATTGAAAAAAACTCTCAGTAAGCTAACACATATTGAGTGGTATATTCTAGGAGGCAGACCACACAGTGGTTAAAAGCCTACTTTCCAGAACCAGCCTGCCTAGGTGTGGAGCCCAGATCCACCACTTACAGCTGGGAGAAAGTAGTATCCGCTTGCCCTCCTGTAAAATAGAAAGGAATTGTAGTAATAGCAGTACTTATAGGGTTGTGAGGATTTAATGACGTAAAGTGTCTGAAGCGCTTAGACAATGCCTAATACATGGTAAATAAATCTACTGGTTTATATCGGTATTATCTGCAAAGACTGTTAAAAATACATATGTCCGGGTCCCATCCAGAGCTAGTAAACACCAGTTAGGAATATATGTTAGTAAAACTAATGTGCTGGTGGCTAGTCCTGTTAGGGAACCACCTACGTATTCTCCAAACAGGAAGCTTATTCAGGTGCTTAGTGAGACAGATAATACCTGTAGCAGCGTTTGCTGTAATTATAGGTTTTTATTTACTGTGTAAGATTGGATGGAATGAGTATACATTAACCTGCAATAAAGTGCATCTGAGAAGAGTATTTGACTACTGTCTCATTGGGCAGAGAGCAGAATCTGTCCCCAAAAAACAAATCAAACCAAAATTAAAGTTCACAATATAAGCAAATATAGCCTTATTCAAACTGAGCCCAGGGAAATAAATGCAGCTTGAGAAAGAATATGGGAAAACAAGAGAAAAGAAAGAGCCCTTGAAATACTTAAAAGGAGGCGAGAGGAAACTTTTGAAATGAGCAGAAATCCTCAAAAAAAAAGGACATGGAAAGAGTTAAATAAAATATTGCACATCTAAATAAAAAGACTCTATGTAATTGTCAAAAACAATACCAGATTAGTATATGTATTAATGAAAATGTAAAATAAAATTGGACAAAGTAATCTTTTATATAAGATTGTAATATTTCATTATCATACATATACTAATTATTATGGAAAACCAGAATATAAAGATAAATAATCTCTTATTATAGCTGTATTCAGAGAGAAGAAATTGAAGTTAAGATACTTTATGCTTATATTTATGTACATGTATGTATTCATATATGTATGTATATACTTACAATATCTTCTTGGCATCCTCATTTGATCTCTTTATTGTCACCCTTACTTACCACTCACGTTTTCTCCACTTTATGACAAAAGATTATTTTAAAAATATAAATCTGATTATAATACCCTGATGTTTAAAACACACTCCAATATCTTCTCGTGTCCCTGAGGACCAAGTATTAAATCCTTAATATGTGTGGAAAGACCATCTATACTCGAGTTTTGTCTAATTTCCTGCTTCCTCCTTCTCTAACTACTCTAGTCACACTTACTCTACTTGCTTAAGTCTCTCAGACGTGGCATAATTTTTCTTTCCTTCAAGACTAGAGAACTCTCCTCCAGGATCTTACCTATCCCTCCGTCTTTTCCCTAGGTAACGTACTCATTCTTCAGCTCTGCAGTATTTTGAACCAAATGTTTCTCAGATTAGAGCATTGATAATAGTGCAAATAATGCTTGCAAGACTTAAGAAGAGGTAGCAGAATTTAAATTGGCTTTTGCTAGAAACCCAAAATAATAGGTTAGGCAACACATTTTATGAGATTAAATGATGAGTAAAACGTAATCCAGACCCCCAGGCAAGGAGAGAAAGGTAAATGGACTAAACATTTATAGAGTATTCAATATGCTCTATATGCTTTACAGACAAAATCCCATATAATTACCAAACAATCCACAAAATACGTATTTACCCTATTTTACGAACGAAGAAAGTAAAGATTAAAGAGATGACGAAAGATTCCTGATATCAAACTGGATTCCAATCTAGAACTGTCTAAATCCAAGACACACACGTTTTCCACCATCCCCTCCACCACAGCTCAGCAGCTTACAGCCCACAAATAACTCTAACACAAAGCACAGCGTGATTGGCGTGGCAATAAAGGTGTTGTGGTAACGCTCTGAAAAAAAGCGTCTTTCAGTAGAACTTTATCTGGTTGCTACAAACAGTGTTAGAGAATCATAGGCGAGGATTCGGGAACCCTTCCTGAGGGAGGGAGTATTTGAGTCGGACCTCACTTACCAGGATTTTGAAATGATTCATAAAACACTTAGAAATGAATCATAAGTAGAAAAACCAGAAAGAATCATATTAGAAATATAGGCCACCAGAGGTGCTATTTTCACACTTTGCTAGGGTTCACACATCCTACCCAGTCCTCCTATCCAACCTCCCGATTGTCACAGATAGCTTGGCAGAGGAGGTAACTCTGGCAACTTTTCAGGGAAGGCAGTTAATCAAATTCTTACTGCCTTAGACAACAAGTTCCTGAGAAGTTCCCTTGGGTAGATGCAGTGTAGACTATCTGTCTTTCATATCTACCAAGGAGAGAAAGCTGCGCTTAAATGAGATGGTAGCAATGAATGATAAGGTTTAGGTATATGACAACTCAGGACCTTTCCCTGATAGGATAGGCTGCCACGCACTGAGGTAGATTGAAAAGAGAAGTTGAGGATATTTTCATTTGTTATTGTGAATTAAAATTTTACAAATTCTGGTATCAAGAGTATGCCTAAATCCCCCTTTTTTGTAGATTTTTTTAAATGGAATCACCAACAAACATCCTTATAGAAAGATTCTAAAGATAGATATAGAATAACAAGCATATGGGAGCAGATCATGAACACAAAATATGTTATGCTTCCGGGAATATTTTCTCAGTCATGTTCTGGGATAAAAGTATTTGTAAATTCTGCTCTATAAAATTATACAGAAAAGTCACATTTCTTTAGCTTCTTGTTTGAATGATAAATGCAAGTTCTACTTGAGAATTTCTTCAGAGAAATAACTATCCATAATTGTATCAGAGACTTATTTGAAATAAACAGACAGACTTAAATCTTTCACATATGGTTAATTCTAACAAATTATGTTTTTCCCATATTTACAAGTAAAAAACATAGCATATATTTTAGTTGCCTAATTACTATATATCTTTATTAACTATTTTATTTTATTAAGTTGGAAAAAATAGCTATGAATATACTTTGCAATTTAAATCCCCAAAATTAGTAGAAACAGAAGCATGGGACATTCACATCCTTTAGATTCCACAAGCAGGAACAGAAGGGCTATCAGTAAAGTAGCAATATGATAAAATCAGTGAATCTTTCTAAAAGAGAGCCGCATTCCTTGTTCTGTCAAACCTTTTATTAAATCAAAACTGAAGTCATTTTGAGCGACTGAAATTTACAAATGTGTCTTTCTACAAATAGATTATCTAATTGTCTGGATAAGTGAATAATGCAGACTCTTCTGTTCCTCTCTACTCAGAGCACCTGCACGGGCTGCTCTTTTTGCAGAGAAGGTTCTTCTCCCAGGTGGCCCTGTGGTTGGCTCCTCTTCATCACTAGCCATTGGTTCAAAGTTCACTTCCTCAGAGAAGTACCACCCTATATAGAATACTGACCCAACACACACACACACACACACACACACACACACACACACACCTATAATGCTCTACTGCATTAGCATATTTTATTAAGTCAGGGTTCTCCAAGTGTAGTACAAGGACTTCTGGGGGACCACCAGAGTTTTTCAAGAGGACTGAAATTTAAGACTATTTTCATAATAATGCTAAGGCATTATTTGCCCTTTAAATTCTCATTCTCTCATCATTGTAAGTATGAATTTCATTGATATGGTTTCAGATTCCACATTGCAACTAACCCTTAAGTTATATGCTTCATTTTAAGTTATAAGAAACACTTGTTCTATATACTCAGGATATGCTGTCTACATGCCCTAAAAAACTTTAAATGCTACATGTACACACATATATGTAACCTATATAATGTATATATCTTAAATGTTACACATATATATGTAATTACTGTGGGTGTATACACACACACTAACATTTAAGGTGCTTTAGAGCATGCACATAGCATATCAGGAACTTTGAATTGATTCAGATAATAGTACCGTTACTATTCCGTTATATACACTATTCCAGATAACATACCATTACTAATAGTTCCATTACGTAGAACCATATGAAATTGCCAATATTGGACTATGTTTGATCTACAAAAATTGCAATTTATTATGACCCAACAGTAAGAAAAAACCTTATATGAGGAAAAAGTTAATAGGAAAAGTTTACCTTTTCATATAAATAAGCATATTCATTATAATCGAAAGTACTATCCAGGTCTTCTTTTCCCCAAGAATTTAACCTTGCACAGGTAGTACAAAAAAACATCTGCCATAAGACCCTAAAAAGAATGTTGCAGTCTTTTCAGTCAGCGGGGACAGGTGTACCAAGAAGAGCAGGCTAGTTAGTTCCATCAGCTCCGGAAAAGGATTGATCCCAAAGGCAATGAAAGGGGGACTTGACCATCTGCAGTTCCCAAGAAGAAAAATAAATCAGCTTCCGGTGTCTGCTGCAGCTCTGGATATGATCAGAATGTCCCCTAATTCTTTATAGCATGGAACAATGACATATAAGATATTGTTGCTAACTGGCACCAACTGCTCTACTTGGCAGTCAGTCAAGGGAAAGAAGGTGGTTTTCTCTCCCTAAATGTCTTCAATCATGCTTTTATTTTAGAAAATAAACAAGGGAGGGTAAGTACTAGTTATATATTACATAGCATAATATAAATATTGTTAGATAAATGGTAAAGTGTTGCTTTGAAAATAGCATATCCTATTTTTGGATCATTTCAACGTGTGTGGTGATGTGGGAAATGCCCTATTTCTAATATTTCTCTCCAGGGGAAGAAGTTCACTGTCTATAGCAACACTGGCCTGTCTCAATTCCCTCCCTCACTTTTCACCTAATTATGAGTTTGAAAGGAGAGTTGTATGTGAGTAGAACAGAGACTGCTTCTGGCCTTCTTGGAGTTGAGCTATTTCAGGAAACACATGTCCCAATCTGTTCCTCCATGCCACCAATTTTAAAGGAGCCTCCCAGAGTGGCCACAGAGAAGCCTGCCCAGTCCAGCCCTGTTGTGTGGCTAAGGCTACGACTTCTCAGGTTCAGTGTTGCCCATAAATATAAACTTTTATAAAAATAAAGGTGATATTTTGGCCTCCATGAGCTAACCTTTTGATCTTCTTTCTCAATTGGATCAAGATCTCCGCAGAGAAGATTGTTATTAGGTGTCAAGAGCCTCAACATTTGGCATAATCAACTTCACTGAAAATAAACACACATTTACAAATCAATTCTCTGAGCACTATCATCTCTCTCACCTCTACAAGCTTGGAATTAAAGAGGTTGCTGGCCATTGCCTTACACGGCAGCTCAGAGAGCCTGGGAAAAAAGAGAATTGGGGAACCATTGGCTTGAAGATGTTACATAGTGACTTGTTTCCTTTTCTGCTTTCTAATGGATCAACTCAGGACGTATCTTCTGCCACTTGAGGCAAAAAGCCAAATAAACAAAAAACTCACAAAGCTATCCTGCCTTTTAACACTCTGTGAATTCTGATGGATTAATACAAATGAGGTTGGCAAAACCTGTGTCTACACTGGCGGGTACCGCCAAGCTATGGTGAAACAACGAACTGCAGCCAGTAAAAGCTGCAGCCAAGACTAGAGTTACAAGAACTTCCCTTACTTCATTTTGCTATTGTGAGAAGACAGTTATGAAGAAGAACTTTGCTCAAATTAAATAGCACTCTATTTTTACATAAGATAGATGATCATAACAGTTGATGACACTTTTTAAGGGAAATGCTGCTGGAAAAATTATCAGGTGGAGCAGGCCTAAACAGCTGCCTCTGTTGGACTGGGTCTTCGCAGCTGCACAGAGCCCAGGATAAACGACAAGCAATTCTTCTCACTCAGTCCTCTATTACTTCCAAATCTTCAGACTCATATTTCATACTTCAACATCACATCATTTTTCTTATTGAGCTGCCAGGGGAAAAAAAAGATAATTTCACTAAAGATGATAAAATAAAGTGGACAGACTCTTTGTCATAGGTATGAATGAGAGGAAAAAGTCATCTAATTTTAACCCTGAGTTACAGAAGTATTTTCAAGTTTTTTACCTGGGTCAGCATGGAACCTCTGGGGCAGATAGTAATAGAACTAGAGTTTCATAACCAACAAATGAATTGAGAGGTCACATTAACACAGTAATCAAAGCAGTAATGTCATATTACAAAAATAGTCCTGCTGTATCCAGAGTTCCAGATTTCCCAAAATTAAGCAATAAAACGAACTAGAGTCAAGCGAACCTGCCTACAAATCAGGAGATAACCCTGTCACAACATAAACTCTTGGAGCTCAAACACCATCATCTGTAAAATAAAGCTGTGAGAATTGCTGAATTTTAAGGTTTCTTTTAACTGTAAGATTTTCTGTGTCTATTATCTTTGTTTATTGTAAGAGAAACAGATGGATAACAGGTACTTCTGCTGAGGGAAATGGGAAAGAAAACAAAAAGTCAGTACTAATGATAGCTAAACATTTTATGGAGGAAGGAAATCTAGTTATTCTGCTTTTCGTTCTGTGCTATTTCTTTTAAGTAATTATACTATCAGTTCCTGATTCTAAAATCTTCATTTTCATTGCTTGCGTTTAAATGTGCCAATTACAGATGCATTTTTTAAATCATATTTATTATTTTTTTCGTATTAGAAAAGTGCTACATATTCATTGCAATGAATACAAATACAAAAATTCACAAAACGAAAATGAAAATTATCTATAATCCTATCACCCAGACATAACCATAGTTGACATTTTCTATATCGGTGTGTGTGTGTGAAATGTGAAATAAGTTCCCAGATATTGGTTTATCAAGTGGTACTGAAGTGCTTTGAGAATGGGTCCCTGTTTAGAAATATTCAACTACATATCCTCAGTGGGCAAATTGAAATTGGCACCATGAGAATAAAGAAATCACTTCCAAACAAGTAATTATTGAGGTCCAAGAATCCGTACTGGGGAAACTGGGATAACGAGGGAAGAAGAAAATAAGCTCCTATGCTACAATTTGCTGAGCAGAATGGACTAAGAAATTGAGTGCCCCAATTGAGAGAGTTCCACTTATTAATTACCCTGCTACATGGCATGCCTTTTTAATTGGAATAACCAGCAAGGCAGAGACTTAGTTCAGAGCATTCAAATGACTCCTAATAGTAGTTAACTGGCATGCCCATCTCATTTAAATGGAACACCTGGCATTATATCTCAGCCTCCTTCCCAGGAGTTGGCTCTACGATATTTACTCACAAAACTTCTGCAGGGCAAGGCTTTTATGGTTCCCTCACTGCTACCCCGTGGGGAGTGCTAAGAAAGTTTCACCAGGGCTTAGTTTCCTTCATAGCACCTTTATCAAGTAATTGCACATTTGACACTGAAAATCCAGAGTGGTAGACTGAGGTTAGTGACACACTTAGAGCTTTACTAAAGAGTATAGTCTTCAAGAGTATATCTTCAATTTTATGAAGTACCTATTCTGCAGCCTTACAATTATAAATCTGATGTCACATTCAGCTATTATGGTAAAATTTCATTGATAAGAATGACAAGGAGACACAAAATGTCAACCTCAAATCAGTTTAGTTCAAATTATCCAGTTAAATTTAAACTGCTAGAAAACAGATTCTCTACTACACCTGCCTCTTTAAACAAATAACCATTAAGACTATTGTTCTGGTGGTGATAAATAGTGTAGAAATTTCATTCAGTTCAAATCTTACAAGCTAAAATTAAAAAAAAAATCAATCTCAATACCATGACCTGAAAAGTACTCAGTATTTTTACAATTGAATACAAAACATATGAAAGCCTACTGCTGTCTAACAACCATTGAAATATACGCAGCACTTGATCATTTTTTAATATCCCACAAACAGTTTCTTGGCAAGATGGGGAACTAACGCAGACAGTTGGCTCTCTCTCCTAAACCCAACTCTGGTGAACTGACAGAATCAACAAGGAAATTGTTGGATGTGAGAAACTAACAGTCAACTTTTAAGAAATTTTATATTTATGTCCCTTTGTTGGAGGAAAATGGCAATCCAGAATGGAAAGACCAAAGGAGAGCTTCTAATCATGTTCTTTCCCTCCTCCACATTGCACAGGACTGCACATTGCTCCATGCACTAACGCTGTGAGCCACAGACAGGGATGACAGGGTGATATCAGGGTAGCTGTCATAGGTTGGGTTTTTCTGAGGCAGATGCTGAGATAGGGCTTGAGGGACAATGCATTTATTAGAGACCAATACCTATGAAAGGAGAGAGACTAAAGCAGGCCTGGACAAAGGGAGAAGTCAAACTATGATGCTGGCCTAACACAGCTTTGGCCTAACAAGCAGAGAGTTTGGGAGCAAGAACTACCATCACAGGTGTCCTGTATCAAGCCGAAACAGTCAGGTATTTGTACCCCTGCCTCACTCAGTCACCAGATGTGGATTTCCCTGGAAAGGGCATGACCTTGTTGAGTCAGCTTTCTGCTTCTGATGAAGACCGTGAAGGAGTTGACACATGGCTGGGCAGTAAGTCCTCTCTTGAAATGGGGTCTGGGTGGTACATCTCCTGTCTACTACAGTGGTCTAGTGGCCAGTAAGGATGATGAGTGGATAACAGTATCTGTCTGCACCCACAGACCCACAGTCCCTTAGCGCTTCTTGTTTCATCCTCATCCTTTATACTCTCAGGATTAAATTACCGTAGTTAAGAAAGATATGGAAAGGGAAAGTATAGATGAATTTTACTAATGAATATAGAAGCAATAATTATAAATAAAATATTAAAAAATTAAATATACATATATTTCACTTGTATATGAAATGTAAGTGCTGGAACTATGTGTACGCAATGACTGAATGACTTCTCCAGCATTTCTCCCATATGCATATCTAGGCTCCACAGTCATGAGAAATTCATGTGGCAGCCATATTTGTTGTGGGGGGATTCCTCAAGGAATTAAGTTAACAGCAAGGCTTAAAAACATAAACCAATAAACAGAAACCTAAACGTGGATGACTTTAGTAGAGGCTTGGTAACAGACTTACTGTTAATAGTTTATCATGGCTTTGAATGTCTATGACATGTAGCTCTTTGCAGTTCTGTTGTGCATGTGATTTGAAAAAAACATGCACGGCAGGCAGGTAAGTGAGATAAGCTGATCGCCAGAAACCACTGCTCCATGAGGCTGTAGTAGTGGTCGTAGTGTTTGGAATTGTATTTATTTATTCATACAGAAAATCCTCGCAAACTTCGTTTACGTAAAATGTAACATGGTTTAGAAGTGAAAACCTACTGAGAGTGGATATAGAAGTGAAAAATATTTGATAAGGCCAAAGAGATTCTAAGCCATAAAACAGTAGTCCTGTGGACAAATTATATGTTGTCTTCGTGCTCACACACTGGGGTTATTGAGAAGCCCTCTAGATATGTTCCTCTGTGTCAAAATCTATTCCATTTCTGGCCTACTTGACAAGGAAGGCCATAGGTTTTGAGGCACAGGTTTTTGAGAATAGATTTCTTCAGCCATTCACCAGCTGTATGACCTCGTTCAAACTACGTAGGTTTCTTCAGTTTCAACTTCCTTGTTTGTAAAATAGTTTAGAATATATTTAGAATTGTATGATTATTAAATGAAGTTATAATAATGCTACTCACTTATCCGTATCCACATCACTCCCTCCTCTTCGCCAATCGCTTGCAAAATTGGATTCTTCACTTGATTATACCACAATTATAAATTTATGTATTCTAGTGAAATTTTAAAAAAATGTGTCCAGGGCTATATAACAACTCTTACTCTATTTATTTATCTAAATAGATATTTATTTGATGTGTATTATTTCAATGTCTTCCTAGATACGAATTAGCCTATTCTAGACAAATTTTTTCAAGCTCTTGGATTATTACCACATAATGGAAGAAGAGGAAGAGAAAGATAAGAGTCTTAGGGATAATCAGTAGTATATCAAGTTAGAAAAAATATCTAAAATCCACATCTAAATCCAGTAGAGCTAAAATTATATTTCAAAAGTCTAACAAATGGGAGCTTTTTGAAGTATTATTGAGAAAATTAGTATTTTTAATAACTCAGCTTCATGAAATGCATGATGTTTACATTCTGTTATAATTTTAGATTAGGAGAGCGGCATCAAATAATTCATTGTAATAATCTGAAATTCACTTCCATGTGTAAAATAGGCCTAAAGACAGAATACTGAATCCAGTTTTATTTAAAGAACCAGGAAAATTTATTCAGATATATGTAAGTCTAGGCACCGAGTGCAAAATTACTATAGTCTGTATGGGATAAAAAGCTATAAAATTTTCCTTTTTCCATTAAAGATTAATTTGGAATGTTAATGACTAATACTAAATCTAAATAAAAATTTTCTTTGCACTTATATGTCAGTATATTTCTTCTTTACTTTTGAGTAAGCTGTTACCTGGAGTTATTGCAAAATAAATTACAAATAGACCCCCAGTACTAAAATAATGAGATAGTAATCCAACTTTCTAGATAAATATATAATGCCATTTTCCAATAACAGAAGAGAGCTAAACAGCAATGGACTTGGATATCTTTAGCGATATATGGCACTCAAATCCATTATTAATTTTGTGCCTTACCCAGCACATAGGGGTGTAGCTAAGATTAGAGCTCACTGGATAATTTAAAATTCATAAAGTTTCTTGAGCTTCTCAGAGTAAGGTGCTATATAAATATTAAATAGCAGTAATCATAATGACGAAATTATTAT
Source organism: Diceros bicornis minor (assembly GCF_020826845.1). Classification (NCBI taxonomy): domain Eukaryota; kingdom Metazoa; phylum Chordata; class Mammalia; order Perissodactyla; family Rhinocerotidae; genus Diceros; species Diceros bicornis. The sequence continues at coordinate 32,421,651 of NC_080776.1, forward strand.
TCCAATCTTCATCTTGCACATGCTGTAAGTAATTCTCAACCACTTTATCACTTGGCTATATGCACATACACACAGTCAGGGAGGTTTTTGGGAGTATGAAATTCCCTTTGAAATCAATGAGAGTTCAGCAATCAATTCAACTCAGCAGGAGGCTTGGGGGTGTGGAAGAAAGAAAAATTGCACCATAACACTGAACAGAATCAAAGCAAATAGAAAACACAGTTCAATGGTTTCAAAGTTAAGAAAAATGAGGTAAGGCTGCTATTTTTAATTAAAAGAAATAAAATTCTAAATATTATTTTATAGGAAAAAAATAAGAGCAAAGAGAATAAGTTAAAATTGTAAAGAAAAAATAAAAAAGCCATGCACTTTCTTGTATAAGAAATGAAAACTCTCCATTCTTTCAAATAAGATCTAAATATGTTCATTTGTATTTCTTGCAAGTTCCTAAACCTTATTTTGGATTTGAAAATATCTCTTTTGTATCATAATTTAAAATCCTCTTTGTGCCTGCTAAAATTGGTTGCTGTAATTGTCCTGAAGAGAAGGTAATAGATTGTATTAAAAAAGACAGCCTTCTGCATTACTGAAGACTACATCAGCACCTGTGGCCAAGAAAATTATAAAAATGGATGCCTTCCAAAAAGATGTGATAAAGTGCATTTCCTTATAATTAGAATAGTGGAAACTACAAATATGGTCATTTTTAATATTGAAAACATGGTACAAGTTTCAGGGAAAGGTATCTTTATGAACTGCTATTTATATAGCTTAAAAGCTGTCTCTTCCCTAAATTTCTTCTCAGACTCACACTTAGCCCAGAGATGGAAACCATATTTACGGAAACAATCTTCAGATTCTTTAAGATAAGAGGGCACAAACCAACACCTACAAGTTTGTAGTTTACTCAGCCAGCCTGTAACCATGGAAACAGATGGCCCATTTACACAGAGCCAGCCCTTGCGAATTCACCCCTGCCTCCCCGTCTTGAAAACTGCTAACAATGTAATCTGATTACTTTGTCTAAGAATGTTACCATTCAAACAACAACCAATCAAGAAAGTATATTAAAAAGTTCTTGCTACATTAGTGTATAAAAAGGCTTAAAACACGTCTCACACAAAAGTTTAACATAATCCTTTCCACTGAATCTTCTTTTATTGGAGAAAGACACAGATGCTACATCAATAAGGCTCTTGATTCTGTGCCATCTGCCCACATTGTTCCCCACTTATTGTATCCCACACTTTATTGTTCTGTGCATCCTCAAACCTGCAAACTCTGTCATGCACGTGTTCTTTATAATATTGACTTCACATCCTGTTCAGCCTCCGTGGAAATGTGTAGAGAACAATGACTATTGACAATTCTTTGAGAGATGAGATATATCATGAGTCTTTGGTCTTAAACAATGACAATTACCTATTTTTATTTGATATTATTAATATAAATAACCATAAGCATCACATTTGCTACTTTAGTATATCTTACAGCCTAAAATGAAAATCTCACGTATATTATTAATGTTGACTCTAACAGCCCTGTCAGAAACACATCCTCATTACTGTCTGCACAGAGAAAGTTCAAGAGACTTCAAGTATCTTGTCCAAGGTAAAAGTAAATGAATAAACAAAATAAATACAAGTAAAGTTTTTTATGGCAGACTCAGGATTCAAACTTTGATTTTTTGACCCTAAGTCTGTCTTGCACTCTGTACCTACAATTATTCAATTCCCAGGTAACATCCTAAGATAAACTGAACTTTTTTAGTTAACCATATTTACTGAAAAACAAAGTTTCTCTGTACATCTAACTGTCATCATACATCATTTATTCTTCTTATATGGCCCGTGGTGACTATAAATATTTTTATTGTGGCATAGTCTATGTAATCAAATATCAAAGATTAAAAGATTATGCTAAAAAATATTATCAAACTAATAACTTTCCTTTTGTTATTACAAGTCTCGTATTGTGATAAAATATAGATTTAAAAAAAAAACCCTTGACACTTTCTGCCCATGATAACGAAGGCATAGTTGACATACTGGAAAAAATGATTCCTTAATATTTCTACAACACTATAAATTGAGTGCTTTTATTTTCACTATCTTAAAGGTTACAAAACATAGAAAGATAAATGAAGAATAATGTACTTGTTTCAGTTTTTATTGGAGGAGATTAAAAATTAAATTGTATCCTATTCATATTTTGTTGTTTATAATGAAGATAGAGTTCAGGAAAGTATTGCCTGTGGCATTTAAACAAATACAGTAAAATAAAATCCCTTTAGTATACCCTCTACTACTATAAATTTCTATATGCAGTGAATCAAAATTCTTTATTATCTTCGCATATTTCTTATAAAATTTATCACATTTTATGTTTCTCATCTGTTTCTATGTAACTCCTGAAAGGTAGAGACTATAAGTTATTCAGGATGTATACACAATTTCAACAAAGGACATGGCACTTACTTGACATTCAGTGGAAAAATTTATGAATAATGTAACTGAGTAATATATCATAGGTGTTAGCCAGGGCCAAAGACACCCATGAAGTTGGGATTACTCTGAAGTCTGTAATAGATTATATACACACATATATTATATGTATATAGATTATATATGCATATACATGCACATATATATGTTTAACATGAGGAAAGACATCTTTTCCCTTGATATCATTTAAATAAATTCATTTTTTTGGAATAGCATTTTTCAGACTTTTTTCTATAAAAGTGAAAGTTTAGAAATTCAAAGCATTTCAGAAATCTTAAGGTATAGCATTGCAAGTTACTTATAACTCTGATTTATATCGAGCCAGTGGTAAACTGATCCCACACGTGAAATGAGTCAAACTCTTTCAAAACATTAAAGGTGTATTGAAGGAAAGGGAAACTAGTAAACAGTTCATGCTGCTCTACGAGATTTAATATTTCACAGGGGAAATTTCTTCCTCCAAGAGAGCGGCTTACTTGTCAAGGCTCGCTGTGTTATCAGATCTATTTGGATTGGACCTAAGCCTAGAAACATGGGTTAAGAACTTACGTTTACAGAAACTGCATCATACGCCTCCTGTATAACCAGACCCCTTTACAGAGGCTCTCAAAAAAAAAAAAAAAAAAAACCTACTCTTACTGCCAACGATGTAAAACCAAAATAGATGTTTACAAACATATTAAATCATTTGAAGCATTTTAATTAATTAAAAAGAAATCAGAACATTTTTATGATTATTTATGTTTTAATATCATATTAGTTTTCTACCGCTGTGTAACAAAGTACCACAAACACAGCACTTTAAAAACCATTCCTACTACCAGAGGGGAAGGGGGGAGGGAGGAGGGTGAAAGGGATAATTCGGTACATGTGTGTGGTGATGGGTTGTAATTAGTATTTTGGTGGTGAACATGATGTAATCTATGCAGAAATAGAAGTATAATGATGTACACCTGAAATTTTTACAATGTTATAAACCAATGTTACTGCAATAAACAAAAAATTAAGAAAAAAAAAAAAACATTCCTTATTTCCCTGTTGTCTAAGTTAGAAGTGTAGGTGGGCTTCACTGGGTTTACTGCTTTCGGTCTCACAAGGCTGAAATCAAGCTGTCAGCTGGGGTAGCTCTTCTCTACAAACTCGGGGAAGAATCCACTGCAAGGATCATTTAGGTTGTTGGTGGATCTAGTTCCACGTGGCTGTAGGACTGAGATCGCAGTGTCCTTGGTGGCTGTCAACCAGGTGGCTCTCAGCTTTTAGAGAGTGCACCTCTGTCCTTGGATTTGCTCGTCCCTCTTCAAAGCCAGCAATGGAGCAATGACTCTTTCTCTATGCTTTGACTCTCTCTCTTGCAAGTGGGAAAACTTCTCTGCTTTTAAAGGGCTTGTGTGATTAAATTAGGACCGACAGAAAAATTTACCTTTTCCCATATAACGTGACATAATCATGGAAGTAACACCATAGAGTGAAGGTCATGGGAGCCATTTAAAAATTAGGCTTACCACAAATATGTATTAAAATCTTAGTAGTTAAAAGAGCAAGCAATTAAAAAAATTACTATACTAATGTTGAATCTAGAGAATAATAGATTTAGTTTAAAAATGAAACCCAATGAAGGCTGAAAGCTATTAATAACAATTTTAATTGTGTAAAATTTCAACATAACGACGACATACATAAAACAGAAATAGTAATGGTTTTATATTAAAAGTATTTAGGCTATTAATCTCTATAGCTAATAACCTAATAAGTAAACCATCTAAATTTTAATTTATAAGATAAAAAATAATATGGATAAAAAGAAAGGTAAAAATGGTTTCATCACATGAATTTTAAAAATTCTTTGAAAGTGTCAATTATATTTAACAGTAATCATGTTACAATAAATTAGCATTGAGGTATAATTTAAATGTTAGAAAATCTGATTATATTTTAACTTCCTTCAAAAGGTGTTGGAGTCAGTCTTTTTCACCCATTTGCCTCTTAGCATCCTCAAAATAAATCAATAAAATTTAAAAGTACATGAAAAGAAAACTTCATCTTTAATTTAATTATGCAATAGACACTATCTGCAATTAAAATAGTATTATTATCTATAAAACAGAATGGAGTATGGCCCAAATCAAGGAAAACACCAGTTATTATGTATATCAGCCAAGATGTCTAACGAGATGCATTATTCTCATGTATTATGACCTACAAATAATTCACGTAATCCTTTAAAACTCCAACAACATTTCCCTGAAGCCATGTGGCAAACACTACTGACAAGCCAATGGCAAAGTCAAAGATTCCCATCGAATCTTAAAGATTTCCTTAGGAAACATGGAGCAAAAAGTGATAAAACTCAAACATGCGATCCTTTTCCTTTTCTGTGACTCTGTCTTCAACCAACAGAAATGGCAAGAACTTGAAGAGTAAAAAAGAGAGGAGAAGGCACAGTCACCGTGTAGCTGTGGACCAGCGTCAGTTCAGCAGAGATAATTAAACACAAGATCGATAGCTCAAAATGCTGTGGTTGTACTACAGTCAAGAGAAACCTCTGCTAGACGCTCTTCCTCCAAATTTTTTTGATTATTCGTGTCATTCAAGTCTCTGCTGACATATAACCCGCTCAAGACTGCCTTGCCTGACCAACTTATCAAAAAATACCCCTCACAAACACATATACATACCTAATACCTTTTATTACCTTAACTGCTGTATTCACATAGCATTAATTATTCCTAAAATCATGTTTACTATCTTTTCTTCTAGAATATAAGTTCCAATAGAGGAAGAAGGAATTTTTTCTACATTTTTTTACTGCTTTATCCCTAGCATTTAGAATAATGCCTAGTATATATTGGGCATTCACTATATACTTAATGAGTGAATGAATGACAAATATTAAAACAATTTTAAATACATACTTGAAAGAGAAATGTCAAATTCATGATAGTTTCTTCTGGGGAAAGATTAGATAGATAGATAGATAGATAGATAGATAGATAGATAGATAGATAGACAGACTGATTGATAGACAGATAGATGACAGATAGGCAATTACAGATAAAGAGAGAAAGAGAGAGAGAGAAGCCTAGAAACAGAGTGAGACAGAGAGACAGACATAGTGAATATGTTCTCACAGGCTATGCTTTGCCTTTTTACTTTCTTATGGGAGGGGTCCAAAGAGGACTATAACTTTGGGGCAAGCTTATATTTCTTTATCAAAAATTTGAGGCTAGGGGCCAGCCCAGTGGCGCAAGCGCTTAAGTGCGCCAGCTATGCTGCAGTGGCCCAGGGTTCGCCAGTTCGGATCCCGGGTATGCACCGACGCACCACTTGTCAAGCCATGCTGTGGCGGCTTCCCGTATAAAGTGGAGAAAGATAGGCATGGATGTTAGCCCAGGGCCAGTCTTCCTCAGCAAAATGAGGAGGATTGGCAGATGTTAGCTCAGGGCCGATCTTCCTCACAAAAAAAAAAGAAAAAAAAATTGAGGCTAGGGGGCCTGTCCGGTGGCATAGTGGTTAAGTTCGCTCGCTCCAATTTAGTGGCCCCGGGTTTGCAGGTTTAGATCCCAGGTGTGGACCTACACACCGCTTATCAAGCCATGCTGTGGTGGCGTCCCATATAAAGTAGAGGAAGATGGACACGGATGTTAGCCCAGGGCCAGTCTTCCTCAGCAAAAAGAGGAGGATTGGCGTGGATGTTACCTCAGGGCTGATCTTCCTCACAAATAAAAATAAACATAAATAGACAATACAATTCAAAAAGGGGCAGAGTATTTACATAAACATTTCTCAAAAGAAGATACACAAATGGTCAACAACCACATGAAAAGATGTTTAACACCATTATTCACTCAGAAAATGCAAATCAAACCAAAATGAAATACTACTTCACGCCCACTATAAATGGCTATAATTTAAACACCAGACAACGACAAGTGTTGACAGGGATGTGGAGATGCAGGAGCTCTCATATGTTGCTGATGGGAATGTAAAATGCTGCAGCTGATTTGTAAAACAGTTTGGAAGGTTTCCTTCCTTCCTTTAAGGAAAGAAGTTTCCTTCCTTAAAATGTTAAGCATACGCGTTTGACAAAATGTTACCTTATAACCTAGCAATTACATTTCTAGCAAAACAAAAAAATGAAATTATACATCCATACAGAAACTTGTACATAAACGTTCATAGCAGCCTTCAAAGTAGCATAAAACGTGGAAACAATCCAAATGTCTATCAACTTAGTGAATAAACAAATGCATGGAATATTATCTGGGAATGAAAGGGAATGAAGTGATGATATGTACTACAATGTGGAAGAAACTCAAAGGCACGCTAAGTGAAAGAAGCCAGACACAAAAAAGCACATACCGTGTGATTCCATTTATATGAAATGTCCAAAATAGGCAATACCAGCGAGACAGAAATTAGAGTAATGTTTGCCCAGCAGAAGGTAGTGGTGGGGGGAAAAAAAAAGGAAACTAACTGGAGGGGTATAAAGCTTCTGTTTTGAAAGGCAAAAAGGTTCTCAAGTTAGGTTGATTAATTGGCAACGATTGCATAACTATGTGAATGAATTACCAAATAAACATGGAATTGTATACTTTAAATGACTGAATTTAAATGGGTTAATTGTATTGTATATGAATTATATCTCCATGAAGCAGTTGAAAAATATGAGTAAGATCAACTTATGTATTTATTAGAAGGAAAAAGGGATGTCAGACTGAATCAAGAAACAATATCTATTTTTTATGCAGTAATTAAATTAAAACTGCATCTTGAAGAAAATAGCTCGGAAATGTTGCAAGTAGCAGGTTACACAAATACACATCAGAGAAAAACAAAAAGAAGAGTTCATGATATCAATACCATATAAAGTTGAACTCAATGCAGAAAGCACTAAGAAAACAAGGAGTTCTCTCTCATATGAAATGTTTCAAATCTATAAAAAATCATGTAGTATAATATGAGGAAGAGCTATGTGCCCTCCACCTAACGTTTGCAAATTTTAACTTTATGCCATATTTGCTTCAACTTTTTTAATTTCTTTCATTGTTCTGTATGAAACTCCATGTGTTGTCCCTCATCCTATCTGCCTCCTTCCTTTAATTTTGTTTTTTTACTTAATTATTTTATGGAGGTCATATTGGCTTATAACACTGTATAATTTCAGGTGTACATTATTATGTATCGGTTTCTGTCTAGACTGCAGCGTGCTCACCACCAATAGTCTAATTTGTATCCCTCACCGTACATGTGTGCCCCTTTACTCCTTTCATCCTCCCCTCCTCTTTCCCTCTGGTAACCACTGATCTGTTCTCCTTATCTGTGTGTTTGTTTATCTTCCACATGAGGGAAATCATACGGTGTCGTGCCCTGTCTAGCTTATTTCACTTAGCACAACACCTTTAAGGTCCACCCGCGTTGTTGCAAATGGCACAATTTTCTCTTTTTTATGGCTGAGTAGTATTCCTTTGTGTGTGTGTGTGTGTGTGTGTGTGTGTGTGTGTATATATAGCAAATCTTCTTTATCCACTCATTCATGGATGGGCACTTGAGTTGCTTCCATGTCTTGGCTATTATGAATAATGCTGCAATGAACATAGGGATGTACACACAGATCTCTTTGAATTGTTTGTTTCATGTTCTTTGGATAAATACCCAGAAGTGAGCTAGCAGGATTCCACTAGTATTTCTATTTTTAATTTTTTGATAAATCTCCATACTGTTTTCCACAGCGGCTACACCAGTTTGCATTCCCACCAGCAGTGTATGAGGGTTCCCATTTCTCCACATCCTCTCCAACACTCGTTATTTCTTGTCTTGGTAATTATAGCCATTCTGACAGGTGTGAGGTAGTATCTCATTGGAGTTTTGATTTACATTTCCTTAATAATTGGTGATGTTGAACATCTTTTCATGTGTCTGTTGGCCAACCATATATCTTCTTTGGAAAAATGTCTGTTCATATTCTTTGCCCATTTTTTGATTGGACTGTTTTTTTGTTGTTGAGTTGTGTAAGTTCTTTATATATTTTGGAAATTAACCCTTTGTTGGATATATGATTTGCAGACATTTTCTCCCAGTTGGTGGGTTGTCTTTCATTTTTTTCATGGTTTCCTTTGCCTTGCAAAAGTTTTTTAGTCTGATGTAGTCCGATTTGTTTATTTTTTCTTTTGTTTCCCTTGCCTGAGTAGACCTGGTATTTGAAAAAATACCACTAAGGCCAATATCAAAGAGTGGACTGCCTATATTTTCTTCTAGGAGTTTTATTGTTTCAGGTCTTACATTCAAGTCTTTAATCCATTTTCAGTTAATTTTTGTGTATGGTGTAAGATAATGGTCTACCTTCTTTCTTTTGCTTTTCTACATACTTTCTCTCTAGAGAAAACCTCATGCAAGGTCATATTGCAACAGTGTTCATAGCCACATTGTTCATAAAAAGAAAAAATAGTAAACAATATAAATTTCTATCAATGTGTATGTTGAGGAATATTCTTGCAACTCAGTATGTTATGGAAATTACAAATGAATGAAATGGGGCTGGCCCCGTTCATTAACCATTAAGCCGTAGTGGTTAAGTGCCCACGCTCCGCTGCTGGCAGCCCAGGTTCGATCTCGGGTGTGCACTGATGCACCACTTGTCAGGCCATGCTGTGGCAGAGTCCCATATAAAGTAGAGGAAGATGAGCACAGATGTTAGCCCAGGGCCAGTCTTCCTCAGCAAAAAGAGGAGGATTGGCATGGATGTTAGCTCAGGGCTGATCTTCCTCACACACACACACAAAAAAATGAATGACGTAAGGCTACATTTATCCTCTTAAAAATATATATATATATTATTAAATGAAAAGAAAAACCAAGTTAGGATGTTATTTATGAAATGTTCATATATATAATGTTTGAAAATCCATAAATATGTAATAAAGTATTAAAAACAAGTTAAGGAATAATAAAAAATGAAGTTGTGTGATACCTTTTGATACTCAGAATACTTAAATTTTAATGAAGTCAATGCATCAGTTGGTTCCTTTACGGATTGAGCTTTTTTGCCTTCTTGAAATTATCCTTGCCAACCACCAGATAGTAAATATGACAGCCAATATTTTCTTCTGAAAGTTTTTAAAGGTTTGCTTTTTGCGTTAAGGTTTTTTAATCCTAGCTAGAATTGATCTTTGTGCCTGGTGTAATTAAAATCTAAATTAATTTTTTTCTATAAGCTTAGTCAATTGTCCCAGAACCATTTGCTGTATTCTTTCTCCACTGATGTGCATGCTCCATCTGTCATGGATCAGGGCTCCATATACTCATAGCCTGTTTTGGAGCTCTCTATTTTGTTACATGGCTCTATTTTTATTTATCTCTACCCTAATACTACTCTGTCTTTATTCTCCTAGATTTATAGTAAGTTTATATAGGATAAGGAAAGTTTCTCCAACTTTTTCAAAAATGTCTTGGCTCTTCTTGGCACTTAGATCTTATGTATAAATATCAAGATTAGCTTCTGAAAGTTTTGTGAATCTTATGATCCCTAAAATGGCATATCCTTCGTTTATTCAGATTTTCTTTTATACCTTTAAATATCTTTCTATAATTTTCTCCATATACACATTGCCATTTTTTGTTAAGTTTATTCCTAGATGCTTATTCATACCTTACTTGGGAATATGTAAATCTTTTTATCAAAATACCAGGCAAACAGTACATACTCAAAAACTGTTAACTGCTATTATTAATGTGTTTTTTATTATATTCTCTATTAGTTTTTCTTGTTGTATAGGGATGCTTTTGAGCCTTTGCATGTTGATTTTTTATGTAAGAAAACTTGCTTCACTTTCTTATTAGTTCCAATGCTCTTTCTGGGGATTTTCTTGGATTTGCTTCTGGTTTAACATATTTTATCACTTTATGGATATACTCTTCAATTTCTAGTTTCCTAAGAGATATATCTTCAGTAAATGTTAAATCATTCAAATGTTTTTCCTGTATATTTTTCTTTAATGTACAGTCACAAGTCACTTAACAATGGGATGCATTCTGAGAAATGTGTCCTCAGGCAATTTCATCGTTGTGTGAACATCATAGAGTGTCCTCACACAAACCTAGATGGTACAGCCTACTACACACCTAGACCATATGGTACTATTATAATGGGACTACCATTGTATATGTGGTCCATCATGGACCGAAACGTCATTATGCCACACGTGACTGTACTAGTATTATTCCATCTCTAGTTGGGTTTCCCACGATGCAGATTCTGAGATATAAATTAACATGTAGGAAGATGATCAGGAATCAAGACTTGGGATCATCATCTATGGAAGGAAAGGGAAAGAGGCAGGATGGGGCAGAGCGAGAAGTTAGTCTGTAATGAAATCTCAAGGGAAACATCAGCCAACACTACAAGAGGCTCCACAGCTGAGGTGGGATGGTATGTCAGACTTTTCTTAAATTGGCGGGAGGGGGCCATGGCCTTAACTTCCTTCGTGGACCAGTCATTTAATGCAAATTGTTTAGGAAAAGGAGCTTAACCTCGGACAAGGTGACTCTCTTCATCCACTCATTTCTTGGAAATGACCAGTAGCTGAGGGCTATCTGCTAGGAAATAGCATTCCCAGGCATAGGAAAATAGTCCTCAAGTCCAAAAAGAGTATCTAGTGGTACATCACACTATCAACTAAATATACACTGCGATAATAGATTTTGTGGTGTTGAACTTCCTTGGATTACTGGAATAAACCATATTTGATCATAATATGATTTTTTAAACGTATACACTGATAAATTCAGTTTGCCAATATTTTATACTTTTTTATAAGCACTGCTGAGTTTTATTTGCTAATATTTTATTTCATATCTTTAGTCTTATGTTCATTAGTGATATTGGTCTATTTTTTTATTAATTTATTCATGGAATATTTATTGAGGGATTACTATGTAACATACACTGTTGGAGTGTTTAGGATATAATTTTTGAGAGCATAATTTTTTATTCTCTTTTCATAGAAGCTAGGTATTAATTCGATTTGTTCAACAGCCACAACATACTTAAAGTCTCTATCAAAATATTATAGAAAATTGTTTTTATCCAGGAAAAATTATTTTTTCTTTTTTTTTTTTTTGTGAGGAAGATCAGCCCTGAGCTAACATCTGCTGCCAATCTTCCTCTTTTTGCTGAGGAATATTAGCCCTGAGCTAACACCCATGCCCATTTTCTTCTATTTTGTATGTGGGACGCTGCCACACCATGGCTTGAGGAGCAGTGCATAGGTCCGCACTCCGGATCCAAATCAGTGAACCCCAACCCGCTGAAGGGGAGCACATAAACTTACCCACTACACCACTGGACAGGCCCCTTGTTTTGTCTTCTTAGCATGATATTAAATGCACTTTAAAATTTTATTCTCAGGTTCACATTTGGTGGAAGATTTCTGTTGTTATTACTAATACCGCACATGCTCTCCCTCTCCCTCTTCCCCACTCTCTTTCTCCCTGTGCATCACCCCACTTTGGCTCTTTTAAAGATGCCTGTAGCTGGCCCTATCTGTCAAGAATATGGGTCTACTCCCAGTGTGTTAAGGGACATGGCAGAGTCAGTCAAGGTACTTTGACTGGGCTCTCGGAAATCAATTTACAAACTTGGAGGCAGTTTTCTCCGGCCACATCTTGTGAGCAGGTGCCACATCTTAATCTCTATTTTCAACCAATGAAATATTTTATTTGAAAATCATTTCTAATGCACTTTACTGATAGGAGCTAAACTTCTGGCTTCCACTGCGCATCTACTAACCCAGAGGCCAGCAGGCCCACAAAATCAGCTCTTCACCATGGTGCACATTCTGCTCCGTGGAGATACGTGCCTTATATTTGAGCATAGCTATAACTCTGTATTTGTTTTTATTATGTTATCTTCCATTAACATTTAAATTTAAGCACTAACTCACTTTACCACCTTGTCCTAAAATATCTGGGAGGCATGTTAAAAGATAAATAGGGGCCGGCCTGGTTGCATAGTGGTTAAGTTCATGCGCTCTACTTCTGCAGCCTGGGGTTTGCCAGTTTGGATCCCGGGTTTGTTGTGTTTGGACCTACACGACACTCGCCATGTTGTGGTGGCATCCCACATACAAAATTTGGGGAAGATTGGCACAGATGTTAGCTCAGGGCCAATCTTCCTCACCAAAAAGTAAAAATGATAAATAATGTAGTACTGCCTTGATCTTCAGTGAAACAAATAATAGTATCTATATTATTTATATAGATTATTATCTGTATTATTATCTAATATATTATCTATATACTTATATAGATTATATATAATATTCTATATTATATATCTATAATAGTATCTATATAATAGTATCTATAAGCAGACATAAAATTATTTAGATAGAGAAAGGAAGAATACATAGGAATCTAATAAATCAAATAGTAGGTGGATCTAACAGCTATTTCTCCCTCTCTGCAGTTTGGGAATGCAACTCCTTTTCATAAACACATGGAACAATTAGATAAATGTTTTAGGCACTGTTAAATCGTACCTTATTTAAGCCTCAAAACAACCCTATGATGTACATGCCATTATTCTATCATTTTAGAGATAAAGAAACCAAAACACAGAGAAGTTAAGTAATATCTTTAAAAGACACACAATTGGTAAATGGTAAAGCAAGGATTCAAACCTAGGTATCTAACTTCAGAACCAAACTCTTCATTATGAGACACATGAGGAAAAGCAGCTGGAGATGCCCAATCAGCAAATCACCATGTTCTACAAATGAAGACATAAGAGTTATATTACTGATGATAATTACACTGTTGGAACAAATCAGGTTACTCAAGCTGGCGGATAGCAAGAGAAGGAACTGAAGTCAGGATTTGGAGAACAGCAAGTTTAAGTAGAGGTTAGAGACCAAGAAGCCAGCGCAGGAGATAAAGAATCAACCCAGAAGTAGGAGGAGACCAAGAGACGTGTCTTCCAATAATCCAAGGTATTCTGCATATAATACAAAATTTTTTTTAAATTTTTTGTTTATTGCAGTAACATTGGTTTATAACATTGTATAAATTTCAGGTGTACATCTTTATACTTCTATTGCTGCATAGATTACATCATGTTCACCACCCAAATACTAATTACAACCCATCACCACACACTTGTGCTGAATTATCCCTTTCGCCCTCCTCCCTCCCCCCTTCCCCTCTGGTAACCACCAATCCAATCTCTGTCTCTGTGTGTTTGTTTATTGTTGTTATTATCTACTACTTAATGAAGGAAATCATACGGTATTTGACCTTCTCCCTCTGACTTATTTCACTTTGCATTATACCCTCAATGTCCATCTATGTTGTCACAAATGGCTGGATTTCATCGTTTCTTATGGCTGAGTAGTATTCCATTGTGTTTGTTTTGGGTTAGGGTTATATGTTATGTCTAAAATTCTCTGTTAGACTAAACAGAGATAATTTCCATAATAAAATTCTACAAAAATAAAGTGCGAATCGAATAGACCACATGATTCTAGCAAAGTTTAGAAAGTAGTATTTTTCCAGTATCATTTAGAATTAATTAAATTGGCTCAGATTTCACTTCACAAAAAAATTCAAATGAGTTAAATATCTTGAGATGAAAAGTATATTCATAGAAAAAAGACCTTATCCTAATTTTCCTGGTACGTCATGACCCATACATTCAGCTTTTAGTAAATTATAATATATTAGAACAAGATTTAATCACAACCTTTACTGATCTGGATCAGCATTTAGTTTAGATTCTTAGAGTGATACTGTTTATATTATTTGAAAAAACATATTCGAATTAGATTCTCAAACACTATTTGTGCTAATTCTTTTTAATACACTGATTGTAGACAGAGATACAGAGCTTTCTCAGCCTCACCCTCACATAGCACAGTATGACTTTCCTGCAGAGCACTCATCAGCATTTATGATTAAACCACTACATTTGGTGATGAATTGATAGATCCTTGGCTTCCACATTAATCAGTCAACTCCAGGAGAGCAAGGTCTGCCTCCGTTTTCACTCACCTTTGTAATCCTAGGCATATCACAATGTCTGCATCATAGGAAGAACTCAATCACTATTTTTGAATAAATAAATCATCATGGATAGAGAACTTTCAATGTTGTATTTCAAAGCTGCTTGGGGAAAAATGCGGCTGCTGTTGAACGATGCATCTTTTTCTCCCTCTTGCCATAGTTAACTTAGACGACGCCCAAAATAAAATTCAAAAAAACAAATATCAGACATACTTTTATGAAGGAAAATTCCTAAGATGTCTACAGAATGCTAAAACAACTAAGTGAAAATCAAAAAGTGCATTTATCTGGTTACTCAAATAATCAATCTAATTTTTAGCAATTGACTTGAGTAAATCATTCAAACAGCTGAACTAATCATTTTGACATATCATCTCAGCCTTGAAAAGGAATCTTCAATAGAACTTCTGAACTTACTGCTGATTCCCAAGTAAAGTTAGTGATTTATACACAGAAATAAATTAAACATCTTCTTTGATTCCCTTGCAAACCTGCTGGTTCTCCTCTTCCCCGGCTCAGTTAAAAACTTCCTCCTCTTTCCAGTCATTCAAGCTGGAATCCAAAAATATTCTCCTTCATTCCCCACATATAATTAGTTACCAAATCCTCTCAGTCACACCTTTCCAAAGTCTCTCTCCTGTGTCAATTTATTCTTATTCCCACTACCCTAGTTCACAGCATCATCTCTTCTCACCTAGACAATTCAATAGCTTGCCCCTATTCCTAATTCTAGAGAAAAGATTACTTGGGTTAAAAATTCAGAAATCTGGGTTCTATCATTTCCTGTGCTATCAATTGATATGAGCCTCTTTTATCATGTATTAAATACGGGGATTGTGTTCTCTGAAAATTCCCCTAAAGTCATGTAATTTTTCCCCAGCTAAATCCTCCCTTCACATTTCCTCCAATTACATTCTCAGAACATAGATCAAACATCAACTTCCTACTGAAATCCTTCCACAGGGACTCAATGTTGATAGAAAACGGTTCAAATTACTTAGAATGGAATTCAACTCTACCCAGCATCTGAACCCAACTCACTTTCCCGTCGTTTTCTGCCACATTTACCTTCTAAATTGATGCAATCCAGAAATTCCTGATTTGTTGGTTTCCTAAATTTGCCCTATACATTCTTACTTCCATATGTTAACCCCTCTGAGAAATCCTCCTGGATAATACCATCTGTCAGTATCTTTCCCATCCTTCAAGAGCCATGCCAAATGCCATTTCCTCCAGCATTCCTGATTCCTGGCCACACTTAGACTCTCCCTCCCCTTTGTATCCATCAAGATTTGTTTAGACATTTATTTACTTCTCTTCTCATTTTGTTTAGTCTTATCAACCAAATTTTTAGTTTAGACAAGATCTAATTATTTCCTATTTCTCACAACACTTACTGCTTTACAATGAAAATAATCAATGGAAAAATACTTATAAATATTTCAACTCCTAATCTATTTCCCTCCTCCTCCTTTTTCTCTATTTTTTCATTCCCTATTACCTCTAATTTTAAATTAAAAAATACTTTTTCTTTCTAAAATGAAAGTTATTTGTGTAGTGCTTGCTTAAATATATTATTTCCTCAGTATACTGTGCATGCAAAAAAAGTGCTAAAATCACATAGGCTAAGATCATTGATGAATTTTTAATGAATTAGTGAGATTCTTTTGTGTTATTGTAAATTATAATAATAGCTCAATAGTTTTCACAGATATATATTTGCGAAAATCTACTCTTTGATTTTTTTTGGTGAGGAAGTTTTGCCCTGAGCTAACATCTATGCCAATACTCCTCTATTTTGGATGTGGGTCACCACCACAGCATGGCTGATGAGTGGAGCAGGTCCACAACCGGGATCCAAACCCATGAACTCATGAACCTGGACCACTTAAGCAGAGCATGCGGAACTTGAGCCACTCGGCCACAGGGCAGGCCCCGCCAAAATCTTCTCTTGATGAATACTTGGATAGTTTCTAGTTGAGAGACATTATGAACAACGCTGTTATGTGCCTTCTTGTATATATATTTTGCAGCATTCATTTCTCTTTGGGAAATATCTAGGAGTAGAACTGCTGGATGATAAGGCAAGTTGGTGCTAAACTTTAGTAAATACCGTCAGATAGTTTTACAAAGTGGTTATACCAATTTATAGTCCTTTCATGTAAACAGCATATATTGAAATTTTATTACCTTTACTCAAGCTGAAACTTTTTTCTTGTCAATACAATGGTTTAAGCATTTACATTTTTAACAGAATTTTTAATGTTTGACATATATAGTTTTGTTATGCATGCACACATACATATTTATCTGCTGTAATTATACATTCCACATTATGGTGGTGTTAATTTTATTACTGGTTACTTTTAAGAAGTTTTAAAAACATCATTGAGGCCACGTGTATTAACACAACTTAGATTAACCTGAAGACCACCTATGTCAACATGATTTAGTCATTTGTTCCAAAAAAACGTGGTCTATGAATGATAAGGCTGAAACCACTATACAACTTCACTATTTCATTCAGGAAATTCTCATGATCAATTTATCAGACATAATCTGCTCCCTTGGGTAACATTTTGGTTATCAGTCAAGACTCAGTTCAAGACCCCCATTTTGTTGTGTCCACCAAACTTAAACTAATCCGTCATGAATTCAGCCCTGTCTCCATCAGATACCCACTTGGAAAGACCTGCCTTAAATCATTTGATCCTAGGTTCAAAGTCTATAAAACCCCACTTTAGTTTTCCCTTTTTGAGACAGTAAGAAGACTTTGTGGTAGTCTCCCTTACTAGAGGGAAATAATAAATTTCTAAATTTATTAGAACGTTCTAATAAATTTAACTTCATAACAAGTCTAGAGATAGTTTGGAACATTGAATAGCATTAGACTCAAAATAAAGTGCCTCTTTTTTATAATAAGCAGTTTAACACCCCTTAATTCTCCCCTGCCCATTCCCACATTACAACATTTACTAACGTAACACGATTTACACCAAGGTTATTGCGATTAATTTTACACCTCATAAATTCTCTTGAACAATGATTTAGGCTTAATTTGTACTAGTTGTCACATTTTTATACCTGACTTCTCCAATTATGAGCAATTAATTTGGAATTATTTTATAATTAGTTGGAATATTACTAAAATATATACTGAAAACTTTTAAACACTTTTCAAAGTAATCTGTAAGTGCATCTTTTGTATATTTGAATACTTGTTCTATTTCTAAGGAAATTTATTTGGATAAAAATTATCTCAAGTCTCCATAAACATCCTCCCATAACATCTCATATTTAGAGTTACAGAGAATTTGGAGGCTAGACTACTTCTTTTACAGATAATCTGTTTTCCTTTTTCTTTGTTTCCTCTGTGTTGTAGATTTTCTTTTTCCTCATGTGCCTAGTGGACTTTTTTCTAAAATAGAGGTTTCTTTTTTAAAAAGTTTTTCCTGAAGTGGTAGTTTTCCTGGAGGCTGTTTCATTTGGTATATGTTGGTAATTATTTTTCTGAAGAAACATGTCTCCAACAATAATTTAATGTCTTCAACAATAATTTAATCTAATTATCTTGTTTTTTTCTCCTGCTGAAACACCTATAATTCCATTGTCTGTCATTCCTTTTTATTTTTCTTTCCCTGCTGTGAATCAAAGTGTCTCAAGTCGATCTTCCATATCGTTAAATTGATTCTCTTCTTCCAGAATCCTGTTTGTTAATTTTTCTGATGAAAATTTAATTCAGACATTGCATATTTTGTTTCCTTGATTACTTCTTTATGTTTTCCTTCTCTGTTTTAATCTTATCCCATTCAGTCTTGATGGTTTTCTATATCAAGGATGTCAAAGTGTTTTTTGAAGTAATTTTATGGTTTCTGTAATAATCGCTCATTTTCAGAGGTACGGTCTTTTTCTGAGTCTTCATTTGATATTTTCGCTCCTTTGATCTGCAGCGCTTTTACCCTTCTCATCATTAAACTTTGTAGGAGTTATCCAGAGTTGGTGCTTACCAAGGGATTTGGTGTTGGGTTGCTTTGGCACAGCTTACTGTTTGGGTGCTAGCTAAATCCTCGTTGTGGAGTCAGGGCTGGAGAGCAGGTTGATATACACAAGTCCCAGTCTATTACACAATTTCCAGCAAATGTTCTGCTTAAAGCAGGGCTTCTTTATGTTTTTGTGCCATGGAAAGATTTGCCAGAACACTGAACCACAGAGAAACCTTAAAAAGGCAAACAGAATTCCAAGAAAGAAATTATGCTGAAACACAGATAGCAATCTACTTTAAAATAAAATATACATTATATACCAATATATATGTGCTTCTTTATTAATCATTAATATCAAGATCTAGTGAAAGGTCTCATAACTACCATAAATCCAAAGTATCAATGAGCATAAAAGATATTTTGAGACACCTAAAGTTACTTAAATATGTTATCAAACTATTAATGATCTCTCTTGGGGAGAAAGTCACGAATCCTGCTAGTATAACTGTGGTTTATTGCCTACATTTGTACTTGAAAGGAATGCTACATTTCAGTTACAGACTAATGAAAATAAAGATTTCTTTTTTCCCATCCAATTTCATGGAGCCCCTGAATTTGGACCCCAGGTTAGGACACTTGCTCTAGTGTTATTCTATTGGATGTAAGTGGAATAACCTATTTCCTTGCCTGACATCTTAAAACTCTAAATTAAAGAATTCCATGAATAAATATGAGACATAGAAATACAGTTTTCAAGACATCTCCAGTTTTGCCCTTATCCATCATAGCTTAGTTGGGGGGATTTGGGGTCCTAGAAGTCATAAGAGGAAAAGGATCGCAGTCTGCTGTTTTTAAAAAGCCACACCTTCAAAGAAGATGAATAGCGCTCGGTTTTCTGCTTGATACTGATCCTGTGTCTCCAAGAACAGTTAGAAGATAATGGTTAAAGAACAGAATACACTTCTACTGTGCATCAGGTGATGCGGCTGCTGCCGGATTTCTTGAAGTGTATCATATTTTAGTTACCTATCAAAGAATTCTACCATCAGATCCCTCAGTCTTTTTTCTGCGTAACAATCTTGAAGTTTTTGGAGGTAATAACTACATGACAGTTGCTATCCAGATGCCAAATTAAAATACAGGTATATAACACTATTTTAATTTTACACAGATAGCATAAACATAACTAAAACATAATTTTCAAGATATAGCTTGGTCTTTTGGAACACCATTCCAAATCTATGTTATAATATTGCTTCACAGGATAAATTAAATAATTTCCATGAATAAAATGGATCAGAACTATCCTTGAGTATAGAATCCCAGGAACAACTTTTCTCCTGAGAGGTTCAACTTTGTGTTTGTTGGGTTTACCTTAGGTCAAAATACACATTTGTGAACTTGAATTTTCTTTTAAGACATACACATGCACACACACACACACACACAAACTATAAGTATTGTACTAAACTAATCCACACATTTAAAAATTCTACTTTATGAATAAGTTCTTTTAGTTATACATATTGGATAGATAGATGGATGGATGGATAGATAGATAGATAGATAGACAGACAGATAGAAAATCAATATAGTTATACTTTTGAGTCTTTCTTTTCTTCTCATTCTTGTTCCTATGACATTACTGAATAAGCAGTTAGCGTTGTGGAGGGAAGCCCCTAAAGTATTTTTTTTTTAATTGTGACCTTAAAATTGTGTGTTCTAAACTGCTGCATGGTCATCATCAACTAAAGCATTCTTCTCAGTTTCTGCCTCACTATAACGACACTCTAGGCTTGCTGATCTCTGGCCCAGCTTCACACAGAACCACAGAGAGCACAGGGCTAGTAACAAGTAACCATGACCACCAAACTCCATACATGTTTGCACAAAAAGGAGGAGGTTATATCGTTGTGGACTTTCATCTAAATGAAATTTTCTGATTGTTTTATGAATTCAGATTCTCTGGAGAAACAAAGCATTTCTCAAGTCAAGAGGTTATCCGTCAAATGCAGGAACTGTGCTCTCAGGGAAAATGATGGAATTCCATAAGACAAATATTTTCAAGATTTTACAAAAACGAAATACAGAAAGATATCCCAGTTGAAAATACTACTTGGCAAGGAGCAAAGAAAGGGATCTGTATTTGCTATTGAGCTGGAGAAGACAATCTTTAGAAAAGGACAGCCATCTGAGAATGAAGGAAACTTTAAACTCCATTAACAGATGGACTCATTAATATGACTTTGCTGCTCCTTTTCAAAAGGAACTAGTGACTAAACAAAACCCACAGAGGGAATCTTTGGGTGTGGAATTTATAAATAAAATATTGCCTTGATCTTTGTGTACACAATAAATGTATCAAAACAGTATCTGCAAAATTTAACCAAATATATTCAGCTGAATATAAAAAAAACATTTTGGGATGCAAAGATATTTCCTCCAAATTATTTTCTTAGAAGAGTTATGAAAGATAGTCAAAGCTAAGAAGGGTAGCTATTTTGAAATATTATTGGTAATTTGTAGATTCTCACATATTTCTATATCTAGACTTTCTTGTTAATTCAATTTTTTTAAACACCTAAAGAAAAATAAGGTGCTATATCTCTTTCCTCTCAAAATTTTTGCACAAAATTTCCATCTCCTTTTGATTCTTTTGGGCATGTTTGGTCTATGATAAATTCCCCCATTGACACCTTTTGGTTGTTATAATCATCTTTGACAAAGAAGGTGCTATAGTAAAATTGCCTCTCAGTCCTCATACTGAAAAATATCTCAGATTAAAAATTTGAGACATGTAATTGACAATAGTGCAACAGCCAGGAGTAGAAATAAAGGGATCCATGCAAGGCCTGCAAGAGACCAGAATGCCTCAATTATGATAACACCAAAAACCAACCACCACAGAGCTTATAAACTTACAACTTTCCCAAGTAAATTCTCTTAGAAATTATAAGTAAATTCTCTTAGACAGGTTTGGCTGTGAGATAAGGCTAACTGGCTCTGATTATTACATTTGATCCCTTGGTATGTACTTTGAAAACCATATAATTTTTACCAATAACGCAGGTACCAGGAGATTCTTTTGTTATGCAAAGCCAACTGTGAGTAAATCGGCAGAGCACGTCAAACTTAACCAACAGGCCACCGGCGCTGGCCCTCATCCTTAAGGATGTTAAAGTGTAGTTGGCTTATCCCCATACAAAGGTGAAGAGTACATGAGACTACGCAAGTGGGACAGAGGAAATATCACGTAGGAATTCAGAACAAGAGATCAGTGTAGGACAGAAAAAAACAGAGAACACTTGAAGAAGGAGGTGAGACTTGAAATGTGTTTTAATGGATAGGAAAGATTTCAAGAGGAAAAACATATTTCTCATCTTAATATTCAAATTAAGATGGGATTTTAAAGTGTGGTTACTAAATAGTAATGTATTTAAAAGAGCACATAAATTCAAAATGAGCAGTAGTGAATTTGAATTATCTCTATGCTTGTGATATTTTACAGATGATATAGGAGATTTGAGATTTCATTGAAAAGGAAACAGATGTTAAAACAATTATTTTTGTTAAGTTAGATGTTTTAAAAAATGCTAGCATAACAGTTGACTATTTTAATATTTGGTGCCCAGATTTCTTTTCTAAAGCAAGACAATGAGAAAAAGAATGTAAACATGCTAGGAAAAGTGTAATTATATGTTGCACTTTTTTGCTAATGCTGTGAATCTTAAATTAAAAGGCCAGTTACACTATTAATGCTGCTTTTAGTTTTAACCACCAAAAGTGCAGAGCTGTTAATTTAACCATCTTTGTTACCTTACAATTCTTTCTATAAATCAAAGAAATCTAAATTAGACACCATTGTCTTTGCAAAATAACATGGTAGCAATAGATTTCACAGCAATTTTCACTGAATTCTTATTGAATTTCAGAATATTTTATCCCATTTTAGCTAACTCTTAAGAAGACTTCAGGAAATAATCACTTCCTTTAGTATACATAATGCTTTCTGAAATTTGCTTCATAGGAAAATAGATTAAAAATTAGTAATTAATAAGTCACAATTGCCCCCTTAAGGTTAGTCATCATTATTTTTATTCATTCTTGCAAAGTTGTAAACTCTATTTGACTGAATTAACAGTTCCCAATATCACATTTATCAGCTCCAGGAATTAACAGAATATTGGCACTGAGGATGAAGAACTGGTGTAATTGTTTTGGTAACCCACCATCTTTACAATCTGGATGTAGATGAAAACATAGTTTTGGATTTGGATATGGGTAGGAATACTTATTGACACCTGCATCATTTTCAGCTGTATTTTTGAATTTAGTTTCAGAACAATGTATCTGACATAACTTATAACTTGGGACAATCACTGGTGTCTCTCTGAGCCTCCTTTTCTTCATCTGCAACATGTGCTCTACTGCTAAGAACAGGTGTGGGGCAAACAGGATAACACATGCAGAAGGGCTCTGAGGTAGGAGCTTCACTGTAGAAATTGTGAAAATTAATAAAGGAAAACCTCACTTAAAACAGAGTCAGGAAGCCCCTTAGGGGAGGTCTACAGGACACAACTTCCCTGAAGCTTACTTTACAATTTGGACAGGAAGTGCAACTACTACTCCAGCAGGAGGAAGAAAGATTTTCTCCTTGCCCAGCAACAGCCTAGCCAATGAGAAGCTTCACAGCTCAGCCAACGAGAAGCCATCTCCACCCCAAACTCTTACTTTCCTCCAATGAATTTTTGTTCAAAACAGCCCCTCCCAACCCCCTCTTCTTCTCTATAAAAGCAAGCTCCCCTCCCTTATTCTCTAGATTTGCCTGTGGTCTGCCATAGTTTGCATTTAACAAATTGCAATTCCTCTGTCTACTCTCGAATAAACTCATTTTGCTGGTAGGATAACTGGCTATTTTATTTTAAAGTTCACAAAATAATATACCTGCCATTTCTTGTTTCCTCCATTTCCATTATACTCTCTTATATCTGGCAAATTCCTCCACCTTTGCTTAATTAGTGAAGAACCTTAAATCTACAATTTCCGTAATTCTAAACTGGTTCCCACACCTCACACACATTATTCCCGTTCTTTGGGTATCATGCTGCTAGGGGCTGGAAGAGTGGTACAAATACCACCAGGTAACCCTTTTTTGAACCACATGCACTTTGTGTTCTGAGTTATGTGCATATAGAAATGTACATGTACATACTTATATTAAAATATGGCAATAAACTAAACCATTAAATATTGAATCAATATTTAAATTAAAATATGGCAAATAAGGATGGGCAACTGATCCACATGCTAAAAAAATCTTTCTGAAATGCTTCTATTCACAATATTGGTTTATATTCATTGATAAGCTGTCCTTATGCTTAAATTAATCTGAATTTGCCTACTTATATTGTGTTGATTTACAAATCATCTCAAGTTTAGGAGCTCAAATTTCAATAACTATAAGTAACCCAAGATTATGGTAATAAATAAAATAATCTAAAGAAATCACAAGAATCTTTTAAAGATGCTCTACTACCATCATGCAAGAAATTATTTTAATTATGAAAACTTTAAAAAAAAATTATTTCTACTTCTAACTATGACAGAACGTGCCTTGGTCCTTGACTTGCCGTCTCACCATAAAAAGCAAGAATACTGGGAAGCATGAAACAACTCTTTTCAGATATCGGGAAAACACACAATGCAGGGCTGTGATCCTCAGGAAGAAAACAAAAGAAGAAAACACTAAAATCTCTCCCTTTTACTGACGGCATTTGCTCTCCAAACCCAGAGCAGGGACGGAGAAATAAGCAAAGATGGGAGTTCAAGGAGACTGAGGCGTCTGAATTTTAGCACTTGTACTGAGAAGCTTGGAAACAGTCAATGTCTCAAGGGAAAAACTGGAATATTTGATTCACTTCTCGTGCCTCCCTTCTTTCTGGGATCTTGATGTTCCTCAAATCCAGGTGCTTTGGCAGAACCAAATTCTAATTTTTGTCTCTCCAGATCTGAAAAATTGTTTAAAGCTCTCCTGACTCCCCTGCCTTTTAGGAGCTTCTCAACCTGCTTTGTCTCTCCTCTCCCACCAAGAATGAGCAAATGTCCTATGGGGCATATGGGGTAAAATGAGAAAGCAACCTGCAGAATGTCGAGGCCCGACTCAATTGGTTTCCCTACACATTGGAAATTTGGCTTCTCACTATGGCCTTAATTTTCATTTTCCTACTAATATATAATAATTCTAAGCAATGAAGTTTGTCTCCCAAATACATTAGTAAAACTTGGCAAGAAAAACAAGGAGATGGCAGAATATTCTCAAATTTTAAAACCTGAAGGTCTGGACCAAAAAAGAGGAATATCAGGTTGGGGTCGAGATAACAGATACGGCAAGAGTAATGACTAACTCCAAAGCTAGCTTCACTGAAGAGAAGGCATTTTAAAGATTGAAGAAAAATCTTGTCAGAAGATCCCAGAAAAGTTCTAATTTTCATTACCAGTTAATAAAGTTATTGATACAGAAGTGTACAGAACAGAACATGGCTCTTGTTTATTTTCCTTGCACTTTTTGGCCTGGGATATGGGTTTTAAATAGACATTGTCTGTACCACCTTCATTAAAATAAACAAAATATTTGTAAAAACCATGAAAGAAGAAAGGAAGGAAGGGAAGGGGAGGGGAGGGGAGGGGAGGGAAGGAGGGAGGGAGGGAGGGAGGAAGGAAGGAAGGAAGGAAGGAAGGAAGGAAGGAAGGGGAAGAGAAGGGGAGGGAGGGAGGAAGGAAGGAAGGAAGGAAGGAAGGAAGGAAGGAACTCTGTGCCTTTATTGGCCAAGCAGGCCACCTGAGTGAGATGAAGTGGGAGGTGTGGGTGGCCCCGGTGCCTGGCTGGCCATGGTTCCCGGGCCTGTAGGTGATGAGAACGCACCTAGGTAGTGGCCAGTCATCTCTCGCTAGGATTCTACCTGGCTGAAGGTCTTGCCATTGTAGACGCCCACCATATCCAGCAGGACGACCATGTCTCCAGGTGCATCTTCAGCACCTCAGGCCTCTCCCCGGCAGCGCCTCCTTCCTGGGCTCGCGCAGGCGCGTCAGCGGAAGAGCCGCCTCCACGGCAGGGCGGGTTTAGTGGCTGCGGCTGCACCCGCTGCTCCAGCTGCTCCTAGAATGTGTCCCCCGGCTGGGCGAGAGCCGCCCCGCGGTAGGTGCATTTGCAGAAGGTCCGCTTCTTCTTCGGCTCTACTTCCACCATCTTGTCGGTTCTACTTTTCAGAATGTTGGTTTTCCTGTACATAAAGGAAAAGGTACGAACATATTCTCTCTCTAAATATTTTTAATTTTAACAAAGAAATTTTTATTATTTTTAGTTTCGAAAAGACAGCTACAATCAAAGAAACTCTAAACTGGTTCTGTCCAATAGAAATATAACAAGCCACATATGTGATTTTCACCTTTTTGTAGCCAAATTTTAAACCGTAGAAATGAAACAGATGAAATTAGTTTCAATAATATATTTTTATTTAACCCAATGTATCCAAAATATTATCATTTACACGTTTAATCAATATAAAAATTATTAATGATATACCTGTCATATTCACTACAACACAATAATGTTGATGCAGTGGTTAAGGTGAAATGTAGTCCCACTAAAGCAATAAAGATTTATGAAAGAAAAAATGTTTTAGGTGCTTCAGTTTTTAAGTTAAAATTAAATAAAATTTAGAATTCACTTCCTCCATAGCTCTACCCATATTTAAGTGCTCAACAGCTTCGTGTGCTTAGTGGCTGCCATCCTAGACAGCACAGTTCTAACCTCACTTGTTGATGGAAATTAGTGATTTTAAACGGAGGCTGCAGATCGCTGCCAGAGATGTGTTGATCAAAGAAATATCTCCCTCAAAAAAGAGGCAGTGTTGAGAACGACAAGATGAATTAGTCAGTTATAGCTCTGACTTTAATTTTCAAAAGAATAAATAAGCTAATTAAAATCATTATGAACAATGCTGTTGATCTTAAAATCAATTCTCTTGTCTTCCTGCCAAATAACAGTATTTCAAAATCTTTCAATCTAAAATCCTATTTTCTTACTGAAAAACATTTACCGTTTAAGCATTTTTACTTTCATATTCTCACTGTACAAATTATTGCATTTCATCAAGACCCCAGAGCATGAGCCATTTCGTATACTGTGTCATCAGCCTCCTAGTGACTGCACTTTTGTCCCTTGTTGAACCTGTGGTCCATCACTTTCAAATACTCTCCACCCGCAACCCACAACTGCTTTGTTTTCTTGTCCTCCCACTACACTGGATCTGTACATCACTATCAGGAAATCACTCCAAACATTTGCTCTCCTGCTTTGATATGCAGACCATTAAGCACTGCTGGGAAAAATCATACCTCTGTACCAAATAAGTTTTCTCTGTTCAAGTTCACTCAACAATCCTTCTATTTGTTCTCGTCTGTCAACTCCATCAGCCCTTCTACGTGGCAGAGTCTCCAACTCTTAGACATTTTTCTCTATTTCTCCATTTTGTCCCCATGCTCATGCGCACCTCCATGCCCGTCTTTGATAGAGAAAATGTATCTTTTTAAGTTACAGCAAAGACAAAAGCCAAGTAGCAGAAATTCACTCAACCTCTACCTCCACCCACAAATGAACTGATCTTCATATACCACTTTCCCTCCTTCTTTCATATCTCACTGAAAGAAGGGCCAAGTTATCTGTTCAGTTTACTTTGAACTTAATAGAACTTTGAACCTCCTCAGAGACCTTTTTCCTCAGTATCTTTCTTTCTTTTATTTTTTTACCTTCAGTGTATAATTATCTCTTCTGTGTTAAAAAGAAAACCTCCCAGCATTTTTTTTTATTTTCCTATGTATATTATCCTATCTTTTTCCTTTCTTCACATTTGTCCCCGAGAAAAACATTGTCTTCTCACATTGTGTGACTTTCTTTATCTCCCGTTGATTCCTAATTACATTTACTCCTGGCTTCTTTCCCCACAGTCCACAGAATCTGGTCTCAGTGAGGTCAAGGTTATTGTCTCTAGTGCCAGATTCAGTAGACGTGTCTAAGTACTTTCTTCACCTGATCTCCCTCTGTGCCATCTGATTAATTCCCCTTTCTTCTCTTGGCCTTCTTAATGCTGCTCTTTGCTAGATTTTTCCCAAATGTTCTGGTCACTTCTTTTCAGTCTTTGTTATCACAGCTTTTTCTGATTGCATATTAAGAAGTTACGAATTTTAGTAATATAAATTTCTAAATAACATTCTCAATATTATAATATGAAAAGTGAAAGTGGTGGTTTTCTTCTGAAAATCATTCAGCCTATTGACTTGATGAAAAGACAATTCACCAAGCCAGGTGAACTGATTTGCTTTACGCGGGAGCCTATACTCTTGAAAATAAAGCCTCTATTCTTCAAATGTGTCCTGAGAGAAAGTTATGTAAAAACCTTAATAGCAATATAATCAGACTGTTACCACACAATTGCACCATAAAGAATACCAGTCATGGATATAATCATGGAAAATTGCCAGACAATTGCAACATTAAAATGCATCAATCATAGACACAATCACACAAATGACTACAATCAGTAGTAAAATTTAAAGCAATTACAACTTTTAACGGAATTATTATGTGGGAAAATTATTTAAATAACAATACTGTGTTTCTAACTTTTACATAAATTCAAGAGAATGTCTCTGATACATGAATGCCTCCCCAGTAGAAGGGCACTTCTGCGCTAACCTCCAATTTCTTTCAAATGTCCTGGCCACTTAATTGTTAATGTATCTGAATGTCAAGTCTCAATTCCAAAGAAAGAGAGCTCCTAAAATGTAAGAAATAAGGTACACTGATATTAGAAAATTGTAATTGTGTCCTACAGGAGAAAAAACTGATTTCTAAATATTATAAGGAGATGACATCAAAATGGTAAGCTGTTTAAATAATTTTTCAAATGTGACTTTCTAGCTGTTGCCAAGACATGAGAAATTAGTAACACTGTGTATATAAAGCAAAAATGTAACTTAAGAGAAAAGCAAATGCCCAGAAGCTCATAAAACAAAAGCATGCAGTCACCCTATCTACTCATGTTTAAGATGATGTCTTAAATCATTTTCTTTTTAAATTTTTTTTTGTTTTTTGCTTTTATCTTCTTTATTCCTATTCACAGAGGTCATAACAAACTTAGATATATTTAATTCAAGCCTCCCTATTTTTGACTAAAATGAAAATTCTGTTCAGTTGAAATTAACCAGTGCAAAATTGCCACAGGCACGTTCCAGCCAGAGAGTGCCTGGGTGTCAGAGCCCTCTGCCTGTCTAAAAGTCCCACATCACACTCCAGTGTTTTCTCCAGGCAGGCAGCCCATCCTTTGATGAGTTGATTCATGCTTCCGATCTTCCTGCCTCTGGCCTTGACCTGAGTACTGTGGCTAAATACACTAACAATACTTAAATCTTCAAAACTAGAGAAAGTTAAGAAGGCATGAAGGGCGGTATCAACTTAGAGACAATAGAGCCCACAGAACACTATTGCAGAACACAAGTTGGCCCAAACTTGTCAAAAACTCTCTCTCAAACACAAAGCCTAGAAAATAGCCAATTATTTATTTATTTATCACATATATTATTTAAAATGTAAATATCTATGAACGTTTTAAATAAATTTTTTTTCATCATCTAGCAAAGAATCCAAAATGCCTTACTGATGCAGTAACTTTCCCTAAAAATATCTGAGTTCTTCACCCAAGAAGAAAGGAAAGGTGTATGTGAATATGGCAGGGCAGGAAAAGCTATAACAAAACTGTTATGTTGTTATAAGCTTAAGACCCCTGGGACGGAGGATCGCCAGAAAGTAGAATAAATGACCAGAAGGAATGGTTCCAAAGACAAGACACAGCTTAGGTCAAGATAATTCACATCAATCTTGCATCAAGCAATAAGCTAAAAATGTGTATTTTTGCCTCTTTCGCATGCATCCTTCTCCAATTGAACCCATATTCCCACAGCCCAAATCAAAGCTATTACTCTTATTGTCAATTCAGCTACATCATTGCTAAATGGACTTTCTTGATCTACCTTGAGAAAGTACTGTTATGTAAGAAATAAGCAGGTAGGTAATATATAGCATATAAACAAATTAGTTGCAAATGACTAAATTACTAGGAAACTCTTGTTTTAAATTCTACACTGTCAGAAAGAAATTCCTTTAGCTATGATTATTATTTCAAAAAAAATTAAAATAAACTGAGACATTTTGCTTTGAAAAATTAAATATAAAGCCTTGTACACTGAAAACTGACACATTAAAAAAACCTAATGTCTGAAACTTGGAAACATGAATGCTTCAGAGGCCTTCAAATGAAAAAGGCAATTTAACTCACTTTCCTCTTTGCCTGAATATTGGTGCAATATTATTTAATGCCACTAAACCAGCTTGTCAGTTTTTTCATGTTACTTTCCATTGGCAAATGTATAATGTGTCCAGTCTTTTATGGAGCTCTGCTTATATGCCAGGCACTTTACCAAATGCTTCGCATATGTTATCTCATTTAATCCCTCCAACAACCCCTTTATTATGCAACTTTTTCCCTATTTTACAGATTAGGAAATTGAAGCTCGGAAAGATGAGTACAACTAATTGCAGGAAAGGTAGAATAAAATCTAAATCTGTCTGACTCCAAAGCCAGAATGCTCAACCTGTGCAATAAATGTCCTCCCTAAATGACTAAGGTAGATCAACTTGCATCTAGAGAAAAAATAATTCAACTTCCAAAAGTACATTGCAATATAATTCAATACAGGAATTTCTAGTAATTTGAAAGAGTTAATAAGCTAAGGTAACCCAAATTGAGCAATATTTTACCAAGTTACTAGCCAGTTCTCTTCAAAAACCCCAAGGTTGTAAAGTACAAAGAAATTCTGAGGAACAATTACACATTAAATAAAACTAAAGAAATATGACAACTAAATATAAGGAGTTATCCTGGAGTGGACTCTGGACTGGGGAGGGGGGCGGTGTAAAAAGTAGCTACAAATAACATTATTACGACAGAAATTTAAGTGTGGAGTATGGATTAGACAGTAGTATTATATCAATGTTAAGATTTCTGATTTTTATAACTGTACTGTAGTATATAGGAGGTTTTTGTGCTAATGTTGCAGCTCTAAGTTTGAAATTATCTCAAATGGTAGCAAAATAAAAAGTGGCTGATAGATAAAAGCAAACAATTAAAATAAGTCAAATAGGAAGAAAACAACCAGATTGATAACACTTCATAATTTTTATATTCTGACAAATATATATACTAGGGTGAATAAGGAAGAAAATGAGTAAATACATTGCTTTAAATTTTTCATTATTTGAGGGAATAATACTGCGTATTCCCTGTAGAATTCCTCCAGGGGCGTTATAGTTGATTAGTATTAGTTTTTTTTTAATTGGAAAGAGTCTTTCAGAGTCTTGCGTGAGAAGATTTGGCTACTACTTTAAGAGTTTATTATGCTCATGCTCAAGTAATCTTGAATTACAACATAAATCCCTTGAAAGAATATTGATAGTCACATAACTACTATATAAACTCATTGCCACAGTATTTTAAATATTCTCCCTTGATAGTCTTAGTCTCCATATAATATAGAACAATGCTGATATTTTAACAAGAATGGAAAGAATACTGATTGCTACTACCTTTGAATGATACGTCACTTCCAGCAAAGGCTCAAGATGAGAAAAGGAAAGAAAGCTGAAACTAAAGACTATTTTCCAAAACTATACAAACATAAAAATGTAAAGATATACCTCAATTTGTTGCTAGTAAAGTACAGCTAAGTGCATTCAGTATCATTTTTTTTAAGGTTTGAGGTAAATATAAATTTTTTTTCAGTAAAAAAAAAGTCATATGAATGTTGGTAATATATTTTAAACATCTCTATTTAGGAAACTCAGAAAACAATTAGACTGTATAATCATATCTGAGTTTAGTAAAGGGTCTGAGTGTAGTAGAGGGTACTTTATAAAAGTACACATACTAGACTATGTGCTCTAAAATTATCTTTTAAAACAAAGTTTTGACTGGATTTTGACTATTTTATATCTTTCAAAAAGAGATATAGGAAGCAAATATGTCAAAATGTCTGATAGATCTGGGTACAGGGAATAGATATCTCACTATTTTCGGTAAGTTGGTTTTCCTTCAAAATTAATTTTTTTTAAACTTAATAGTTTGTTAGAAGAGTTTTATTGGAAAATGAGGTGGTATTAGGAGAAAATGACTATTTATTCCCAAATCTTTGTTTTAATTTTCTACAAAACACTGGTGTTTGTAAAATCAGGAATCCTAGGTTTAGTCAGGATCTTCAGTCATCTGTGTAATATTTTTAACCTCTCTAGGCTTCCTCATCTATAAAATTATGATATCTTAGAATCCTTTAAACTCTGAAATTGATTCTCAGACATACTATAGAAACAATAGCAAGAGAATATTGTTAAAGCCAGGATTGTTGGATTTAGAAATCTTCCAAAACTAACTTAAATAAAAATAAAATGGAGACAGGAGAGGCAAGAAGTTTCGGCAACTCTAAGTGAACTGTAACCAGGACCTGAAAAGCAAAGACGGCTAAGCCCTTGCCTCTCTCAGGAGCTCTCTCGCTCTCGTTTAGACTACATACTTTCCTCTCTTCTTCTCTGTGCATGTCTCCTTCATTTTTGTCTTTCTCTGAAGACTGGCTTGCTCTTCTTTTCCATGCACGTGACCACATATGATGAGGTCACCAAAACCTCACTGTTATATGACTTCATTGACTGAATAGCCAACTAGGGATTTTGGATCTCAAATTCAAATTCCCAGGAGAGAGACATTTTGTCTGACTATCTGTTGCCATGCAACTGTGATCTCTTGGGTCACGGCCCAGTCCTCAGGGCTGTGGAGGCACATTTGTTCTAGCACAGATCCAACAATCAGTGAGATTTTGGGAATCAGAAAGTTTCTGCAAGGTAGGAACAAAAAGAGTGTGATAAGGTATGACAGTTAATAATGAGGATTATGAAGAAAAATAAAAGGCCAACCTGAGAGTGAAAATCACCCTAATAACAAAAGCCATTGTAAGAAGAACTTTAAGAAAGGTGGTTTGATATGTCGACTATGTAAGAGGTTCGATCCATAAGGCAATAACCTATATAACAGCAGTGAGTTCTTCTGATTTCATAGGGTTTTACCACCACCTAAGAATTCCACTGTGTGCATTAGAGAAGAAAGCATTGAAATACCTATCAGGACAAATAATAGCCCAAATACTTCAATCCAACAATCCTTCATTTTCAGCCTTCCAAAGATCTGTGGGATGCTTTCTAGGTTAAGATGCCAAGCATTAACCCATTCTTGAAATTCTTCACTTTATGTAAAGAGATCCACAAGAAGGAGTATAAAGATACGAGTTACAAATGGAGGTCATATGCTTTCATGATGTAGAAGAATAGATAAAAGAGTTCTCCCAATAGGATGATGAAGAGAAAAGTATGGGGGTAAAGGGGCAGATATGTATGGTGACGGATGGCAAGCAGACTTTTGGTGGTGAACACGATGCAGTCTATACAGAAGTAGAAATATAATGATGTATATCTGAAATTTATATAATGCTATAAACCAATATGACCTTAATTTTTTAAAAAAGAGAAAAGTATGAAGGGAATAACAAATTGTTCAGTGAGAAAGGGTATAAAAAATGTACAGGACTGGTCCAGAATCTTGGGAAAGCTGTCTACTCAGCTGTCGTCTCCTTCAATTCCTGGAAATCTTACTTTCAGGTCACCAGTTGGTGTGCAGGTCCAGTCAGGGTTTAGTGGTGTCTTTAGACGTAACTTATGAATCCAAGGGTCTATACCTTGGAGTCTAGTGACACAAGGGCTGGTTAACAGTAGCTGATAAGTTTCCTTCCAGTGAGGTTGGAGGGAGTCTTTCTAAAGGTGTCTTTTCCAGTGTCTACAGGAAAGTTCTGGGCTGCAGATTATGATGTCTGGTGTTTTAGTCTCCCGGGAGTGCACTGTGGAAAGACTGTTCTACCAAAGTGTGATTATTCTCTATGGATTTGATTAAGCCTTTGCCAAATTGACGTATATCCCCTTTTATCAGCTGTGGATCAAAGGAAGTAGGGGCTAGGTGCATTGAGCATCCCATTATAAGGAGAACAGATTCTTATTGAACTTATGCAAATATGTATATTGTCATGAAACTAAGAATATTTAATAAGAATTTCAGAATTCTAGAGGGATCAGGTATGGAGAAAAAGATAAACGCTTCAACCTTCGCTGCAAAGATACACTTTACCAAATTGCTGTAAGTTATAGCTTGCTTAAAAGAGAGGAGAAAAGAGGGTCCTTTAAATCTGGAAAACAAAATATCAAAGCAATCAGTTTCCCATTAGAATTTTAGAAATTCCCACCCAGTTCAGTGTTATGATTTGATAACCCAAAGTTATCAAAGACCTGTACTCTAAAGTACTTGTCAAAGTCTTTTCTATGAATCTCTTTGAAGATGAAGCACTTTTGCAGCCACAGTTCTTTGGCAAAGCCCATCAGAGTAAAGCAAAAACTGTCTATAAATGACAAAAGACTCTAAAATGCCCATTATTAAAGATCTGATGAGCAGTCATTATAATGCAATTGACAAAGGAATTTGGTTATTTTGGGGACATGCAATATTTTAAGATAATAGTTGGAGTTTGATGATGTTATATTAGGACACATCCGATTTCCAGGAATTTCGTGTCATTTCTGGAGCACTAACAATATGTACCTACATAGATATGATGTAAAGAAGGCTTAGTATTACTTCTTATTTGATACTTCCCATGTAATTTAACATATCAAATAAACCTAATTAGGTTAATATCTCTCAGGTCAAAAAGACTGTATTTAGAATTTGATTCAGGGATGTTGGTTAAAAATATCAAAAGGTTTTAAAACATTTAATCCAAAAGATTCACAGATTTTTATGAAACAATATTTAATTATCCATTTAACCAAAGCAACAAAAAGATTTTAAGGGAAAATGCAGAAGGTTACATAGTTTTAAGCAAAACCCAGTTCTTTTTTTTTTTTTTTTTTTGTGAGGAGATCAGCTCTATGCTAACATCTGCCAATCCTCCTCTTTTTTGCTAAGGAAGACTGGCCCTGGGCTAACATCCATGCCCATCTTCCTCCACTTTATATGGGCCGCCGCCGCAGCATCGTTTGCCAAGCAGTGTGTCAGTGTGCGCGGGGGATCCGAACCGGTGAACCCCGGGGCCCCACAGCGGAGCGTGTGCACTTAACCGCTTGCGCCACCAGGCCGGACCCAAAACCCAGTTCTTTTAATATTGAGAAAATTCAGCTTTTCTAAGTAATCGAAGACCTAATAAAGACAAAACAGAGAATCTTTGTTTTCTAGGCAAATTACGTTAAAGATAAAGAAACTTTCTTTAGAATTTCTTTTTTTTTTTGTGAGGAGGAGCAGCCCTGAGCTAACATCTGATGCCAATCCTCCCCTTTTTTCTCGAGGAAGATTGGCCCTGAGCTAACATACATGGCCATCTTCCTCTACGTTATATGGGACGCCGCCACAGCATGGCTTGACAAGCGGTGCGTCAGTGCGCGCCCGGGATCCGAACCTGCGAACCCCGGGCCGCCACAGCGGAGCGCCCGCACTTAATCGCTTGTGCCACCGGGCCGGCCCGTTCTTTATAATTTCTTATTAAGAGCAGATCAATAATCTGAGAAGACTTTGTCCTTTTAATAAAGGACTTTGTTCTTTGTACTTTTAATTAATGTCCGAATTTTAATTTTACACCAGTGTACTTTTGATATTAAAATTTATTTTTCAATAAATTCACTTTAATCTTAGCCAGCTTGACCACACATTAAAATTTCTTTTTAAAGATTCCTTTTTCACAGTCTTCTACAATTTTTTATGTCTTGTTTTGTCCTTTTTTGTTTGTTTGTTTTGGAACAATCATTTTATTTTAGAACAAAATTACTTTTTCCTTCAACAAAATTCCATCTTCATTCTTCATATCGTCTTTCACTGAAAATACATAGCCTACTTTTCTTGCTTACTTTTCATTTACAGTCATTCTCTCAATTTCAAAAACTTATAAAGTGTATCTAGAAAAGAAATGAAGCAAAGCAGTTGTTACAGAATAATTACAGATTTTACCTTGGAGGGTGGCATAATTGCCTATGCATTACATTAAATGAATATAAACTCCTTCCACATAGTACAAAGTAAGCCATATGCTTTTTGGATATTATAGAACGAGATTCACTTGGGTCTATAGGTTCATCCTGACATTGCTCTGCTACACTGTTCATGATAGAACAGGCGGATAGAACAAGATCCCCACATTGTTGCTGAAGACGGCTGCTGTAAGTTGAGTAGGCAGAATAAAGATTTGAAAGATGGAACAACAGCGTCTAAACTGATGGCAGGGCTATAAATATCTGGGAAGCCGTCACCAGAATTCCCAGCATTGTAAGTAGTTATAAGAACTGGGGGAAGTTCTTTTGAACAAAGATTGTTGCCTGGCTGTAAATCTGAAAAAACAGGCAACAGCGTATGAGCCTGTCAGAGAATGATTACAGCCTGGCCTTGAGGAGTTATCCTTGTGTGCCTACAGGACAGGAAGGGTGGTGGTTCTTGCATTGGCCTCTCCATCTGGCTGCACAGACCTTTCTGTTGCTCAATTTACTGTAGTATAAGAGCAATGGTTTTCAAACATGTTGAATCATTCCACAGCAAGAAATCTAGTGTATATCATGGTCCAGCATTTGCCTATATATATAAAACCATATAAGTATCTGAAATAAAAGTTTAACAAACTGATATGTATTTCCTATGCTTAATATATGCCATATGTGCCTTCTATTTTGCATTTTATGAAATTATTTTCTTTTATTTATATATAATAAATAAATTTATAATAAATTTATCTATGAATTATAAATAAAGTTGAAGATATGTATTATCCATTTATCTATATTGATAAATGTAGATACCATGTACATGTTCTGTTTAAATAAACATTAATCATAATTTCTCAATGGTCTGTGACAATAGTTTGAAAAATAAAAAGTTACAGTGAATCCTTCCATAGTAGGAAAAAGCTCTCAAGAGAATCCCATTGCTTCTCATCTTTCAGAGGCTCCTGCTGCTTTGCCTGCACTCTATCAGCGTCAGTGCACACAGTTTGCACAGAGTTAATTTATGTTTATCACTCTAAGTGTTCTGACATTTTCTCTTTGGTTCACCTTATATTCTCAGCTCTTCTTCCAACTTTTTTAACTCTTTGCTTTCCAGTGAAAACTAGGAAGCATGAAATTGTGAGCTATCAGATATTATAAGCTCATCTATTAGCATCCTGTAGTAGATTAGCAAACCCATAAACAAATTTCATAATTTCTAGAAGCATATTTCTCTTTACAGCAAACTTTTCAATGTGGCACAAAACATGTCTATTGGTGGACCCAAATATTGTTTGTTTCCCTGTATGTTTAGCAGTCAATGTCTCAGTGACTATCCTATCTGGAAATGATTTAGATATTTAATGGATATCCATTATTTAGTTTAGCTTAGTGTAAGCTTTTATCTTATTTACATTTATTTAAACACTTGTTTTTAACAGTTATGTTTGGATTAGACATTAAAGAGTTAAACATCATCTTAAGTTATTTTTCTTGTTGACAAATTCTGTAACAGAATTATTTGACTAGTAAACAATTATTTGATTAGTAAACCCAGATAGAAAAACTTGTATGCTTGTATTTCATTCAGTATTGATAACTCTAAAGACAT
Source organism: Diceros bicornis minor (assembly GCF_020826845.1). Classification (NCBI taxonomy): domain Eukaryota; kingdom Metazoa; phylum Chordata; class Mammalia; order Perissodactyla; family Rhinocerotidae; genus Diceros; species Diceros bicornis. The sequence goes on from NC_080776.1 coordinate 32,459,028, forward strand.
GCCTGATCTCAGACAAGGTGAACTTGAAAGACGTTTGGGTTAGTTTCTATATTTCTGAGAATTTTAGGAATACTTAATATATATAAATGTTTAATTTTGGCAATACCATCCAGAGGTAGAAAAATACCATACATATGTGTGTGTATATATACATATATACATACATATATATGTATATATACACACACATATGTATATACATACAGAGAGACACAAAGATCTTTAAAATTTTTAGCCATGTCTCAGGTACAAAACCCAAAAGAATAGTTGAATCTAAATTGTGTTTCTGGCAGATGGACTAAGTAAAGTTTACCTGCTCAGAAGGCCAAAGACTTTTACTAAAGATTTTTTTTATTTGCATGCTGTGAGGACCCTTTTATAGCTGTTTTTGAAGTCATTTTTTCTTTTAGAAGCTTCTGCATAGGAATCGAAGAATGCATTCCATTGTCTCTGAGAGGTTTGGAATCCTCTCTTTTAAGGGTGCCCCTTAAGGTGGACTTATCCAAAAGAAAGTTTCTCCAGAATGGCTGTTACAATCCCAAATTATCCAAAAGTTCACCCATTTCCAGAAAGGCACAAGATCCTGGTCCATAGACCAGGTGGAACCTATCTTGCCTTTGGATTCCCTAAAACTTCTTTACTACGATAGGCCTTCTTGTTCAACAGTGCCTAAAACACTGGAATCACGTTTCCCCGCCTTTTGAACAGGATGGGGCACTTCCCAGGACACTTCAACATACCAATCAAAATAAGCTTCCCGTTCCACTTGCTTAGTTTTAGATCTCTTATTTTCTAACTGTGCATGCAAATAAACTAATTTATATATTTCAAAAGAGCCCCATTGGGGCCAAGCAAGTTTTAAATCATCCTTGGTATACCAGTGCCATTTCTCTAAAAATTGATATGCAGAGGGCCCATAATTTTTTAACATAAATCCAGCAGGGATCCCCAAAGAGCTGAATCCCTGTAGCAATAGACTGCATACTTCCTGCTACAAGTATGGACTCACCAAAAGAGGAAGTAAATTCTCTTAAACTAGTTCCAAAAGACACCCAGATAAAAGCCAGAACCTCAACCAAGGTGGAGGTTCAGAACTGAGAGGACTCACCTGGCCTGAGGCTGTCAGGGAGATGACAGAGCACAGGAGGCTCACACAGGGGTCTTGCTCCAAACCAACAGCAGCCCCAGAAATAGGTGGAAAGTCGCTTCACATCCCATATCTCTAACACCAAATATGCCAACTTATTAAAAAAAACTGTAAAATAGAAGAGTAGCATTTATTTGGGGTCTTAGAATTGCAATTCAAGGAACACAGTTCCAGCAGCAGCTGGAAAGTCCAGACTTTTTATTAGCAAGAAAGAGAGCCCAGAACAGTTCCCTCCATTGTTTGTTAAGGAGGGTAAATTTCTGCTACAGTTTATTGGCTTACTCAAGGGCATATGGTTGCTACCAGAAAAAGTATGTTTTTGGACAGTCCTTCAGAAAGTTCTGTCTCAGCAAATAACTCCCTTTTTGGCAAGTCAGCATGGTCAGCACAGTTTCATATTTTTAACAAGGTGAAGTCCAGGGTACAAAATGGAGTCACCACTGACAATTCATTTCATAGGTGCAAGGCTAAAGAAACTTCTCTTGAGTCTGATCATAGAAGGCCGTATAGACAATTCATTATAATCAGTTTGTTATCTCCTTAGGCGAGTCCTAAATATGGCATGAAGTTTGGGCCTATCTATTGAAGACGTGGTATACCCCTTTCTGTTCTGTTCTCTACCTAAAGAATACTGTGGTAACAAGTTCTATAGATAGTTACATTTAAATTAATAATGTTACTTGCTCTGACTAAGACAATTTGTTAAGCATACAAGACCATTACATGGGTTCAGAACCCATCTATACCATTCACTAACTGTGTTATAGTGGTGAAGTTATTTAAACTCCATAAGCCACAGTTTCCTCACCTGTACAAAGTATTAATACTAGCAGTTATTTAATAGGGAGCTATGCAGAGCAATTTAGCCCAGTGACGGACACATAGTATGTATTCAAAAGTTGATTTCTTGAAAAATAATTTGTATAATGGCCAAAATAGTGTTTACGTAAATAAGGTTCAGTATAATAGATCACCAATACTTCTAAAATAATTTAGATTAGAATGTGTAAATCATTGTATAATTTGATATTTCCCACAATAAATTTATCATGGAAATAGTGGTCATATTTAGCTTTCTGCATTTTTTTACATAAACGAGGAAATAAGTTCATTTTCCTTTCTTCTTAATGGAATGTTGTACCTTACATTTTCTTATGTTGTTTTGTGTTATTGTGTTCTTTTTTTTTTATTGAGGTATAATTGACATATAACACTTATATTAGTTTCAGGTGTACAACACAGTGGTTTGATATTTGTATATATTGCAAAATGATCACCACAATAAGTCTAGTTAACAACCATTATTATACATAGTTACAAATTTTTTTTCTTGTAGTGCGGACTTGTAAGTTCTTTATTAGCAACTTTCAAATATGCAATACAGTATTATTAAGTACAGTCAACATGCTGCATATTACTCCGTCTGGCCCAGTCATCAAGGCTAAGGAGGCACGATTTCTAACGGACAAGTTCTCCCAAAAGAGGAAGAGAAGTGGGGAGAAAATAATGCTCAATTCCTTTGCCTCTTCATATGATCCCTAATAAGAATACAGTTAAATAATTTTTAATACTTTCTTGGGCACTATGTTTCGTAAGGGGAGAATTTGGTACCAGCTTTGTAAGTCTGTAGAACCAGAAGGATCAGCATTAACTGGTAATTGATATTGCCTGTCCACAAATGTAAGATCTCAAATTTTAGGAGTTGAATCTTTAGAAATAATTAGAGAGCTAAGTTCTCTGTGCTGTGACTTTCTTCCCAAAGACGTCCTACAGTTACTCTAATCTAGAGAGAAAAATCATTAAGAACTCTACTGAATGTTCTAAGATTATTATCTTTCAGATACTTGTTCTAAGATGATCCTATAATTTTAATTTACTCTAAGATATTTTCAAGATTATTATCCTTCATATTCTTAGGATATTCTTATTATTTTATCTCCCATTAAATACACTTATGTTTTAGTGGAATTTGTTATGTTTATTATCTGTGTCAGACACAATTGGTGGTTTAATCAACAATCGTCTCATACCCCTTTTGTGTTTTTTAAAAGAACACAGAGTTTAAATACCTGGTGGTCCAGGACAAGAAAATATTTATTTATCTAAAAATAAATCTTGGTAAACTTATATATAATTTTATGAAATCTGGACAAGGAGACATGAAGGAAAAATACCAGGTTTGTGGCAGTGGGGGAAGTTAAGGTTCTGAGAAAGTTTACCTTACTCCCTCAAGAAAACGACATTCTTCTGGCCTTTGCTATTTCTTACAGAAGAACATTCTTGTCCAAGTGATTTAGACCATAAGACGGCAAATGTGAAAACAAAATTCAATATGACAACGTGAAGGGTAAAGTAACCTGTGCCTTTGAGAACAATAAGTCACGGAATTAACCCAACTTCACCTTTTTGTAATGAGAGATAATAAATCCAACCTATATTTAAGCCAGTGTTAAGTTGTGTCCTCTGTTATTTGAAACTCATCATTCTATCAATTTTATCCAAGTAGCATATTCTCTTAAGTATTTTAAACAGTTTTTGCTTATCTTTTTCTTTCCTTGTATAATTTTTATTTTACTCCTTTCATTTTGTATCACTACTTCTGAGGGAGAAGAGCACATAGGGAAGCAGGAGGCACACATTTGAGACTTCATGGTGAAGGGCAAGATGTAAAAGAAAAAGAAAATTTATTTTTCCAAAGGAAGAAAAAAAGACATGATAAAAAGAGAAGACAAATCAAAGCCTCTTTCCCTGAAAAGAGTAGTATCCATTAAATAAACTGCACTTCAAAATATTAACAGAAGAGAGAACTCTTGAACAGAGAAACCTAATTAGCCATCTGAAAGTCTTGTATGTAGACATTTGTTATTGCCAATCCAGAATAATTTTTTTCAAATACTGAATCAACTAAAAATTGCAGAGTACTTCCATATGGACCTAATATAAAAAGAAAACAAGAAAAGGAGAATCAAAACATCTCAACTGATAAAAATTCTCTCTAATAAAAGAGCTAACAAGGAAATTAATTAATTAACTAAATAATTAAAGTAAAACCTTTAACACAACACTCCAAACTGAATTAAACAAGCTTAAGTAAAAACTGGCATTAAAAAACTTTGAATTATAAATTCCAAAATTTAGAACAGAAATGGACATCTAAGTTCATTCACTCTGAAAATAAGTTTTCAATATTAAGATAAATATTAACATGTGTTAATATTAGCTACATTACAGAGTGTCCAAGAGAGAAAAGCTTAAACGTCAAAGTTAATAAGGAAGATTTAGGAAAGGCATTCTAACAACTAAGACAAACCAAAATTGAAATAATGAAAGAAACAAAATGTTCAGAGAGAAATTGATCAATATAGGCAAAGAAGATAAAAGACAGGCATAGTTGGAGATGTTAAAGACTAAAATAAAATAATTGAAAATATTTTAAACCATAATTCAAAAAAATTCAGAAACAAAGAAGTCCCGAAGCTATGTAATTGAAGAGATCACCATATACTGAAAAAAATATGCCCTTTAATGTTTAGCTTCAATATCTTTCTTTAAGCATAAAGAAAATTATCCTTGGAATATTCGTGCAAAAAGACAAAGTCACATATCAATGAAAGAAAATCTGATGACATCAAAATTCTAGACAAGGACGTTGAAACCAAGACAAAGGTGGGACCTTTGTTCCAATAACTCAAGGAAAGAAAGTGTGAGCTACGGGTGTTACATCAGCAAAACTGTTTTTCAAGTGTCAAGTCTATAGAAACTGTTTAATCCTGTAAGAACTCCAGGAATACTGTATGAGTCCTTCCTGCAAAATCAATTACAGGACAAGCTTACCCCACTCAAGACGTGATTGAAGAAACTTGAGCAAAAGGACTGATTTTCAGCACTGAATATATTTAACTGTAGGTCTAAGATTAAAACAGAGGTGGTAACAATGGTTGAAGAACAAGGGTGAGAACAAGGATAAAACAGCAATTGAAACAGAAGGATTTAAAATATTATGAGAAGACTGTGCAAAACTTTATGCAGATAAATGCCAAAACTTAGATGAAATAGATAATATCTCAGAAAAATATAATTTATCAAATTTGATTATAATAGAGACAAAAAGTTTAAACAGATGATTTGCATATGACAAAGAGAGAAAGAGAGAGAATGGAAAGGCAGAAAGACAGAAAGAGACACAGAAAGAGTGAGAGAGTTATTAAAGAACTACCCAATAAAAAAGCATCACATCCAGATGATTCCACAGAGAATTCTATCAAAACTTCAAAGATTAGATAATTCCAATGCTGTATAAATTGTTACAGAACGTAGAAAATTAAGGAACCCTTTAAAATATTTTTAGAAAGCAAGAATAGCATTGATTCCTAAACTGAAAAAATTTAGCACATACCAATTTTGTTTCTTAACATCAATCTAAAAATCTTAAATAAAACATTAGCAAACAAAATCTAATACTACATTAAGAAAAGATATAGCATCATTAATTGAAGTTTATTTAATAAATCTAAAGATAGAAATTCATTTGTAAAACTCACTATATTGATAGATATAAAAGAAAAATACATAATTATCTCCATAGATGCTAAAAAGCCCGTGATAAAATCCAACACCCATTTCTGATTAAAATTTATTCAATAATATAGAAATATACACACATACATATAACATTATATACTCAGCCCTAAAGCCAGCATCTTAATGTGGAAGAAAAAGAGATATACCCATCAAGTTCAAGAATAAAGCATGAATACTTTCTATCTCCACTATTATTTAACAATAAATTAGAGGTATTGCCCATGAAATTAGATTAGAAGAAACAATTAGAGGCACGAGAATTGGAAAAGAAAAAGAAACCCCAAATGAATCAGTGATCTAAATACACAAATTAAATCTATGCAACTACCAGGGAAAAATACATGGTATTCCTTTATAAACTGGGTGAAAAAAAGTCTACCTATAACTCAAAATCCTGATGCAATGAAAGGAAATATTGAAAAAAAATTCTGTATGACATCCCCCCCAAAAAAACATGGAAATAAAATTGATACATAGAAAGGAAATTATTTGTATATATCACAGGTAAAAAGTGATCATTCTAAGTATTTAAAGAACATTTTAAATTACAGGGGAAAATACCAAAACCAAATAAAAATAAAGGCAAAAGATATAAATGGCTTACAAAAAGAGACACAAGAGACATACAAATGACTTTTAAACATATGAAAAGACATTTAACTTCACTCATGATAAGAGAATTTCATATTTATCTCACCTATACTAAGATTCCATATATTCTTTATCAGATTTATAAAACACAAAAGTTTGAGAACACTTTGTTTGAAGGCTTTGGAAACAAGTACTTCCATATATTGCTGATATAAATACAACATAGATTCAGCTCTCTGGGAAGAATTTGGCAGTATCTAACAAAACTTCAAATTTAGGAATTTACTGTTAAGATACACTTACAAAAATACAATTAAAAAATGTAGCCCATATACAGGAGATTGACTGAATAAATGACTGTTCACCACAAAATGAAGTTCTATGCAGTTTTAAACCAAAATATGAAGAAAATTTCTATGAACTCATATGCAGTGATTTTCAGGACAAGCTCTTTAGTGAAAAAAAAAATTAAGTTCAATAAAGTACCTATAATGCACTCCTTTTTTGGATAAGAAAGAATGAGAAGGAATATTTAGTATATATTGCTTTAATTTTGAAAAAATAAGTACAGGAAGTGAAAACCTGAAGCCAATGAAATGACTACCTGCAGGGGGGTGAGTGGCAATGGCTTGGAAATGGATAGAAAAAAACGCGGGTCCCTTGGAGAAATATTGATTCCGGGGCTAAGGCAAGGAAAGTACAAGGTAAGACTAGAAAGTCTTCTTGTTACAGAAAGTAAGGAATTTCTTTTAAAAATTATAGGTACATATCAAAAGGATCCTGGAGCATGCATGAATAGGCTCCCACTGGCCAAATGGGGAATGGCTTGGCTATCAATCTGAATAAGAACATAACACACTGCAATAAGAAAGGAACCTAATATGTATATTGCTATTAAATAATAGTAATTACAAAGTGAGGAAAAGGAAAAGCTCTACTTTATGGACAAATATCAACTAACATGTTGAAAAAATTATAGAAATTAAAATTTATTCTTTTTCACCTATCATAGTAACGACAGAAAGAATCAATGGAAACTAATAATTAGTGGATTTATGAACACAATATTATGTCCTCATAAACTTTCCCCCACAGATTACTTACTAAAAAGAACTTGTGCAGTGAGTAAATCTGAGAGATGACACCTTGGAGAAATGATCAAGCCATATTTCACCAATAATGGAAGAAACTGACATCATGTTCTGTACAGAGGACGCAAAAATCACCTGTGTAGTATGCCTGGCAAAAATGTTTAACTCCAGTCAAATCATGAGAAAAACCTTAAATGAATCCAATTGAGGTGCATTCTTCCAATTTGGAACCATATGAACTTTTTCTGTTTTGAGAATCTTACTCTGTCAAGATGATTCTCCCTTGCTTCAACTAGTTGTAATAAATTTAGCTTTGATTTACTAACAATTAACAAAGCTTTGCTTTATTAGCCAACTAAAGAGAATAACAACTGAATGCAATGCGTTATTCTTCATGTACTCTGGATCAAAAAACATCTGTTAAGAATTCTGTTTGGACGATTGGAGGAATTTAAATATAGACTATATATTAAATAATTGTATTTTTAAATGTTATATTTTCTGATTGTGATAATTTGATTACAGTAATGTAGAAGAGTATCCTTGTTTTTAGAAGGTACATGCTGAAGTATTTGAGAAAGAAAAAGCAAATGTGGTAAAATGATGTCCTTTGATGAATTCTTACAACTCATATAGATTTTAATTTTTCAAAATAAAAAAATTGGAAAAAATAATGCAGAAAACTAGACAGTGATACTAATAGAATTGTACTTTAAAATTTTAGTTTTTAAAGTTCTTCAAAAATTAGAAGATTTCTAACATTTGAGTTTCTTTTGTTCTTTGGTTTTTACACTTTATTTCTATATTAATTGATAAATTTATATAGATTTCTTATTTTCCAAAACTGATTTTAAAAGTTTGGCATCTCAACTGAAAAGTGATTTTTAAGTAGTCTTGGAAAAAGCTCCATGGTTATTTTTGAGTTCTTTAAAAAAAAAATCATGTTAAAAATATTGAGATTTTGCTAGCTCACTAACAATTCAACCAAAATACTTTCAGTTTAGCATATGTTAAAACATTTATGAGAAATGGTCATTGACCAAAATGTAAAAATATCACTTTTAACCATCAGCAAGTCTCCTTCTTTTGCTTACTTCATATGACTCACTTAATGGATAAATTGCTCATGCCCTTTGTTTCCTGCTGATTAGAAGTTGCTACTAGCACGACGTATATGAGAAAAATAGCAAATGTTTCTCAGAAACCCACAGAGCAATGTTTTTCCAACTTTGCAGAACATTGCCAAAAATATCTATCTGAACCACAGGCACCTGGAATGGATATCAGAACATATCACAAAGTTTTAATTCAACATAATCTCATTTTTCACTTCATTATAGAAACTGCCCACTTGCAAGGTGGTCAGTTGAGGAGCATAGCTACTAAGACCATCTAAGCAAAAAGAATATCCAGTCAGGTTTGTGAATTTTTGTGCTAAGAAAGTTTATGTAAAAATATAGAGATTGGTTTCTATTCTGCAGAGGCAATGATCGAGGCAGTGTGAAGACAAAAAAGTTTTGGAGCTTTCTTTATGATCAAAAAAAGAATTCACAGTTACTGCTTGGCATACAGGAAACTTGACCTGGGATACTGTAAAAAGCCAGCTGAAAAGAGAAGCAACCAACGGAAATACCAGAGTCATTATTGAAAAGTAGATTGTAAGAGGCGTAAGGACAGAAGAGTTAACAAACCAAATTGAAAAATTGTGCCTATTTCCTTTGAGTATTTCAAAATTAATACTTTATGAACTTTATGACCTATTTAGATAAACCCAAAGAAAGATTCAGTAGATGATGGCATGTAGTTTGCCAAAATATTCTGAAAATTTAGTTTTGTCTCATGTCTGTGTGCTTCACAATTACTCTTGTCTCTGCCATGAAAACATGCTTCCTCTAACATCTACTCCTCCTTTAACACTCAGGTTATGAACCTGGTATAGAAATCTTCTCTGAGTAGTCTTGACTGCCCATCTAAAAAATCCTATATCACATAGCGCATTCCTCTTTCACAGTGTCCTGGAAGTATTGATCTACTTGTTTGTTTTGTCCAACACTGCCTTCAATAAAGGGGTTTGTGTTACTCAGTTAAATCCTCAGCACGTTATCTAAGGCCCCAATAAATCTCGGTTAAGGAACGTGTAAATGAATGAGTGGACAAATGCCTCTCTATGCTGCCATACACCTGTGCCAAAAGGGCCTCTAGTGCCGATGTCACCAGTAAACACTCTAGGATCTAAGACATGTAAAAGGTGGCTTCACTCTGCTCAAGGTCCTCTGCACAAGTAAGGAACGTCATTCTCTCTTTCTTTCTTCACATTTCTCTTGTGTGGATCCCAGAATATTGGTGAGTTACGGTACCAACGCCTAACAGACTTCTTAAGGAAGTAGCTATTTGAAATATATGTTTTAGTTTCCACTCCTCTGTACTCTGGCACAAGAACCTGGGATAAAGAGAAGGGGGAAGGAAAACCATTAGGGCTAAAGGTTAACATGATCAACACAGGCCCCAGATGGCCAATCTTCTTTAACCTCAGCCTATCCTCAGATTTATTTTTCTGACTCTTTTTTTCTTAAAATGAACTTTTCTTTAGAAGGCTCCTTGTATCTCATGCAAATAGGCTCCTCCAATCATGACCACACATAAATGACCTTGTGTGACTATTGTTTAGGTTCATATTCATATTCTACTACCAGAAGTGGTATTACTAAATACTGTGTTTACGTTCACAATTGACAAAGCACTATCATTATAAGATTTACATTTATATTTCTCCTTTCATAATGAAAGAATCTCTAAAAAATGGGTTAGAAAGGTTTTACCAATAGAGAACATGATATTTACAAAGCTTTAAATGACATTCATACATTCACTTATTCATTCAACTATTCATTCAACAAATGAGTATTGACCATCAACTTTTGACCCTGTTAGGTTTTTAGAAGAGACTCACACTTTGACCAATGAAGTGGCTTAGAATAGCGGAGCCATGTATTGACCAGCAAATAGTACCCTAGGGAAAGTCACACTGTATAGCAAAAGCTTACTAACTGTGAAGTAGCTAAAGGTCCCCTGCCAAGGGCGCACCTTGGTCCCACTTCGTTCTTGGAAATCAACAATTCTTTTGTGACTATGGTCCCTACTCCATTAGTATAGATGTCACCTCCAATCCAGCCAGAAAAGGATTGAGTTAAACCATTTTTTTGGGTGTGATTCTTACAGTAGATTCAACTTCAGTAAAAATTCTTATGATGTATGGAAAATGGCATGGCTTCTTCTGTGTTCAAAACAGGATGTAACTGTATGAATCATTTACTACAGGAATAATTTTCAAACTTAGCATAAAATCCTTTCTCCAAATGAAACATTATTCATGAAGCCCAGATTCCAGACTTGGTTCAACACTTCCAACCCCTAAAATTCTACACCCCATGGAAGTCAGACTCTCCTCACGGATTTATACAAACTCCTGTGGTGACATTTTCATGGATTCCTCTACCTCAGTGCCCCTTTCCAAGAGAACTGCTTCTAAATACATTGTCAAACATCTCTCAGCCATCTTAGCAATTTAAATTGTAAGGAAAATTCATCAATAAGCTCTACTTACTGTATGGGAGAGAGCCAGATGACGGTCTTACATCAGAGAAACACCATAATTTCCAATGGAAGAGTAGGCATCGCCATTTGGTCACTCCACCACAAGGAAGATTTATTGACCCTCCTTCACTCAATCTCAGCTTCTCTTCTGCCTCTCTCTCTCTCTCTCTCCTTCCTTATCTTCTCATCCACTCTTACCAGATTTCTTTATAGCCCCAAAGTATTTTGTTCTTTATTTTATAGAACAATTAAGCACACCCCTTCTCTTACTGCTGAATGTGCCTAAACAAATTTACTAAAATGTTCTGTTAATTACTAATTTGATTCTAATTAAAAGTAGCTGTGATTAAAAATAGCAATTTGCCCCTGTCTCCTATCGTGTACGAAAGCTCAGTGTATAAGCAGAAAAATAAAGGAGTTATTCTAGTTGAACTGGGAGTGAGCCCTGAGAACTCCACCTTCTCATCTCCAACCTCTCTCCACCCAGTGTCAAAATGATTTTCACAGAACTTCTGGGAACATGTATTTGAAAATAACTTCCTAAGAGGCTATTCCATCAGGAATAAACAAACAAAAAATAATCAAAAGTTAGAAAAGAGAGTACCAAATTAAAGATGCCTTTTTCTATGCATTATATTAAATGTTTATAAATTCTAATTACATATATTTCAAGTTGAGCATATTGTATTTTTTTAATGATTCCTAGGAATCCATTCTCAGTACCACAAGGTATTTCTATTTTTTGTTTGTTTGTTTGCTTATTCATTGACTCGGGCACTTATTTTTCTTTGTAAAGTGAACTTGGACGTTTAAACCATTTTATGATATTCATCTCTACCTCTACTAAACAGTAAAAAACTAATATTTGTTGAATGCTTATAATGTGCTAACCATATTATCTCCATTTTAGCAAGGAAAAAAAAGTTATTGTACTAATTTATTTTCCTATCAACAGCGTAAGAGTTCTAGTTGCTTCACATTATTTTCAACTCTTGGTATATGTATTTTTTTCTTTATCCTAAAAGATAGCTGAGCTGCCTAGATTTACAGTGATATTCTCCCAGCATTTTGAACATACTATCATATTCTGGCTTCTTTTAATGCTGCCAGTTTAATTGTTGTCCTTTTGTAAACACTGCATTTTTCGTCTGGCCACCTTTCAGATCTTCTGTCTCTATTTTATATTCTGCTGTTTCACTTCTACTTGAATTCGTAGGTGTGATTTTTCTGCCTCCAATGTTTCCTAAATCAGAGGATTCATGTCTTTCATTGACTCTGTGAAATTCTCAGATGTTATCTTTTGAGCAGCCACTTTCGTTTTCTATATTCAGCTAAGGAACCCCTATCGACTAAATGTTGAATTTCTCAGTCTATCTGACCGATGTCTTAGGTTTTCAACATCTTTATCTTTGAATTTCTCTTTCTGTGTAATATCTTCAATATATAATACCAGTTAATCTTCTTCTTCTAAAATTACTATGTGTAATTTTAAAGAAAATATGTTTATTAATTGCTCAAGATCTGTTCTTTTTTAAGACTATCTTTTAGTCATAATATCCTGCTCACTTCCTATTTTTTGTAAATTATTTTCTTATGATTTTTTTAATAGCTTTTCTCCAACATTTCTATTATGCAGCAAGTTCAGGATACTTGTACTACTCTTTTGGTATCCACTGATTCTTGCTCATATTGGATTGTTTCTTTATGTTGTTTCTTGTAATTTTGGACTGAACTAATCTTCAGTGGGGCTTTATCCTAAAAGATAGCTGAGCTGCCTAGATTTACAGTGATATTCTCCCAGCATTTGGAACATACTATCATATTCTAGCTTCTTTTAATGCTGCTTGCACAGAGCCTCGAAGTCAATCAGGGGTGAGGACTTGGGACTTTCCTCAAGTCCCAGGTGTCTCCTGAACACGTGTATAGCCCTATGCATGTGTGTGACATTTTAGCCCCTGTGGCAATCTCATTCCTCAGCTTTTCCTTTCAAGCTTTTTGGTTAGTCTATTGTTTGCCCCAACTGTTATTGCCTCAGGAAGCCAAGATTTTAAAACAGTGGACAAATGCTTTCCAAGATGAAGCTTTAGCACGGGGATAATTTGAATCAGGTCAAATAAAGACAGGTTTTTGCATGAGGGCTGCCAGGGAACCATAAGATTGGTCCAATAACAATCTTGGTAACGAGTCTTTGAGAGAGAGCTCCAGCCGCAATCTGCTCCCTCTTACGTTAGGAATGCAGGCTGTTATTGTTCAAAGCCTCCAAAGCTGAGGAGTGGAAAATGGTAAGTTAAAATGCCACAAACCTTGCTGTTTTTGCTGAGATTCAGTGGGATTTTTTGTTTGTTTGTTTTAAGGTTTTTTTCACTGACTAGTCTCAAAGTTGCTACAAATGCTAAATTAATTTATAGAGCTTTAATAAAGTTTATTGTGAACATTTTTGCCAGTTTCTCATTGCTTTTATGGAGGGAGAACTTTGACAGGTCTTATTCTGACATTTTTGTTGACACCTCAACCTTGACAGTTTTGCATGCTAGTCAGATATTTTGTAGAGTGTCCCTCAAGTGTGATTTGCCTGATTTTTTTCTCATGATTAGACTGAAGTTATGATTTTTGGCAGAAATACCACAGAGGTAAAGTGCCCTTCCCATTACATCATATCAAGGGAACATACTATCAGAGTGGTTTATCGCATAGGTGTTAACCTGGATGAAGTAGTGTTTGTGTTTTTCCACTGTAAGGTTAATTTTCCCCTCCTCTTTCCATGCTGTACTCTGGAAGGAAGTCACTATGCACAGCCCACACTTAAGAAGTGAGAGTTAGTCTCCATGTCCTTGAGTGTAGAGTTGCTTCATAAATTATTTGGAATTCTGCATGACAAATTTGTCTATTCTCTCCCTAATTATTTATGTATTCAATCATTTATTTATATCAGTATGTACTTACAGAAATTTATTTTATATTTTAGGTTTAAACCCCATACTATTTTATTTATTTTGTTGCTCAAATTGTTCCAGCTTTGGCCACTCTTTCGGTTGGCTTCAGTCTCTCTTTGAAAAAAAATTTTTTTTGAAGAAATGATATAGTGGAATTTGCTCATACTCAAATTTGATTTTATAACTGTGTATAGAAATTTACATACTTCAAATGCAAAACTGGATTTTTCTATGCTCATGTACATATTTAAAAAATGGACTTAGCCATGAAGAAAACATTAAATTTTTCTGACCATATTCTCTGATTATAATCCAAAAAAATTGGAACTAAATAATAAAAGAGTGATTAAAAAATCTTAATCACTTGGAAATCAAGAAACATATTTTTAGAAAACCCTTGAATTATAGGAGAAATATAAAAGAAATCCCAAACAAAATAAAATGACCCAGAACAGCTGAACTCTTCAAAATCTAAAGCTTTAAATGTCTTAACTTTTAAAGAAGGAAGACAAGACTATTAAAGGAACAAATGAGATGTCCACAGGGGCTAAAATGTCACACACATGCATAGGGCTATACATGTGTTCAGGAGACACCTGGGACTTGAGGAAAGTCCCAAGTCCTCACCCCTGATTGACTTTGAGGCTCTGTGCAAGCAGCAACTGCAGCGGAGGCAGAGTTGTAAATCACCTGGCTGAGTGTCAAGGACATGCCCCAACATGCACACAGAGCTGCTGGGCAAATACCCACAGACTTAAGGGTTTTAGACATTTAAGCCAATTTCTGTCTAATCATTAGCTGATCGCTAAGCTAAATAAGTAGTGACTTCAGTGTCCACACATGACAAAGATACAGACTTAAAGAATTATTTCAGAAAAGTCACTAAACAGACAATAAAATCTATAACAAGCAGCAAAAGCAAACCCTGGGTGGTGGAGAGAATCTGATTTTCAGAGTTGTCAGACATATTATTTGAAATGTCTAGTTTTCAAGAAAAAAATATTATGAGACAATACAAAAGAAGACATGGTCCATACACAGGAATCCAATGGAAATTGTCCCTCAGGAAGCCTAGACCTTGGACTTACTAGATTAAGACTTTAAGTCAGCTATTCTAAATATGTTCAAAGAGCTACAGAAAACCAAGTCCAAAGAACAAAAGGAATCAGGAGAACAATGTGTCATCAAATAGAGAATATCAATAAGAAGATAGAAATTATAAAAAGCAACCAAATGGAAAAGCTGGAGTTAGAAGTATAATAACTGAAATGACAAATTCACTAGATGGGCTCAATATAAGATGTAATGCAAATGTAAGCAGGCAGAAGAAAGAGTCAGTGACATCGAACATAGGCCAACTGAGATTATTCAGTCTGAGGAATAGAAGAAAGGAGGGGAGATCAGAAGCTCTACAAGTGTTGTCTCTGCCTCCACATGGCAGTGCACACAGCAGCTGTGGGGGTGCACGTGGGGACCAGAAGATTGAAGCTGGAATGCTGTGACCACTGAAGAGGGTGGCGGGGGCCGGAGGGATGGGTGTACCCATATCTCTGACTCACAAACTACACATATGCAGAGGACTCAAAGTGGCTCAGTTGAAGACAAAAGATCTGAACTATGACTAGGGCCACTGCTTAAGAGACGAGTTTGAAGTTTAAGCCTAGGCAAGGACATTATCTGCTAAAACACTAAGAGAAAAATACCAGGCTTTGTGGTTTTTTCCTTTTTGGGTGCTATATGTTATAACATTCCTATAAATATACTTAAGCTTCGTTTTGGGATGCATTTAAGTTACTTGGAAACAATTTGATGCTTTTGGGTTGTGCTTTAAGCTTTGCTAGGAGGGAACAGAGTAACGCCTAGTCTAGGGTAAAATTTTCTCCACTACTGAGGAAAAACTTTTCAGTATTCTACCAGTCCTTATAATTAAGAGGATTTTCCACTCCAGACGGTGTGAGCAGGCACTGCTCTGGCCCCCCATTATCCTGGAAGACTTTCCCCTCTAATCTTTTTGATAGTTTCCTCACATGCACGTGCTGAAGAATACTCTCGTAGATCTCTGCAATTCTCTCTCCTTGCAGTGCTCTCCTCTTCAATGCTCTGCCCTGCTGATTCTAGCTGCCTTAGCCCCCTGGATCCCAGCTCCTTCTCCTCAATTTAGGGAGAATGCTGTGCTCCCCCTGGGTTCCCCTCCCTGTGCTGCTGCCTGGAAACTCTCTGTAGGTCATAGCCGGGGCAGTTTAGGGCTCACTTCATTTGTTTCTCATCTCTCAGGGGTCACTGTCCTTCATTACTCGATGTCCAATGTCTTGAGAAACTTTCTTTAATGTATTTTCCAATTTGTTAGTTGTTTCAGGCAGGAAGGCTAATCTGTTCCCTGTTACTGCATACTCTGGGCCCCCTCAGTAGTCACATCCCCCCAGTTCTGGGTTCTGCATCCGGGATGCTCCAGGGTCTGAGAAGGTGCAAAACAAAAGGCTTTTTGAAGAAATTGACAAGCAGATTTAAAAGTTTATATGAAAAGGCAATGGACTTAGAATACCTAAAACGTTTTTGGAAAAGAGGAGTCAATTTGGAAGACTTACACTACCTGATTGCAAAACTTAGTATAAATCTATAACAATCAAGATTGGCTTGGGCCGGTCCCATGGCTTAGCGGTTAAGTGCGCACGCTCCGCTGCTGGTGGCCCGGGTTCGGATCCTGGGCGTGTACCGACGCACCGCTTCTCCGGCGATGCAGAGGCTGTGTCCCACATACAGCAACTAGAAGGATGTGCAGCTATGACATACAACTATCTACTGGGGCTTTGGGGGGGGAAAATAAATAAATAAATAAAAATTATATAAAAAAAAAGATTGGCTTAAGGATAGTCACATAGACCAACGGAACAGATTAGAGTCCATAAATAGACCCACACTTGTATGGGCAATTGAGTGCCAAGGCAAGCCAATGGAGAAAGGACAGTCTTTTTAACAAAGGGTGCTGGAATACTTATATATTCGGATATATGCAAAAAAATGAACTTATACCCTTACCTAACACTATGCAAAAAAGTTAATTCCAAGTGGATCACAGGTCTAAATGTAAAAACTAAAATTATAAAATTTCTGGAAGAAAACATTGAAGAAAATCTTTGTGACTTTTGGTTACACTAGGATTTCTTAAACAAGATACAAAAAGCATAAAATATAAATAAAAAATGATAAAATGGACTTCATTCAGATTATAAGCTTCTGGGTTTTAAGAGAGAAAGTTAAGAAAATAAAAATGCAAACCATAGACTGGAAATTTTTTTGCAAAGCATACATCAGGCAAAGGACTTGTATCTAGAATAGATAAAGAACTCTTATAGCTCAAGATTAAGTCAAACATCCCAATAAAAGTGAAGGTCTTTCTAAAACAAGGACCAAATTTATGACTATATATTTTACAAATGAAGATATATGAGTAGCCAATAAGCGTATGAACAGATTTTCAACATCGCTGATCATCAGAGAAATGCCAATTAAAAACCACAATGACATGCCTACCAGAGTGGCTGAATTGAAAAATACTGAGTACAAGCATTGGTGAGGATATAGAACAATTGTAAGTCTTGTTCGTTGCTGGCTGAAATGCAAAATGGTACAGTCACTTTGGAAAACAGTCGGGTAGTATCTCTAACTGTATGACATACACTTACCATGTGACCCAGAAGTTCCACTCCTAGATATTCACTCAAGTGAAAGAAAAACATATCCACAGAGACATGTATGCAAATATTTATAGCAGGACAATCTACAATAGGCAAAAACTGGTGAATGGATAAAGAAATTGTGGTTTATCTATACTATGGAATTCTACACTACAATAAGAAGTAACAAGATTAATACATTCAACATCATGGATGAATCTCAAAAACATTATGCTGACTGAAAGAAGTCAAGCACGAAAGTCTATACTGGATGATTCTATTTATACAACAGTATAGAAAAATTCAAAACTAGAGTAACAGAGCGCAGATCAGTGTTTGCTGGGGACTGGCACTGGGGGTGTGAGGGAGTGTAAGAAAACACTTTATGGTGATGGAACTGTTCTATATCTTGACTGTGATTACTTTATCATATATAATTACCACAATTTCTCAAATTGTACACTTAAGCGCATTTTTTAAATAGAAATAATACCTTAGCTTTTAAAAAATCAAAAAAGAAAACAGTAGGTTCCTCATGACTTAAATACTCTAGTGTAAGAAAAAAACCCACAATCAATACTCTTGCAAGAAAATCTTACAACTTAGGGGTCAGGGATAACGTCTTAACTAAGATCAGAAACTTAAATGCTATAAAAGAAATGATAATAACCTTTGTGTGGCTATAGAAACAATTAAAATCAATGGACAAAATACATGAGGACAAAATAGTGTAATGCAAATGGCAGACAAGGGGTAAGTTGTCCATGTTATTCAAAGTACTTCTCCAAACTGACAAGAGAAAAGCACTGTTGAATAATTGACTAAGGAAAAGTCATAGAAGAGCAAATGTAAATGGTCACAGATATATGAAAAGATGCTTAAATGCACTGGTAGCCAGGAGGATGCAAATTTAAGAAGTGATGAGATAGCAGTTTACATTGATTAGAAAGAGCTACACACTTAATACTCCCGGGGAATTAAAGGAAATAATATCTCATATTCCTGGTGGAAATGTGCAGTGTTATAGTTTTTGGCAGAAGTAATCTAACAGCATTTATTAAAAATAAAAACACATATATCATTTAACCTCACCGGGCTTCTCCCAAGAATGCCAATAGAAATAAAAGCAGACGTATTAATGGACTTGGGCACTCAAGTGTTTACTGCAGCATTGTTTCTAATGGCACAAAACTAGATCAAAGTGGATGCCGGTCAAGAGGAGACTGGTTGAATGAATTCTACTGCGTGCAGACTACGTTCTATTGAGCAATCGGTAAAATGAGGGAATTAGAGCTATAGAAGGTGACTACATTCCACCAGTTATTGTTGAGTAAGAAATGCAAGAGGCAGAAAAGGGGGTATAATTATCCACTTTCTTTTTTTGGAAAACAAAGGCTAAAATCCCACTTTACATACATACATACATTTCTATGTATATGCATGTGGATATATCTGTATAATGTTACGAGCATGAATGAAAAATATGGAAGAATACATAACAGATTGTTAAATCTTTCTACCAAGGTGACCCATGTTGTGCGTGTTGATATACGTGTAGACAGGGATAAAGCCAAGCAACCAACAAACCCAATGACAAGGTCTGCATTTGGAAAGCATATATATGACCAGATGTGTATTTTTGTGTGTGTGTGTGAGGAAGACTAGCCCTGGGCTAACATCCATGCCCATCTTCCTCTACTTTATGTGGGATGCCGCCACAGCATGGCTTGACAAGCCGTGTGTCGGTGCGCGCCCGGGATCCGAACCTATGAACCCTGGGCCGCCGAAGCAGAGCATGCACACTTAACCACTGTGCCACCTGGCCGGCCCCCAGATGTGTATTTTACTAGTCAGGATAGGTTAGGTTATTCTTCAGTGGTAAACAGTTTGACATCCCAATGTATTAATATGAACAAAACGTTTACTTCTTTCTCACACAAAGGGTGAGGGAGGGTCTGGGAGACTCTCCAGAGCAATTATCTCAACAGGTTGGCTTAGCCTTCCAGGCCATTTAGATCTCATGGAATCTTCCTATCAACCTGTGTTTTCATGATTGCTGCAGCAGGGGAAGAAAGAACGTGGGAGATTGGTGCACTAGCAATTTGATGCATGTCATGTTCCTCTTTTTTTTCCCCACTCAAGGCACATAGCCGTACATAAGTTCATGGAATTAGGGAAATTTATTCCTCCTGTGCTCCTCTGGAAAGGGAGGAGGAATGGAAATATTGGTGAGCAGTAATAATGTCTACTGTATATAGATTTATGAAATTATTTATTTATATAAAGAAACTAAGCTTTAAAATGGCTTTGAAATGGTTTATACTTTATGCACAAGCAATTTACAAAATACAAGAAATGGCCAATAAAAATGAAATTTTGTATATTTTACCACATTGGCTATAAAAGTTGATAAGGCCCAGTATGATGGAAGTGACATTCTCACAGACTCCTGGTGTGAGAATAAATTTGTACATTCCTGAAATATAGTCACGCTGAAGATATCAAAATGTAATTTTTGAATTATCTTTTGGCTCAGTAATATGACTTACAAGAATTCACCCTTGAAAACAATCAGATAGGTGCACATGCAAAGAAATGTTCACTGCAGCATTATTTACAATAATAAAAGAGAAAACAGTCTAAAAGTACATCTATAAGGGATGAGTTAATTAGCATATGGTAAATGCATATAATATGAGAACCACTAAAAGAGATGAGGTGGATTTAATTTGTTTTATGATAAAAAATATTCAAGGAATATGTTTTGGTTTTCTGTTGCTATATCACAAATAACCCCAGAACTTTGGAGTTTGAAACAACTATTTTAATTTAGGAAGATGTCTCTGGCTTCAGTGTAGAGAATGCATTGAAGGGGGTTAGGTCTGGGCGAGGGAGCCCGTTTTGGTGGCTGCTGCAGTGAGCAGGTGAGACAAGATAAGGCACATCTAACATCATGTTGTATTTATAGTTTCGTACTTAAGTTTTTTCACTTAATATTCCCTAATTAGTATTTTCCCATTTCATTAAAAATTATTGGTAATAATTTTTAAAACACAACTATTTTACTCTGTTGCTGATTTTGTAGATCAGGAATCAGGAAGGGCTCAGCTGGGTGGTTTGTCTTTGACCCACGTGTAAATCACCTGGATCAGCTGGGATGGAAGAATCCACTTCCAAGATGGCTTCTTCATTCACATGTCTGGTGCTTTGGGGAACTTTAATTTCTTCACCTCTCAACATGGAATTTCATCTTCCAGGCCTTCTTGGGCTTCCTCACAGCATGGTGCTCTCAGAATAGTTCTACTTCTTACATGGTGGTCAGCTTCCAAGAAGTAGAGAGTGGAAGTTGCCAGGCCAGTTAAGGGCTATGCACAGAATTAGTTTTATGCCACATTATGGCAGCCATATCCTATCTATTGAAGCTATCCAACGGCCTGCTCAGATTCCAGGAGGTGGAGAAATAACAATTCTTGTTGAGAGAATGCCAAGGACACTTGCAGAAGAGCGTGCAGGATGGGAATATTGTTGTGGCTGTCTTTGGAAAATGCAGTCTGCGTGGTCTCATATGATGCAACTTAGGTAAATATTGATGTTTCTTTATGTTTAAAAATCTAGAAAAAAATATAGAGATAACACAATGTTTCCATTGGGCATAGCCATTTTGAGTAGACACTGCTTTCTACTTTAGATTCTTCAGTGTTTCATTTTTTCTTTTACAGTAAACACAAATTACTTTTATAATCAGCAAAATTTTTTAAAATCCTAATTTTGATATGAAAAATAAATAGGTTGTTTAAAGTTGTTTGCTCACAGAATTTGCAGTACTCAAAGGATGCATTTAAATGGATGACATTTTTTTCCCCTATGGAAAATTTCAGGAGGAAATTCTACGTTTAAGTTTCCATATTTGCAGATAGAGTAGGAGTGATAGCTTCTTGGCAAAATTGAATTTAAATAACGGATTTAAATAATAGAAGCTATTATTCAGGATGAGCTTAATGCAGCCCTCACCCAGATGAAAGATTCAGGCAATGAAATGGATCACATAAAAGCCTTACAGTTGCCTCATGCAAATTATGTTGTATTAAAAACTTAAGCAAAACATTAAAAATGTAACAGACCAAAAACTTCAAGGGCTGAAGAGTTAAGTGTCCTTTTCAGCAGTCAGAAAAATGATCTCAGCCCTTAATGGGCATCTGTCTGGTTCCTGCTCTCCATTATCAGCATCATCACTCCTGTAGCTGGGAGTTATCAGAATAACAACAAATGTGTATATTCAAAGATTTTTCATTGCCTTCATGTAGTCTGGGCTAGCAAGCCACCAAAGGTTTAGGACAAGAGAGTTTATGATGGATATGGGATGGTTTTTAGTGAGAAAGACTCAAATCTGGGAAGTCAACGTCAGAACTGATAGTGTGAACAAGGCAAGATTATCAATGTGGAGAACAACAGTCTGAATTGAGAGAAAGGAAGTGGGTGAGAGACATTTTGAGGGAAGAACTGATATATTTCTACCATCTAGGTGTGGATAATGAAGGAGTGGGGTAAAATAAAGCTAAATTATAGAGCTTTTGTGACTTTGAGAACGATCTTTCCATTGGCTGAAGACTTTGGGAAGATATAATAGATTTTGAGAATATCATGGAAAATGGTGGGCTTGGTTTTAGAATTTCTAAATTTATGTGAGAAAAAAGCAACCTAGTGAGCTCAATGGCTATAAGCAGATCATCTGTTTGTTTTTAATTATTTTTATAGATGATGATGATGATGATTTAGCCACGGTGACTCTCAGATCAGATTTATTCTAGCTCTAAAGGTTTATGGTCCTATGACACATCAACTATACAATCGGGGGAGGAGTGTACAGGACTGGTTGAGACATGAGGACAGATGAGTTCTTTTTGGGAGAACATGATGGAGAAAGAGGAGCTGGAGAACATGCTGGAGAACATGCTGGAGAAAGTGAACCAGAGTTGAAACTTCAGCAATGAATGTAGTGAAGAATGGAGGGGAGACATAGATGGAATAGTGGTAAAAGTAGATGCCGCTTATATTCAGAAGGATTTATAGAAAGAGGATAGAAGTGTTGGGCAATTTTATGCAACATTTAGAAATTCTAGAAGGGATTCTTCCAAGAGTGTTACTCCCAATACTATTCTGTATAGGAACCTAGGGATTGGAGACTAAATCATCATGGCAACCGGAACACCAGGTATTTGTATTTCATATTATCAAACCTTTGACTCTGGAGGCAATTGCGTGGGCCTATGAATACAGGATGATTTTCATTTACCCAAATAAGTAGCTGTTTGTACTCAAACCTCACAGAGTATGCTGAGTCCAAATTTGAGCCCCAATCTCTGCCCATCAAAAACATTATTTTGGTTCGTTGGTCTATATTTTTGTTGCTTATTATGTCAATTGTATCTGGAGAGGTACCTAGGATGTCTTAGAAATATGGGAAATTAATCTTAAAACTATAGACAGCACGCATGCTTATGTTGGGAAAGGCGCATGCATTGGCTGTCTGTGTAGGAAAAGGGAGAGTGAGAGGCAGAGCACTGCTACAGAACCCAGTAATTCAAAACAAGAAGTGTCTCTGAAGGACTAAGGATGGATTTGAGAAGAGAAGATAGCTAGGGCATTCAGTAGATACCCTAACACACGGATGCAGGAAGGGAAGGCTCATCACTATTTTCACAAACATTTTAACACCATTGCATGGAATTTGAGGAGGAGAGAGCAGAAAAAGAAGGAGAGTGAACGCGTGACCACAGGAGGAGGAAGGCAGGGCGTTCAGGGTGTGTTGAGCATGAGCTCAGCTCATGGAAAGATCCGCTTGTACACAACTGTGTTAATGAAAGGGTAAGATGAAAAACATGCTGATGAAGAGAAGGGACTATTGCTACTGACATGCCGCTAGAGGGAGGCTTGATTTGGCTCAAAACTTAGTGATAATGGCTTTTTCTCCCCTACAACCCATTTCCAAAAATTAGCAAATAAGTATAATTTTTAGTTTTGTATCCCAAGTCTCTCCCTCTCTCTCAGAAGCCAGGGAATGATTACAGCATTCCGGTGAGTGTGTTCAGACTCTATTACGAGGCTCTGAGACTGTTCCTGGGACTGTTGACTTCCTAAGATTACCCCTTGCATTCAGCCATGCCAATTCTGAAGCCAAATTTTTCTTTGAGCTCTAGATCTGGATTCACAGCTTGTGACCTGGGAATTGCATTTGTCCAAAAGGAAACACTTTCTCTGACTCTCTGACAGACTCTTGAATTTGGAAACAGGGCTGTCCCACTGGATGTCACCAACCCTGAGTCAAGAGGCCACTTTCGCGATCCAGGTGGTGTGATTTGTCTCACCATCTCCTTTGAATTGGCCGAGCTGCCCATGTTACAGTGAATCCAGTAATGAAATTATGACTGAGTACTTCTGTTAGGATTGACTGAGAACAACCATCACCTCCATGAGTCTGTTTATAACACTGAACCTCAGAATCCATGAATAAGCTTGGCATCCCATCTCAGGGCCACCCTCAAATTAAATGGTTTAACTGACAAGCTTCCTGCAGCCTCTGGGAACATTTATTTATGCTGGTACCCCCAGGGCTCCAGAGAGCCAGACTCATCGTCCAAACACCAAGACCCCGGATTGTGGTCTTTCTCTATTGACTCAGACACGTCAGAGATCTTCATCATAGAAATAATATTGACAATTGATGTAAATTACAGTTATGTAAAATCCATTTATAGTAATAAATTGTCACACTAATGTAAAATATACCATTTTATTCAATTTGCCACATTCTAATTCACCAATTTATTTAATTTTCAAATCATCCTATGAAATTATTTTCTGTATTTTAAAGATAAGAATATTAAAACTCATAGTTTATGTAACTTAACCAGAGCCATGTAACCGCCAACACCAGGTCTTCTAACTCAAGTTTAGTGCTGTGTTTACATAACACCACTTATCTCCACCAACTGAAGAATGGTGTAATTTAAAAGATTACAAAAGCACAATAATTAAAAGTTAAATTTATGATACTAGCAGAAGAACAGACAAACCAATGGAATAGAATAGAGAGCTGAGGAATACAGCTGGCTCTTGCAGCACAGTAAAATTTTGAAATAAAGTTGTCTTAGTATAATCATCCCCAAATAAGTTCTCATATGTCCTTAATGCGTGTGTTGGTTACTAGGAATTCACACAAAAGCAGCCCATCTCTAAAATGCACACGTGTACCCATGCACAATACATACATAAATGCAGCCACAGCTCTGATGACAAAATAAATGGAAGATGGTGAAGGGAGTGCATACTCTCCCCAGGACTTCCTAAATGTGCCATTTCTCATCCTAGAAACATTACACTTCTGGAAGGTTGATTAAGAACCTGACTTTGGAGCCAGACAGACTGGGTTTGAATCCCAGCACTTTATGATCTCTGTGTTACTTACAACCATTAAGTTAATCTCCCTGTGTTTAATGGCTTGAAGTGTGGAACAAATCATCATACCACTTCCTAGTGATTTTTAAGGATTAAATGAGCACATACGTAGAACAGTGCTTGCACACAGTAAAGCCTTGTGGTAAATATTAGCAATCATTATGCTCTGGCCAGGTGAAACTTGAATTTTTTCAAAGGAAATTTGGGGTTGAGATAATAGGAGAAATTAAAGGTGTAGACCCTGGTGTTAGCTAGAACTAAGTCCTAACTGCAAATCTTACTCACTTTAAGCACATCGATGACTCTTTCTGAGCCTAATTTTCTCTGATATAAAGAACAAAGATATTAATAATCTTATTTTTTGTAAAATTTGTAACATAAAATGTATGCAGCACAGAGGCTATCAAATGTCGTTGTGTGTTAGTTATTTCTGTTTCTTCTACCTCTTATATTAGTATGTTACATTTGTAACAATTAATGAACCAATATTGACACATTTTCATGGACTAAAGTTCACCTTTTTGTTGTTGTTCTTGAGGAAGATTGGCCCCTAGCGAACATCTGTTGTCAATCTCCCTCTCTTGCTGAGGAAGCTCGTCCTTGGGTTAACATCCGTGCCCATCTTCCTCTATTTTGTATGCAGGACGCTGCTACAGCATGGCTTGATAAGCAGCGTGTACATCCACGCCCAGAATCCGAACCTGCAAACCCCGGGCCACCGAGGCGGAGTGTACAAACTTAACCACGAAAACACTGGGCCAGCCCCTAAAGTCCATCTTTTATTCAAATTTCCTTAGTTTTCCTCTAATATCTTTTTCTGTTTCCAGATCCCATCCAGGACACCACATGATGTCTAGTTGTCAGATCCCCTCTCGGCTCGGAATTTCCCAGGCACTCCTTGATTTTGATGACTTTGACAGTTTTGAGACATACTGAGCAGGTGTTTTGTAGAATGACCTTCTATTGGAATCTGTCTTGGTGTTTTTCTCATGGTTGGACACAGATTACTGTTTTTTGAGAGGAAGATCTCAGAGGCAAAACGCTATTTCCATTGCATTATATCAGAATTACATACTCTCAGCATGACTTTTTAGTATTGATGTTGACCTTGATCACCTGGCTGAGGTCCTGTTTGTCAGATTTCTCTGCTGTAACGCTACTAATTTTTATGACTTACCATAATGTACTGTTTGGAAGGAAATAACCATGTGTAGTCCCTCCTTAAGGAGAGAGGAATTATTTCCATCTCATTTGGAATTCTTCTGCAGGGAGATTTAGCTGTTGTCTCACATTTATTTTCTTATTCAATCATTTATTTACATCAGTATGCAATCATGAATATATGTATGTTATGCTTTTGATTATAATCCATTAGTACTTTATTTTTTTGCTCAAATTGCTTTAGCTTTAACCATTGGAGGCTCTTTCAGTTGTCTCCTGTATCTGTTTAAGGTATCCCTATCAATAGGGGCTGAGAGGTATTGGTCCATAATTTCCTTTTCTTGTAATGTCTTAATCTGGTTTTGGTATTAGTGTAATGCTAACCACATAGATTAAGTTAAAAAGTGATCCTTCTGCTCTTATTTTTCTGGAAGAGAGTATAGAGATTTCCTAATGTTTCTTTCCTAAAGGATTGGTAGAATTCACCTGTAAAACCATCTGGATTTGATACTTTTTTTGCTGGAAAGTTATTAATTATTGATTCCATTTTTGAAATGGATGTAGGCATATTCAGATCATTTTTCCTTGGGTGAGTTTTGATAGTTTGTGTCTTTCAAGGTATTGGTGCATTTCATCAAAGTTATAGACTCAGCATGTGTAGAATTGCTGATAGTATTCCTGTACCATCCTTTTAATGTCCATGAGATCAGCTGTGATGACTGCTCTTTGATATCTGATGCTGGTCATTTGTGTCACTGCTCTTTTTATCTTGGTTAGCCTGGCTAGCATTGTGTCAATTTCACGAATCATTTCACAGAATCAGCTTTTGGTTTCATTGTTTTTTTCTATGGTTTTTATGTTCACCATTTTGCTGATTTCTGCTTCGATTTTTAAAATTTTCTTTCCTCTTTTTGCTTTATGTTTCAATTGCTCATCTTTCTCTAGTTTTCTAAGGTGAAAGATTTGGATTATTGATTTTTTTAGATTATTGATTGATTGATTTATATTATTGATGTTAGGCCTTTCTTTTTTTCTAAAACATACAGTCAATACTATAAATTTTCCTTAGAGCACTGCATTTGCTGAATCCCCCAAAATCTTATAAGGAGTATTTTCTTCTTCATTGTTCAAAATTTGCCTTAATTTGTCTTGAGACTTTTTGTTTAACATATGTGTTTTTAGTAGTATGTTGTTTAATCTCTAAATATTTTGGGATTTCCCAGCTATTTTTCTGTTACTGATTTCTAGTTTAGTTTCATGTAGTCTGAGCACATACTTTGTATGATTTCTATTCTTTCAAATTTGTTAAACTGTTTTATGTCTCAGAATGTGGTCTCTTTTGGTAACTTTTCCACATGAGCTTGAGAAGAATGCATATTCTGCTGTTGTTGGATGAAGTATTTAATAAATGTCAATTAGATCAAGTTGAATGATGGTGCTGGTTAAGTCAACTACGTCTCTGCTAATAGTCTGCCTGCTTGATCTATGAATGACTGAAAGTGGAACATTTAAATCTCTAAGACAACAATGGATTTGTCCATTTCTCCTTGCAGTTTGATCAGTTTTTGCCTCACATATTTTGATTCTCGTTTATTAGGTGCATGCATGTAATGGGTTGTTATGTCTTCTTTTGGAAGTTTCTGTTGACATATCCTCAAGTTCACTGATTCTTTTCTCAGCTTTGTCCAGTATACTGATGAGTCCATCAAAGGCATTATGCATTTCTGTTATACTGTTTTTGATTTATAGAATTTCTCTTTGGGCCGGTCCCGTGGCTTAGCAGTTAACTGCGCACACTCCGCTGCTGGCGGCCTGGGTTCGGATCCCGGGCGTGCACGGATGCACCGCTTCTCTGGCCATGCTGAGGCCACGTCCCACATATAGTAACTAGAAGGATGTGCAACTACGACATACAACTATCTACTGGGGCTTTGGGGGAAAAATAAATAAATAAATAAAATCTTTAAAAAGAAAAAAAGAAAAATTTCTCTTTGAATCTTTCTTAGAGTCTCCACTTCGCTGCTTAGAATATCTATCACTTCCTGTTTGTTGTCACATTTTCATTAGAGCCCTTAGCATATTAGTCATACTTATTTTAAATTTGCTGTCAGATAATTCTAAAATCTGTGTTACATTTGAATGTGGTTACAATGCTTAATTTTTCTCTTTAGATGATTTTTTCTTGCCTTTTCACATGCCTTATAATTGTTTGTTTTTGTTTGTTTTTGTTCTTCAATGTTGAACATGACTTCAACATGACTGATAATAGAAACTAAGGTAAATAGGACTTTAATGTGAGATTTTATGTTAATCTGGCTAGGAGTTGGGCTGTGTTTAATGTTTTCTACAGTTGTAGAGGTAGATCTTTCCATTTCTTCTAGTTTTTATGTTTTTGTCTCCATTGTATACTGTAGGCTTCCCTAACTACTCCTCCTCATTGGGAGTCTGAGATTTGCAGCTCTTTCAACTATAATTCACTGTTATTATGCTGGAGCCCTGCGAGTGTGGTAGTAAGCTATGGGAGAGGGCAAGTGTGGTATTATTTTACAAGCTTTAGAAGACTTCTATTCCTGGTCTGTGATGTTCTCAAGTATTTATTTGTCTCCCCTCTTCCTTAGGTGAGACAGGAAAGCTAGAATGGGCTGGAGTTGGGCAATTGTCCTTCTCCAGCTCTGAAAAGACTCTGGCAAAGTCCTTACCCCACAGAGTAGGCTTTGTTATGTAGAGGATCTGAATGCTTCTCACTATTGTTACTTTTCCCATCCCCCTGACAGAGCCAAGAGGGGTCTTTCTTGAGGAGCTCTTTTCTAAATCTTCACCATGAGAAGCTGGTTTGCTTCCTGGAAGTAAGCCCAGGAAAGCTCTGGGGACTCCCTAAGCCTGCAGTCACCTGGATGCTCTCTTTCATGCTGGTCCATATTCAGCCTCAAACAGTTCATCAAAATTTCAGTTAAATGTTGCTACTGTTGATGGCCCTGCTACTTCTGCTGCAGATAAATTGATCTCAGCTGTGAGTCTCTGTGTTCACCTGTCTTCACAGACTCAGATGGCAGTGTGCTCTGTGACTTTAATTCTCTGTTAGTACAAGAAAAGTCATTGATTTTCAGCTTGTTCAGTGTTTTTCTTGTAAGGATGGGAGTGACAACTTCCAGGTTCTTTACATATTTGAAATGGCATTTTATCTTTTTTGTTTTAAAGGAAAAGTATCACTTTTAAAAATTCTGAAATCTCCCATTCAGTATCTTGGAGCTCTGTCCAGTGGCCTGTCATCATAAAAAACTATTAGTCCATTGCCAAATCAGGTCAAATTCCTTTCTTGTTGTTTTGTAAGCTTTTTTTCAGTTTTATGAAAATCATTTTATTGAAATAGATAAATTTATACTAAATTGTGAGTAAAAGTGATGAGATATTTGAGCATGAATTTCCTCAAAAGGTTGAAATATAATTCAAATGGTCAACTGACTTCACTTAGTCTTATGAGATATTCATATCTAATGGAAGATACAATATATGTTTAAGGGGATGAAACTGCTTCTTATTCACACAGAAAACAACTCAGGTCAGAATTGGTTTTGGACAAATGGATTCTACATAATGTAAAATATGGAAGCATATAGTATAAAAGTGAAAGGCAATTTTGAGTTTATCAATACTCCCAATATTAATAGTAATGTAATAATAATACACTGTATGTGCTTCCTCTAGTCTGGTTACTGCGCTGGCTTCTTTCTATGCTTTATATTACTTAATGCTCAAACTTCTTGACTTATAAATTCTTATTTGCCTCATAGTTGAAGAAAGCATTGTATTTTAATTAGTTTATTGCAAATTTAGAGAAAAATTTCAATGAGATCTGTGACCATTTGTACTCCAAAAAATCCTTCAACGATCAAGTTTTTAAAAAAACGGATTTGGCCATTAATACCAAAACATGAATTTCTCACTTCACTAACAAAGTGAGGATTTCTTAAAGATGTGGAGAATATATATATATGTGTGTGTGTGTGTGTGTGTGTGTGTGTGTGTGTGTGTGTACTAAATGTGCTAGTGAACTCAGATGCAAAAATCCAGAGTAATCTCAGGTCTAACTGAAGATTCAAGAACCAAGAAGAGGAGTACTGTAGTGTTTTCTGCCACTGTAAGAAAGCCAAAGCCTCCTTAATTTTGTCATGTGTTGTAGAACACTCAAGGATCTCTTCAGGGCTCAGTCTAGTTAAGCATTTACAGGAATTTTGACCATTTTGAATGTGTAGGAAAGTGTTTAAATTCTTCTTGAGTTGAATTGAGTCCCTGGAGTAAGAGACATGCCTGAAAATCTCCTAATAGGTGCTCTGTTTACAGGAAGAGGACCTGAGCTTGAGCAAGACCACCATGGACCATGGTCAAACCCGTCTCAGCCCTCGACCTCTCTGAGCAGCCTCGCTGCCCATGGTGAGGCAAAGACAATTGCTAAGTACAAAATCCACATGGGCAACACTCATTATCTGTTTTGTTTGTAGGACAAAAATCAGGCATGAAACAGACACTCTGTAACATTTGCTGCAAGAACCAAACGGTGGAAGTCAGAGGGTGGAGTAAAAAGAAGAGCAGTGGAAAGAATGGGAAGATGCCCCACTTCTGTCAGAGATGTCTAAGCATAACAAAATGAAATTTCACACCCCCTTCTAATTTTAGGAAAATGGAAATTAGTACTATATCTATTGAATTGAATCAAGAAATGTGTGTGATATACAATATCTGATATAATTTACTTGGTATGTTTTGAATGAAAGTAAGATGAATGGAATTGTTTTCTCAATAAATACAAATCATTGGCAAGTCTCAAAGTGATGTCATTGTGCTCCTAACTTTGTCCTTTTTAAAAATTTCTGTTTTCTGGTTCATGTCACACATGTTTGATAGTGGTGGAGCCTCTAATAGCAGCTATTTTTGTGTTTATCCTAATCCTAGCCCTCTCACTGCCTCTCACTGTTATCACTAGAGGTCTACAGGAAGTTTACATTTAGTGTTGTTACATCCCAGGATACCAAACTCAACACATTGTCTTTCTCACTCCACACTCCCCACCCTACTTAATATTATCCACTCCAATGGTCTCAGTTATGACCTATATCTCATTCTCCCAAGTCTATATCTCTATTGTAATCCTCTCCCAGAATGTCAGAATGCACCACTAGGCTCTAGTATCCTCTACATAAAATTGGTTAATAATATTATTCATTTCTGAGAGTTCTTGTGAAGATTAAATGAGTTACTATATATAAATTACTGGGAAAAGCACCTAGGACATAGTTAATAACAACAGCTCACAATTTGGATGCTCCAGAGGCACCTTGCTCTCAATATATCCCAAGTTAAATTCATCATTATCCTCCAGTGGTTGCATACCTAGTGAATTATGCATCTCAGTTGATCATATTCCCATCCATAGTATGACCCAGACTTCACACTTATGAGTTATCATTGACTACTTGCCTGCTCTCCATAGCCAATAAAGGACCAAGTTTTGGTAATTTTGTATTCCTTGTACTTCTGGAATTCATCTCTATATCTTTATCCCCACTACTACGTGGGATTCATTGTAGTGTGCTGGACTACCCAACAGCCTTCTGTGTCTCCCCAACCGAATCTCATCTCTCTCAAATTGTATTTCTGTAGACACAGTGTCCTAATCTGTCAAAACTACAAGTCTGACCCACATATTCTCCTTCATACTTTTTGGCAATTTCCCACAATCTTCAAGATAAAGTAACAGCTCATGACATGGCATGAAAGGCCCTTCACGACCTGGTCCTTCCCAAACCCTTGACCCTCAACTCCATCACATCTCATTGCCACACTTAAGACTCCTCGATCCAATCTGCTCACGGGTCTTTAACATTTGATGCTTGGTACTTATTCTCAAATGTGTCTTTACTCCCTCTCTCTCCTCTATCTGTAATATACCTCTCACCTCTTTCTAAGCCTTGCTAAATTCTTACCACTCTCTATCCCCTTATAACACCTGTTCATTACAGACTCAAAGATGGAGGCATGTATTGCGTCCAGCTAAGCAGATCATGAAAACAGGATAGTTTAGTATAGAATAGCAGACATCTTTGCTCTTAGAAGTAAATTTTTTCTAACTCTCCCTTCTACTTGGAATGTGTCTTTGAACCACATACTGAGATTCTTTGCCTTTTAGCCTCCTCCAACATACTTCTCCCCAATCTTTAAAATTCTATTTTCCCTCATGCAGAGCATTTTAGCCGCCACTTTATTTGCTACAGCGCCAGAAAATACTTTCAAAGCCTCATGGTTTTACCCAAAGGCAATAATCCTGGAATAATTCTTAAAAAAATCAGTTATTTTCCTTTAAATATATTCGTAAATCACTCCCTTGTCTTTTCCAGGACATAGGAAAATATATTTTATTATTTAATTTCTCAGGATAATGAGATTCACTAAATTGTCTAAGGAAGATCACAGATAGAGCTAACACATCACATAGCATCTCTTCCCAAGATTCAGGTGGAAGGGATATGGTAAAACAGGTGAATACAGTGGCGAAGACGCTTCAGACATGAGACCCTTGATGTGGGACTAGAACATGATCATATATCATACGGACATTTTACAAAAATAAAACAAAATCAAGTTAAATGACATCAAAAGCAACACAAAACAAAAATCTAAGAGGAGAAAGCCAGAGGGGCCCAGAAAGAAAAACAGAGCTCAGTGGAAAAATATCGAATTGTAGATAAGAGTCTCATTTTTGATTCTCATTATAGATTCCAGTCTCATTTTTGGATGAAACTTCTGGGAGATGGGTTTGATCCATCTCTTTGGAACTGGAGTCATGTGCAGAGCCTTTTTTTTTTTAATAGTCTATTCTAAGGGTCATCAATTTTCAATGAACTTTTGCAAATATTTCATATCTAAAGCACAGAGTCATTATTCAGGGTTGAAGTTTGGGAATATTTTTGAGTATGTCTGTGTAATTTTTTTCTTTTCATAATCCTAGTAAACTAACTAGAAAAGGACTTTTTCCATTTTATTTAGAGGTGTGTGTGTGTGTGTGTGTGTGTGTGTGTGTGTGTGTGTTTACAGAAGAGACAGAGAGAGAGAGAACATTCCACTAAGAAGTTTTTGAAAATATACCAGAGTTTGGGATCTTCTATCAAAATCTTTCTGTCTATCACTTAACGTCTTCAAAAGTGTCAAAGATGAGATAGAAAATGTATCTTCACATTCACTTTTTTCTAAGCATAGTAGAAATACTAAACTTCTATGATAATTCTTTAAAGCAAGATTCAGTTGGAATATGTGTACTGCACTTTCTGAAACGTTTGGTAGCACATTAGTTATACTATCTTGTAGGTTATAATAACTTTCCTCGTTTTAGCACTAATATTCTGATGTTTATTCTAGTCAAGTACAAGCTCAGCAATCATTTAAAATATTTTTTCAAAGAGAAATGATGAATTCATCATAGGTATACATACCAAGAGAAACAACATCAATTCAACCAATACATGATGAAAGTCTGCTGTGAACAAAGCCCCAAGCATTCTTTAACACAAACGCAATTTAGCTATACAATGGGAATATTGCTTTGGACAAAAGTGCTGTCTTTTGTGTCACCAACCACTGATGGTTGGTTCTTCACCAACCATCACGTTCTGCATGCTGTTTAATGTAGAACTGGAGTCTTGAAGGATGAGTTAGAACTCGACAGACAAAAATATCCCTTTGTGTAAAGACACGGATATAGGAAGGCATGATTCACAGATAGATTTGCTCTGCTTCATCTACATTCTGTCACCCAATAAGTCTTTGTAGAGAAGTCAGCCAAGATTGTGGGAGGGAGGGGAATGTCATCTCTGATCTCAGAACAGAGTAAAGCTAATTGTCCACACGTGATGGAACCGTAACCCTGAACTTATCACCATGGTGACAACAAATTGAGTTAGCCAGCCACAGCTGTTTTGGTAAATACTGACACACTCATAGTCATCTATGATTATTTAGAGTCTATTTTAATAGCAACCACACAGTCTATGTTATCATCCACCAAACTCACAGTGTCTAGGGTTAGTAACATTGTACAGACCAGGAGACTCAAATGCATTCCTTCTTGATCAGTATCCAGAATACTAAATATAAAGCAGATGGTTAAAAGCATTGACTATATTCATAAAAGGTCAAATTTATTATATAAAATATTTAATGTTAGTATATATTCTTACTCATATTCTTTATTGATATTTTAATATGATGTATGCTTATAATACTTGATAATGGAAGTAACAAAGAACATCAAAGAAAAATAAGTACAAAAAGATCTCTTTATCTATGAGAATATTCTTGAGTGGTGGATACTAGAAGAAATTGATGAACTGATTTAGAATAAAGGGACCCTTCATGGGTGGTCTGAGGGCAGTGGAAGCCTCCTGGGGACAGAGCCCAGGTCTTGCAGTCATGGCAGCAGGAGGAAGAAGCCCCTCAAAGAACATCAGACTCTTCAAGGTCGAGGTGAATTCAGTCAAGCTATTAGCAATGGTGGAGTTGTTGGAGTGGATTGGAGTCTGGAAGAGATCCAAATGAAACAATAATTTGCTTCTTCTGAAAAGTATCCCTGGTCCAACCCCAACATTCTGGGAAAGAAAAGAAAAAAGCAGTGAAGAGAGGCTGAAAAACAGAATCTGCACAGTTTTGCTTCTTCTCATGGAGCCAAGGATTGGAGGCCCTGATACAGTCAAATCCAGCCTCCTTCTGAACCAAACATGTACACAATCAAGGCAGACGGGTCCCTCCGCTGTGGACCAGTGGAGGCGAGCTCACTCCTGTCAAAGCAAGGCAGTGGTCCTAGTTCATCATGACTTTGGATGAAATATGATCACTTCCTCAATTTATCCAGCAGACACAGGAAGAAGCTCACATTCTCTGGAAACAAACAAACAAGCCCTATTAAAACATGATACTATTCCATATTCCAGTGCCTTTCCATACAGCATCTCCTATACCATCAAAAATCATGACGCATACAAAGTAATGAGAGGCTTACAAGCAAGAGAGAGAAATTGATGCAATGCTTTGCTGGTTCC
This sequence comes from Diceros bicornis minor, assembly GCF_020826845.1. Taxonomy (NCBI): domain Eukaryota; kingdom Metazoa; phylum Chordata; class Mammalia; order Perissodactyla; family Rhinocerotidae; genus Diceros; species Diceros bicornis. The sequence goes on from NC_080776.1 coordinate 32,494,341, forward strand.
AGAACTGGAGCTAACAAATAAGACTTTGAAAACAACCGTTATAAATATATTTGAGGCTTTATAGGAAAGAGTGAGTGAACAGATAAGGAAAGAGAGCAGAGAAAGGCATATTAGAAAAAGGAACCAAATGGAAATTCTAAATCACAAAATTACAATATTTGAATTAAAAATATACATTGGGCGGGCTCAACCACAGAATGAAGAATGCTGAAGAAAGATGAGCAAATTTGAAAAGAGATCTAGATGGAAACTATCTAAAGTGAAGCTCAGAAGACCCCTGTGGCAATATTGAGAGGTCTAACATCCAAGAACTCAGAGCATCAGGAGAGGGAGAGAGAAAGGAGCAGAAAGTCATTCCAAGAAAAAGGGAAAAATTTTCACAAATGTGATGAAAAACAAGCTATACATGCAAGACACTCAGCAAACCCAGTGGGATATATACAAAGAACCCCACACCTGTGCATAACACAAGCTGTGAAAGATAAAAGATAAAAAAGATATCCTAAAAACAGCCAGAGGAGAAAACACCTACATACAAAGCACCAATAGTACGAGTGACGATGTAAGGACTTCTTGAATGTGTTGAAAGAAAAGGCAGAAAGTCAGTTACCTTAGAATCCACTACTAGAGAAATCAGTCTTCAAAAATGAAAGGGAAGAAAAAGCCGATTAACAGAATCTATTACCAAAGAAATTAATCCTCAAGAATAAAGAGACATGAAACATTCTCAAATAATGTAAGCTGAGATCATTTGTTGCCAGCAGACTTGCACTGTAAAAAATGGTAAAAATATTTCTTCAGGCTGAAGAGCAATTGTCATAGGTAGCAACCTGGATCTTTAGAAAGAATTCCAGGACTGGTAAATGTGGACATACGTAGAAAACATTATTTTTTATATTTTTTTTTAATTTTTAAAAAGTAAATTAACTTTATGATAAAAAACTGCAACATTGTATTGTGGGGTTTATTTCATATGTGCTATTGAAATACATGGAAACCCTGGTAAACATCTTATGTTGTACCTACATTTTGAAATATTAACTCAAGATTGGCTGCGACAAATTAAGATACTCACTGTAGTTCTAGAGCAACGCCTAGGAAGTAATTCAAGCAGAATTAGTTAAAAATACAGTAGAGGAAATAAAATGGGATGTTTATAAATACTCAATTAAACCAAAAGAAAGCAGGAAATGAAGATCAAATAAAAAAGATCTGAGCTTGGGGATGGCCCGTGGCTTAGAGGTTAAGTGCGTGCTCCGATACTGGCGGCCCAGGTTCAGACCCAGGCTCGCACCCACGCACTGCTTGTCGGGCCATGCTGAGGCCGCGTCCCACATACAGCAACTAGAAGGATGTGTAACTATGACATACAACTCTCTACTGGGGCTTTGGGGAGAAAAAGGGAAATAAAGGAGGAGGATTGGCAATTAGCTCAGGACTGGTCTTTCTCAGCAAAAAAAAGAGGAGGATTGGCATGGATGTTAGCTCAGGGATGATCCTCCTCACACACACAAAAAAGATCTGAGGTTAATGGAAAAGCAATACCAAGAAGGTAGACTTACACCAAGCTAAATTAATAATTATAATACAAATGAATTGGCCAAACATTCAAATTAAAAGATGGAGATGGTCAGATGGATTAAAATAAGCAAGACTCGTAGTCATGAGACCATTCCTAGAAAATAACTTACTTTGATCATAACATCTTTTAATATTTTTGCACTTTAAATCTCCATTAATAATTTTTCTGTGTCTTTTTCTCAAGAGTGACATGAATGTTAGACAGAATGTGGGTATCTGGAGACTGGTGCTGTGAGAGCTGGAGTGATTGATTAGCAATGCAGAGAACTCAGCATCTCTGGAGTCACTTCACGGAGCTCATCGGTAACAAGTTCCTCCACGGTGTGACCACCTTCATTTTTACAGTTTCACTTGGCAGATCTTCCCTGAGGAAAGTCTACACCTGCCCCACTCGTTATCTTCATCTTCTCAGAAATGAGAGCTGAGTGGGCAAGTACACGTCCAGTGGATCTCTTAGCCTGTGCTACAGTTTTCCATTTTGTCCATTTTTTGCACTGGGATCAAAAACTGTATTCCCACTTTCCCACTTGGTGAATTTTTATTTTATTTTCATCCCAGGGAGTTGACATAACCAAGTATGGAGACTGAACTACTACTGACCAAGGTTCTTTCCTGTCTTCATTTAATGGGGGGTCTTCATTACAGACCCTGCTAGATTATCCTGTACAGTAGAAGTTTCTAACATTTCATTAATACTTTGTGGAGGGATTAGGGAAGAGAGAGTGCTCTGAACCGAATGTTTGTGTTCCCCTCAACTTCATATGCTGAAGTCGTAATCCCCAACATGATGACATTTGGAGATGGGGCCTTTGGGAGGTGATTAGGGTTAGATAAGGTCATGAGGGTGGAGCCTCATGAGGGGATTAACGCCCTTATAAGAAGAGAATGTGAGGACACAGCAAAAACATGGCTGTCTGCAAACTAGGAAGCAGCTCTCACCAGACACCAAATCTGCAGGTGGCTTGACCTTGGATTCCAGCCTCCAGCACTGTGAGCAATGCACGTCTGCTGTTTAAGCTGCCCGGTCTATGGTGTCTGCTGTAGCAGCCTGAGCTAACACAGAGAGCAAGACCATTCTTCTAAATTTGATTCATTTAACATGACTTATTGACCATTTCTGACTTACAAAGTAACTTATGCTCATTTTAGAATTTGAAAACCCATAGAAAAAAACAAAAATCACCATCATATCATGACATTGGTATAATTCCCAACAATATTTTGGACAATATAAATTGAGATTTTGTATAATTCCCAAAAATATTTTATATAAATATAAAATTATACATACAGAATTACATCACACTGCATATATAGCTACATGTACTTTTTTTTTTTTGGTGAGGAAGATTGGCCCTGAGCTAATGTCTGTTGCTAATCTTCCTCTTTTTGCTTGAGGAAGATTGTCCCTGAGCTAACATCTGTGCCCGTCTTCCTCTATTTTGTATGTGGGATGCCACCACAGCATGGTTTGATGAGCAGTATTTAGGTTTGAACCTGGGGTCCAAACCCGAGAACCCTGGGCCACCGATGTGGAGTGCTTGAACTTAATGCCACCAAGTTGGCCCCGTATATGTACTTTTTATGCAAAGTATGTCATTACCACTTAATTTATTTACCACTTAATTTACTTAATTTACCACTTAATGTTCACTCAAAACACAATTTATAAGACTTTTATGTGGATATATGATAATTTGATTATATTCTTCTCTCTTGGAGACTTTGTCACTGTACCTAATTCTAACCCTATTATTTAATATAATAATCATTATATTTAAAATATTGAATATCTCTCTGACATTTATTACTCATAATTTTGATATTTTTATTTTATATTATATTGCGTATGTAAAATGCATATATGTACAATTGTAAAAATAAAAATATTATTTAGAATTTTATTTAAAAAATAAAATTTATAAATATTGTTTAAAATATATTTATTTAAAAATAAGAATATCCATATACCCACTACACAGCTTAAGACACAGAATATTTTCTATACATATGAGACTCTCAATGTTCATCTTTCCAAATGCATCCACTTTCCTCCACACTCTCCTCCACCAGGGGAGAAGTTATCCTAAATTTTATATTCGTCATTCTCTCTTTTTTAATGATGTTGCATATGTACATATGTTGTTGCATAAGAATTTGCTCCTCAGCTTTCCTAGTTTTGACCAACAAATAAATGGAGCTGTGCTGTCTCTTTCTTTCCAGAACTGTTTTTCACATATTTGGCTTTTGAGAATCATTTACGATGATAGGTAAATCTACAGTTTAGAAACTTTCACTGACGTTCAATATTCCATTTTAGAACTATCCTTTCTTACTAGCTCACCTGTTGACGGGCATTTGGGGTTTTCCCACTTCTGCTCTTATGGACACTCGTGCTTCGCACGTTGTTGCAGTGCCTCCTGGGTACAAGGACGAGAATTCTCCAAAGGTAGTGCTTTTCAAACTGAAGTTTGACCCGTTAGTAAATCATTAGATCAATGTGCTCAATGATGAAAATATCCTTTTAAAAAAAAATGAAATTCAATAAAGGGAAGAAAAAAGAAAAATATCAGATTGCATTGCACAAAGTAAGAGCCAAAAGCATTTTGTGAAACTTTTATATTGGAGCTCTGTGTCCTGGATTATGATATTAAATGTATTTCTAACTGTGCCTCATAATAAAAAAAGGTTGAAAGCTGCAATTTGAGAGTACATCCTTTAGAGTGGGATCTCTGGCATCACCAAATAGTAACACAGATGCTCAGTTCTGTTAGGTAGCACAAGGTGCTGTGCTGTGTAATTGCATCAACTGCACCATCAGAAGTGGTGTGAGAGCCTGCTTTGTCTAGATCCTCTGCAACTATTTCAACGTTACAACCATAAAGCACTGTAATGACAATAACTGTTTCACTGGCTTCGAGGAATTTGCTTGAGTTGAGCTCACCTCTCTGGGTCTCAGTCTCTTCATCTTCAATGAGCAAAGTCGGCCGTATCAGAATCTCTCAAGTCCCCAGATAAAACATTTTGAGTATAAAGTACTTCTGCAAGAATTGTTTCAGTTATTCCCCTCTGGGAACGGTGAAATGTGAGCTACTTGAGAGAAGGCATTCTGTTGTTTCACGGTGTGCCCTGCAGCTTGGGAGACAGCAGCTGGTGCATAGGAGGAATTCAAGTCACATGAGTGGAATGAGTGATCCTGTGCTTTTCACTTGGCACATGTTTACTCTATGAATATAAGGTGTTACCCCAGCAAGGAGAATGGTCCAGGCGAGCCCATCCTTATCCTTGATCTGACTAAGTGGTAAAGGTTTATAAAATGTGCCATTTGTGTATGTTGAACACTTACTGAATGCAGCATCTTCACAAGGCATAAGCACCTTGTAGTTTCTCGTGACCATTTGAACAGTATGGGGGACTTATACAATACAGATTTTCCATCAACTGCTGGATTGCTTTGGATTCCACCATGAAAACTTGGCCTGGATATAGAAGAGTGGCTAAATTTAGAAACACATTTACAAATGCACTTTTCCAAAGAATCTTGACTTGGGGAGTGGGAGAGCACTATCAACCAGCTCAAGCATTTGGCTGGATCAAATTGTGTGTATTCCCTCGGAGTCTTTCCTAAAGAAGGTAGTGTGCAGGGTGTCCCCCTACTGCCACAAGTGACCCTTCAGGCTCTGGTTTCTGCAGTGAGAAGCTTGCTCTTGGCTCTTAACAAAGAGCTTTGCATCATAATGTGATCATTTGAAATGATCCACTCAAATATACTCTAAAAGTACAAAGTCGTCCAACTCTTTTAAAAAACACTACAGCCTTGAGCTAACTATTTGAAAACATGCTTTATTTGTGTCAAACTCGTGTTTATTATGCATTTTCCCATGTCATCATAAAGGCACCACCAACAGGACTGAAGAGAGCATTCCACAGCGAGGGCAAAGCCTGTTGAGAGGTAAACTCTGCTGGAAGAAAGGAGATGGTCATGTTCCATTCTCGAGCCAGTTTTTGTCCAGATGGCAATTTTTTCTCACTGTGATCCAAAATGACAAGTCCAATTCTTTTCCCCAACTCTTGAGTTTTTCCAGGGAAAGAATGTGGTTTTGCCCTACTTTTAGCAAATTAATGTTTCTGTGCTTTTGCTTTGCTAATGCATCTGAAAACATATGGACGCTTTTGGCAAAAAATTTTAAAAAAGCCATTTCTGATTCATTTGGCTAAAGCATGAACTTTTCCAAATAGAGGAAAAACTCTTTTATGAAATATATTCTTCTACCATAGATTCCATTAGACCATGGAGCAACCTTCTCTCTGATGCACAATAATGCCCAATGTTTTCTCCTGACCCCTGTCTTCTAATGTGTTCATTTGAGAGATCTTCACCTGTGTCACTACCTGGGTGGAATCTCGGACTTTTCCCAAGAGGGGCCCTGCTCCCTTTCATAGTGAGAGCACGGTGAGGAGCTCCCCAAAAGAAAGCATATGGGAGATAGTGCTCAGGAGCTGGACCAAGAAGGGGTCTGTTGCCATGAGAGCTGTTGAAGATCAAGGGATGGCAGGAGTGAGTAGGAAGAAGAGCTGAGATTGGATTCTAACCAAAACAGAGTTGTGTCAGACTGCATGTCTCTAGAGAGGTATCACTAGGGGGTTACCGAGGGGCGTGTAATGGGAATCGAGTGACCATTGGTGTATGGCCACAGAAACAGGACCTTCGTGTTCTATGTCTGCTGAAGCCGAGCAGGCCCCAGTGGAATCCAAGGAGAAGAGTGTGATGGCTTGAGTGGAATTGCTAAGGCATATCAGAAGTGAAGTAAGGCGTATTAATCCTAAAAGGAACTTAGAGAGAGTGAATCCACAATACAGTTCAGTCTCAGGGTTAGAGATGCAGGCCCCTCAACGGTGCAGACCACTGAAATCTCCATCCATAACCTGTCCTGGGCCCTTCACGCCTCTGTGTCTGGGTAATTTTAATCCACTTCCCCAATATCCATCAACGTAGATTTCTATAGACAGTTACTCTGTGTTCTTGTTGATGGAATTCTGAGAAGTAAAGAGCAGCAGACCAAATTGGTGTGGAAACTCAGAGACAGCTCAAACGACTGTTAAAAACAGATAGAGAGAATCCTCCAAAGGCTCTCTAAAATCAGACATCAGCTGTAAACTGATTAGCAATTTTGCAGGATTGCCCTTCACAATCAGAAGTAGAGTGCTTGGGGGCCGGCCCCGTGGCTTGGCGGTTGAGTGCGTGCGCTCCGCTACTGCCGGCCCGGGTTCGGATCCCGGGCGCGCACCGACACGCCGCCTCTCCAGCCATGCTGAGGCCGTGTCCCACGTGCAGCAACTGGAAGGATGTGCAACTGGGACATACGGCTATCTACTGGGGCTTTGGCGAGAAAAGGGAGGAGGACTGGCTATAGATGTTAGCTCAGAGCCGGTCTTCCTCAGCAAAAAAGGAGGAGGATTAGCATGGATGTTAGCTCAGGGCTGATCTTCCTCACACACACAAAAAAAGAAGCAGAGTGCTTAGAATTAGGTGGCTCTAGGCCAAGCTGGCAGTACCCCATTTCCCATAGTGTGACAAGCTCACACAGGCAACTCAGATACTTCAGAGTAACTTGATGCACAGGTGCAGTGCTGTGTGCTCGACATGTGTGACCCTTCAGTCACACTGTGCGCATCCCTCTGGCTGGGAATGTCAGTTACCAGAGAGCAGGCTTAGGTCTAGCTAATCACCAACACACACGGAGTCAGAAAATGGCACTCGGTCCTCTCTGCACTTCCCCTTTCATCAGGTGGCATCCTCGGGAGGCTGGACTTCCAGACCTTCTCTTCTCCTCTCCTCCACCACCCAGGTCATCCCTGCTCCCTGTCCCCTCCCAGCTCCAGGGCCAGTTATGGAAGTCCAACACATGGTGAGGAAACACGGACCAGATGAGTTTCCTCAGAGAAGATCCCTCTGACAGTGCTCACCTCTGCTCCTGGTTCCAGCAAGGACCCTCCCCCGGGTTCGAACTCAGACGGCACTGGTTGGACCTCTCCCCAGAGCAGAGTGCTTCTCAGCCCTTAATTCTATCAGCTGACAAAAATTCTAACAAGTCTACTACAAAATAAAGATAGCCGTTAGTCCTTAAGCTTGAGGCTACCCAGGACATCTCAGAATTCACAACAAAGCCATCCTCTGGTCTGTGGAGGTGATTACCTCCCAGACACGCCGGGACCATGAAGTGTGAAGCTGATTCCGTCACTGTGGTCGCCAGCCACTCGGTGTTGGAGCTGGTCCTCAGTTCAGCTGTTCTGGGTAATGTACACCATCTGCTTTTTGGTGGAAGAGACCAGTGGGCAACCGGGCTCTCTGAATGACATCCAGATTGGGAGTAGACCTGGGAGCATGAAGTGCCTGAGCCACTGGTGGCCCTGCATCTTCAGCTATGAGCAAGGAGCTATGGAGGCTTAGGGAGGAGTGTAAGCCTGCTGTGCGAAGAAGGGGGTGCCAAGTGGAAGGGGCAGCCCAGCGTGGGGTGCCAGGGCCCAGGCCAGGTGAGGGGGTATCTGTAGGGAGGGGGCAGCAAAGTGCAGAGAGTGAACATCCCCATGGAAGGGGCTTGGCTTGGATGGATAGAACCCCAGCAGGGTGAGGAGGGCATCCATATGTCCACATGTGGGGATGGCTCAATGCTGTGTCAGAATCACAGTGGGGTGAGGACAGTGGTCCCAGGAGGGGCCAGCTAGTTTGGGGTGAAAGAGGGCAAGTGTGTGAGGAGGGTGTCCAGGCCAGCTGGGGTGGCCTGGCACAGAGTGCTGGGGAACAGGCAGGCTGAGTATGGCAAGGAGACAGCCTATGCAGGGCTGTGGAGACCACCACCTGACTCCCCTGAGGAAAGGCTTGCTGCCCAACTGCAGGGAAGGAGGCGAGCCAAGGCCTTCGGCTGCAGCTCCCTCCACCTCTTCTCTGGCTCCAGAGCCAGGCTGATGTGAGGGAATACTCTTCCTGAGGCAGCCACAGCCAGTGACTTGGCCACCCCAGGGTGTAGAGAGCAGGCACAGTGGTTCACCCGAGATAAGGTTGTCAGGTAAATATCTGCTCCAGAGCTCTCTGTGCGTGCACTGAGGTTCTACCAGGCCTACATGGCAACCTCTCCCACTACACATTCCTGCTTCCTCCTCCTTTCTCTCACAGATATGGCTTTCTAATAAACACGTGGACTCTGAAGTCCCAGCCACAGCATAGTCCATGGGGGTGGTCCGTGGGAGGGTCCGACCTGAGGTGGGTGAGGACATACAACGAACTGGGTGCCTGGTGTGTGTGCCACCACACAGTAGGAGATGGGCCTCCGCACCAAGCTGTTTCCCGGACCAGTGTGACAAGGGAGAGTGGGGCAGTGGTCCCTCAGGGGATGTGGGGCTTCAGGGGGCGAGGAGTGTGTCCTCCTGGAGGTCGAAGTTAAGTGACAGTGGGACTGAACACATCAGGGAGTGCACACATCAGAAAAATTACAAATTTACACATAGGAGAAGTTACAAATATGGAAATATGGAAAAGGAGGAAGCAAGAATGAACCCTGGGTGCTGGATTATGATGATAAGTATCCATGTGGACTCAGAGATTTCAGTGTGTGAAGAAGTACATAGAAGTATGTATGTACCAATCTCTAATTGATACAACAATAGACAGAAAATCAACACTGATAGAGAAGACCTGCTCAACATTATCAACCCACTTAGCCTAATGAAAACACTCCACACTAAAACAGCACAATGTGGCGTCTTTCCACTTGCACAAGGAACATTTACCAAGATAGACCATGTTCTGGGCAAAAGATAAGTCTCAATATGAGAATATTCAAATCATACAAGTTTGCTCTCTGAGGGAAAAAAATATATATTAACTGAGTTATTAATAGCAGAAAATTCATAGTAGAAAGGTATGTTAAAAATCCCCAAATATTTGAAAAGGAGTTAATATTTCTAAATAACCCATGTGTCAAAGAATGAATCAAGCAAGAAATAAGGGATGCTTGTAACAGAATGACAGCAGGACATGTCCAAACCAGCCAGATGCAGTGATGGACAGATGGGGCAGTTACAGCAGTAAGTGCCCACACTAGAATAAAAGAAAGCTCTCCATCAATGACCTCAGCTTCCAGGTTAGGAATCTAGAAACCGAAGAGCAAATGAAACGAAAGTAAGCTGAAGAAGGCAAATGCCATTGATCGGAGTGGAAATCAGTGAAATTCTGAAAAACAGAAAAATGAGAGAAAGATGAGTGAAACAAAAAGCTGATGCATTGAGAAGTTCAATAAAATTGATAAGCCTCCTCCTAGGCTGATCAGGAAAAAAGAGAGAGAGAAGACACAACCTACCAATATTGGGAGTGACAGAGGAGCAAGCACTACAGATCTCACAGATATTAAATATATAATGAGAGACTATTATAGCCAATTTTATGCCAATACATTCAGCAATTCAATGAAATTAAAAAAATAAACCCATGAAAGAGTCCTACTACCAAAGCTCACTCAGGAAGAAATAGATAACCTATTAAAGAAAATAAATTTGTACTAAAATTCTTCCTACAAAGAAAATTTCAGGCCCAGATGGTTTCACTGGTGAATTCTACCAAACATTTAGGGAACAATACCAATTTTACACAGATTCTTCCAGAAACTTGAGGTGCCAATACACCCCAGTTCATTCTACAGGGCCAAGATTGCTCTGATACCAAAACCAGTACAAGAAAAGAACTTGCAGACCAACACTCTTCATCTAAATAATGCAAAAGATCTGAATCCAATTTAAAAATACATAAAAAGAGTAATATAATCATAATAAAGTGAGGTTTAGCCCAGGAATACAAAGTTATTTTAACATCAATTAATGCAAATCACCTTAGTAATAAAAAAATATATATACATGTGATTATCTCAATAGATGCAGAGAAAGCATTTGAAAATATCTAACATTCATTCTAATAAACACTGTCAACAAACAAGGAATAGAAGAGAATGTTCTCAACTTGATAAAGAACATCTACATAAAACATACAGCTGACATAATTCCTAAAGATGAAAGACTGAACACTTTCCCCAGGCTCAGAAAAATGGCAAGGACCTCCACTCTCATCACTTCTATTCAACATTGCACTGAAAGTTCTAGCTAGTACATTAAGGTAAGAAAAGAAATGCATGTCATCCAGACTGAAAATGAAAAAGTAAAATTGACTTTATTTGAAAACAAGATGATTACCTATGTAGAAAATCCTATGAAAACACAGAAATGTTATTAGAATAAGTAAGTGAGTATAAAAAGGTTGAAGGATACAAGATAAATATATAAAAAATCAGGTATAACCCAAATGCTAGCAATTGACAATCAGAAATTGGAATTGAACATATGGTATAATTTATAATAGCATCATCAGTGCAAAACACTTAGGGATAAATCTGTGAACAGATGTGCAAGACTTGTACATATAAAATTATAAAACATTGCTGAGAGAAATTAAAGAAGAATTATTAAATGGAAAGTCACACTATGGTCATGGTGCTGAAGACTCAATGTTGTTGAATTCTTCCCAAATTAATCTATAGAGTCAATGAAATTTCAGTCAAAATCCCAGGAGGCTTTTTTTTTTTGTAAGAACTGAAAACCTTATTTTAAACTTTATTTGGAAATACAAAGTACATAAATTACCCAAACAACTTTAAAGGACAACAAAATTGCAAAATTCACACTGCTTAATTTCAAAGCTTACTATAAAGACACAGTAAACAAAACAGTGTGATGCTGACACAGGGTTATACAAACAGAATAGGCAGTCCAGAAATGGACTCACATATCTGTGGTCTATTGATTTTAAGAAAGATGCAAAGATAATTCAGGGGAGGAAAAAAATAGCCTGTCAACAAATGGTGCCAGAAAAATGGGATATCCTATGCAAAAATTAAATTTAATCTATATCTCACACAATGTAAAAAAAAGAAAACTCAAAATAGATTATAGATAATGTGAAATACAAAGCTATAAAAATCTAGTAAAAATCATTGGAGAAAATCTTTGTGACCTTGAGTTAGGCAAAGATATTTAAAATTTGACAGCAAAAGCTTGATGCATAAAAGAAATGCAATTGATAAATTGGACAAAATCAAGAAGAAGAATATATGTCTGTCAAAAGACTCTAATATTGACACATTGAACATGTAAGCCATGAACTGGGAGAAAACATTTGCAAATCACATATCTGAGAAAAGTCTTATACTTTAAATATATAAGGACTCCCAAAACACAATAATAAGAAAACTAACTACCAATCAAAAATAGGCAGAAGATTTTAACAGTCATGTCACCAAAGAAAATACATAGATGGAAAATAAACACATGAAAGATGCTCCATGTCATTAGCCATTAAGGAATTGTACATTATAACAACAGTGAGGTGCTGCTACATGTCTATGAGACAGCTCACATTAAAAAGACTGCCCCTGCTAAGTGTTGGTGAGGACATGGGGGAAGGACACTCACGTGTGGATAGTGAACTCAAACCCATTTGTATCCAGGACTGTGGCCTTCAGCATGATGACCAGGACTCCATCTAAAGACTGAGAGTGGGACATTACCTGTCAAACACCGACAAACCCAAGAGCTGGAGTCTCTCCATAAAGCCACACGGGTGTAAAGAGAGAGGCCCCTTCTCTGCGGTGTCCCCTGAGCTCCAGGGGAGGCCCCTCCTTTGAGGAACAGCACCGCTTTTATTAAGAAAGAAAAGCATCCATTCTTCTTTTTCAAAATGACTTCTCAGCTACATGCCCAAAAGCGTCACATTGCAACAACTGGGAGTGAGGAAATTGCCTAAATTATGGGATTTTAAAAGCCTTAAAACAGTTGGTTTTAGGGAGGTGAAGAGGCAAAGGAGAGTAGTCTATTAAAAGCTACAGGAGAGGGCTGGAGTCTGCTTCCGCAGCATCCCTATGCCAGTGAGAGAGATTGAATTACGATTTATGGTTCATCTGAATGAGATGGAAACCATATGTGCTTAAAATTTCTTGTAGAAATTGCAGGTAAGTGATTTAAAAATCTCCTCTTCTTAAACTGTCCTTGTCTCAAAGAGAAGAGCCCCTGGGATCTACTTCAAGTGGCACGTATGGTGGGTCTACAGCGAGCCAGGCCCCAGACTAGGAATTTACCATATGAATTCATCATTATCGCAAGCCGGGAAGTTCTACATTTTTGCTGTATTTCATAAATGAGGAATCGGAGGGTCAGAGAACTACAGTGACTTGTCCAAGATTCAAGAGTGAATCCGAAGATTAAACCAACACTTTGCCGTGTGTGTCAGAACTTTCTCCACTCTGCTTTGTTTCTATATCCAGACTGAGTGAAAGAGGTGTGGAAAACGCATTAACCCATTTGGAGGGGAATTTGATACATTCTAATTTGTTCAGAGGGCAAGGAAAAGACTGGAACTGCAGGGTAGGGAGGAAGAACCAGAAAACTCACAGCCTCAACTTAGTTCCTTCCTTCTGACTTTCTCTTCTTTTTCTCTCAGTCCTTTTCTGGAAAGTTTGTTTCCTTCCCCACAGGGATGTAATTCTCATGCCGTGCATGGATTTGAATATTTTAATTTGTTTCCTAAAATAAAATTTGGTTCACATATATGTACTTAATGAATATTATCATGTAACCTCTTCAAAATGCTCTGTGGCCAGAGTTTATGCGCTATTATGCATGATCAGAAGTTGATTTTTCTAATAAACATCTTCTATTTTTCTCATCATGAAATGTAGTATAAAGTAGTGTTTCTTCATCCCAATTTTATTTCTCCTTTTAAGGCAAGGCATTTTAACTTCCAACAGTTGAGCTTTTCAAAGTGATTTCTTTAAGGATTCTTTTCAAATCTTGTGTGTTACTCTTTCTGATAATAGTAACTCAAAACTTTTCTTATACAGTATTTCAAAGGTTTCATGAATTCAGTTAGAGACATGTTTAGGGAAAATGCAGAGTTTTGAAAGATTATACAATAAGTGAGAGAAGCCAGATACAAAAAAAAGACCATACATTGTGAGATTACCTGTATGTGAAATGTCCAGAACAGACAAATCCACAGAGACACAAAGTAGATTAGTGGCTGCCTAGGGCAGGGGGGAGGGATGTGGAGTGGATTAGAGAGTGATTACTAATGTTTCTTTTAGAATAAAAATGTTCCAAAATTATATTGTGGTTATGGTTGCACAACACTGAGAAGAACTAAAAAGTATTGACTTGTACGGTGTATGCGTTATATCTCAATAATATCATTAAAATATTCAGTGACAAAAAAACAGATTAGCCCTTATAATTTCAGTATTTTGGGATCTACTGGAATTTCTTGAATGAAATCTAATGAGTAAAATCTATTTAATACATTTCCATGGAGATTTGAGTTTTAGATGAGTTTGAGTTAATTTTCTGAAGTTTTTTCCATTTTTACCAAATGTTTCAAAAGCTATGAATTCTTGTTCTTAAACTTATTGTGTGACCTTGAGCAAATTATACAACCTTCACTAGCAAAATAAAGATAATACCACCACCACTCCCCCATCATACATATGTGCCAATGCACACACACTCACACAACCAACACATATTTCTTCCTGGGAAGACTTTTCAGAAAGACAGAAAAAAGAAAAATACTGTTTTTGCATACAACACGCAACGAATGTATGAGACATGTACACACATGTATGCTATAAGAACTAATTAACAATAAAAGAAAACAACAAACAATGTATATTGTAGCTTCTTGAGACTCTTCAGGCCTTAAAGTCTCCCCAGGGATGGTTAGAGTACTCAGGACTTTGCATCGCTCATCCTCTATAAAGGTGGGATCCTGGAAGAGCCAAGATAATAACGGAAAAAAGACAAATATAGGGAGATCCAATGCATGCCATTAAAATCGCCTGAATTAATGTTTCTGCGAGGATTAAGTGTTTATCAACTCCATGCAAGACCACAAGTTTGTTGATCAAGCAAAGTTAAGTTTATTAGATTTATTGCAGAAAAAAAAGATGGAATATCACTTGGTAGAGTCTTAGCTGACTGTGTCAGAATGGAAAGAAAGTGCAGGTTTAAGTGATGCTTTCAAGGCGAAAATTGATTGGGATTGGGTAGTTGGTAATTGATCATTTAGGACAGGTGGCACAATGAAACAAGAGTTTTGGCTGCGTCTTCATATGAACACTGCTGTCTGACAAATGAACTTCTTGCCCAGATTAGGAATATATTGTCCTGATGGAGAGACTTTTGCTCAGATGAGCAAATTGTTTCCCTTGGTGAATTGGTTTACAAGAATTTCTTGAAACAACCATTAAAGTCACATCTAAAATGTCCCTTGATTGAGCACAATTACTGGGAAAACCAAATGATGTGTTAGAAGGCACTGTTACCAAGAGAGTCTGTATGGCACCCAGAGGAAGTAAGAACAAACCTCAGAGTTGTTTTGATTGTGTGAATCAGGTAAATTATGAGAATATTAAAATCAGAAATTAGACTCATAACAAGAAGGACTAGGGATGAAAAGGTATATCACAAACAGGAACATTATAGGCATCGTAGTTGAAAGGGAATAAGTGTCTGTTAACACACAGAACCTTACACAAGCAAAAGGTAGTGAAAATTCCCAGAAAAATAGAGACTAAAACCATGCAGATCCGGCCATCTGGAAAATAGTCAATGGGTCTTGGTTTGAAACTACCCAATTCTTACAATTTTATTCTTCATCTGAAGTTCTTGGGATAAGTTGTCTTCTCCCAAAAATCATCAGATCTGGTACATCCCCGGCAACATTTGCTGTAAAATTTCCTGATGGGAAGGTGGTCCAGGTGATTCAGGATAAAATCTTGTGGCCTTTCATCTGGGAGACATAACTCCAGAGGTCTCTCCTCTGGAGTTTAATTGCTCTGCTAGAGGTCATAAGCAGTAACCCTTCCAACATGGTTCCAAGGCCTGTTCTTTTCTTCTCATCCCTTCAAAAAGACAAAATCTTCAGGTTCTAGGTCTAGTAGAAGCTCCGTTGGAGCATATGGAGAAAAGGCAGCTTGTACTCACTGGCTATGAGACTGAGGCTAATGTACGAACCTTGCAAAGTAATTTACTCTGTCTGCGTGAAGTGAGATGAAGTTGAGAATTGTGGGGATAGCACCTTACGTAGCAGTGAAAGCTCTGACACTTTCACCTGCGGAGAGTTTCTCACACCAGAGGGTGTGGACTCACGGTCATGAGTGCGAACAGTCTTCATCCAGGAAACCTAAGATTTCCAGGTATTTTGGATGGTTTGAACTCTACAGCGCCACTGGATATCTCTATCCAAGGAGGGTGATGAGGTGTCCTAGTGAGTGACAGGTTTTATTAAGAGCTCTTTAATGACAATGCTGGCAACAGTGGGGAGACAGATTTGTTCTCTACATTGGGAACCAACTTAATAACATTTATTTATATATCATGTTTTCCTACCGTCCAAGCCATAGATCTCTGACAAGTAAAAGTTCCAATCAGTTCTGAGGAAAATCAAACAATGACCAGTACATAGTAGAAACTTATATGGCTTAATTGTGTGAAAGCCAAGAAAGAACCCTGAGCCTCAGGATCCGGTGCATTGCCCACTTTCTCAGTTATACTAGTAACATACTGTTTATGAGAAGACACGCTCCAGCATTATGTTCTGCAATTTTAGTAAAATTTCTTCACCCATATTGATGATTAGAGTGGCCAGTCTATCTTTGCTGTAATAGGTCATTTCATGTAAAAATTTTTGCAACCTTTCATGTGAGATCCTCTGGCACCACCAAGTGGCTGACCTAACTGCCCCTCAAGCTGTCCTCGTGTAATTTACTACCGGATTCTTCCAACTGTGGAGCCAAATTTTTGAGTTGTGTTATCATTTGTGATACAATTAGATTCATTTGTCACAATCTGCATTTTGTCTTGGCATTTGGCATACCCTCAAATCCTGATTGATTTTTTTTTTTTTTACTTTGAATGCAGTAAATTTTACTCTGGCTTTTCTATGGCTTTTGGCATTTCAATAGCATTTGACAAATACGTAGAGTCAAAGATCCATCATCCAGTACCATACAGACCAATTCCATCCCTCTAAGCATCTCCCTGTGTGGCTTGTTTGTAATCAACCCCTTCCCAAACCCTGGGAAACCAGTGATGGCTTTTCCATCCCTGTGTTTTTGCCTTTTTCAGGATGTCATAAAAATGGAAAAATATAATATGTAGCCTTTGGGGTCTGGCTTTTTCACTTAACCAAAACAAGTTCAATTCATCCATGTTCCTTGAGAGTGAATTGCTCACTTCTTTTTACTGTGAGTTGTGTTCCACTGTGTAAAGAGACCACGGTTTGTTTATCCATTCTCTGTTGAAGGACAACTGGGCTGTTTCCAATTTGAGGTGTTACAAATAAATTTGATAAAAAACATTTACAAATAGCTTTTTGTAGGAACATACATTTTCCATTCATTTAGGTAAAAATCTAAGAGAGGGATTTCTGGGCCTTATGGCAAGTGTATGTTTATCATTATAAGAAACAGCCCAATTGTCATCCAAGGTGGTCTTACTATTCTTGCATTCCTGACAGCAAAGAATGAGAGTTCTTGTGGCTCTACATCCATACCAGCATTTGGTATTGTCACTTTAAAAAAAAACAAATTAATTTTGGCAATATGTATTGTTGAGAGTGTGTGTGTGTGTGTGTGTGTGTGTGTGTGTGTGTGTTCTGGATCCAGGTCCCTTACTAAATATATAATTTGCAAATAGTTTCTCCAAGTCTGTTGCTTGTCTTTTCATTATGTTCACAGAGTCTTTTGCAAAGTAAAAGTTTGTTTTAACTTTAATGAAGTCAAATTTAGCAAATATTTACTTTGTGGGTCCTACTTTTGGTATTGTATCTATAAACCCATCATCCAAATTAAGGTCACGTAGATTTTCTTTGGTGTT
The DNA here is from genome assembly GCF_020826845.1 of Diceros bicornis minor. Lineage (NCBI taxonomy): Eukaryota > Metazoa > Chordata > Mammalia > Perissodactyla > Rhinocerotidae > Diceros > Diceros bicornis. The sequence continues at coordinate 32,511,891 of NC_080776.1, forward strand.
TTCTTCTATAAGTTTTATAGTTTTGTACTTTACATTTAGGTTTATAATTGACTATGAATTAATGTTTGTATATGGGGCAAGGTATGGATCGATGTTCTTTTTACTTTTGCATGTGAATATCCAAGAATTCCAACACCATTAATTGAAAAGACTGTCTTATTCAACTGAAGTGCCTGTGCACCTCTGCCAAAAGTTGCTTGTCAGTACATGCATGAGTCTATTTCTGGACTCTCTCTTGTTGCATAGATCTATTTTCCTATCACAGCACCAATATCACTCTGTATTGATTACTGTAGCTACACAGTAAGTCTTGAAATTGGGTCGAGGGAGTCCTACAACTTTGTTCCTTTACTTGTTTTCCAGAATTATTGTGGTTATTATAGTTTCTCTGTCTTTCTAAGTGAATTTTAGATTCACTTTGTTATCTAAAGAACAGACTTGCTGGAATTTGATTGCGATTACACTGATCAAATCGGGGGGAATTGGGAGGATAAGCATCTCAAAGTACTGAGTCTCCCAGTCCATGAAATAGCATTTTTCTCCATTTAATTAGATTCTTTTTCTTTCTTTCCTCAATGTTTTGTAGTTTTTGGCATACAGATGCTTCACTTATTTTGTTATATTTATATCTAAGTATTCAATTTGTTTTGGTGATATTGTAAGTGGTACTTTTAAAATTCAAATTCTAAATGTTCATCATTGTACATAGAAATATGTTTAATTTTCATATAAGTTGTTTAATTTATGCGCACAGAGATGTTTATAATATTACTGATTTTAGATGTTTCTTATTTTCTAACACAAGCATTTAATACTCTTAAGTTTCTCTCTAAGCTCTGCTTTAGGTACAGTCTGTGAATTTTCACATGTTGTGCTTTCATTTACCCTAAATTATTCTCAACTTAGTGGGGGACTTCTTTTTTGATTCATGAGTTATTTAGCAGTGTGTTGTTTAGTTTCCATATACTCAGGGATTTTCCAAATACGTTTTTGTTTTTTATTTCCAGTTAACTTTGTTAAGCTCTGAGAAGATATTTTGTATATTTTCTATTATTTCACCATTTTTAGGGTTAGCTTTATGGCCCAGAATATCATCTCTCTCAGTGAATATTTCAAGCTGAGAAAAATGGATTTTGTTGCTGTTGGGTGAGGTCGTCTATAAATATCAATAATGTCAAGTTGGCTAATAGTGTTTATAGAAAAGCCATAGGAGAAAAGATTAATGAGCTTCTGTTTGGCAAAATTTTCCTAAAGCAGACATAAACAAACACAAATTACAGATGAAACAATCAAAATTATGAACTTTTACCCTTCAAAAGACATCATTAATAATTATATCACAGACTAAGAGAAAATATTCGTAAAACAAATATTTGACAAAGGGGTTTTGTTCTGAATACATAAGTAACTTACAATGCAAAGGTAAGAAAACAAATAATCCAGTACCAATACAGGCAAAGATTTTAAGGGACACTTCAGTAACAACAAAAAGATGCAGAACTGGCAAATGAGCAAGTAGAATGATCCTCAGCAGCATTCGTTATTAGAAAAAAAGCAGATTAAGAACACAAAGAGATCCCACTACTTGTCTGTTTGAATGCCTAATGTTTAAATGGCTGACATATCCAGTGTTGCAAGGATAGATAGCAACGTGAACTCATACATTCCTGGTGGGAATGTAAAACCATTTTGGAAAACAGTCTGGCAAATTCATAAAATATTAAACATACATCTACCATAGGGCTCACTCATTCTTCTCCTAGAATTAATATATTTGAACACAAATTTTTGGGTACGAATACTCAAATCACCTTTTATTTGTAATAGCCAAAACTTGGAAATTCTCTAAATGCTCATCAACAGGTGATGAACAAACAAACTGTGCTGTGCTCATGAAACGGAATCCTACCCAGCCATGTAAAGGGACAAGCTACTGACACGTGCGTTGGATGGATGAATGTGAAGTTATGTGGAGTAAAGGAAGCCAAAGTAGGAAAGAGTATACACTTTAATACTCCATGTACATGAAAGTCTAGAAAGTGTAAAAAATTTTACAGCAACCGAACTCTGATCAATGATTGCCTAGAACAGGGATGCTGGAGGAGTGGGCCCTAGGACAGGAGGAACCCTTTGGGTGATGGCACCTAGGGCATCTTGATTGGGATGATGTAGTCATGGGTGTGTACATGTATCAAATAGCATTTTAAATATGTGCAATACCTTGAACAAAATTATACCTCCTTAAAGCTGTAAGGACATAAGGTGAAATAAAGACATTGCAAGTTAAACAAAAGCTGATAAATGTTCTGCCATTGAACTACTTTAGAAAGAAATAGTAAAGGAAGTTCTTCAACATGGAAAAAAACTCAAAATGATCCTAGAGGTTAGCACAGATATTCAGGAAGGAATGAAGAATGACAGAAAGTGTAAATGTAAAAGAATATTAACTGTCTAAACCAATAACTATAATAATGTGGCATGAGTTTTCTAAGGTATGTAGAAGTAAAATCTTACATTACAACATTAGTATAGTAAATGGAGTTAATTGTTGGAAACTTCTTGCATTTTCAGGGAAATATTAAAAGTGATAATTTAAATATTAGTTGCTCAAGGATACATGTTATAATCTCTATGGTAACTGCTAAAATAATAATAATAGAATATTAACTAAAAAGTAATAAAAGAGAAAAATTGATTGATGAAAATAATTGATTTATCTGAAATAAAACAAGAAAGATGGAACAAACAAACAAAAACAGATGAGAAAGAATCAAATAGTAAGATGGTAGACAAATACAACTATACCAGTGATAATAGGAAACATGGAAAACTGGAGGCCGGCCCCGTGGCTTAGCGGTTAAGTGCTCGAGCTCCACTACTGGCAGCCCGGGTTTGGATCTGGGGAGAAAAGGAGAAAAAAAAAGGAGGAGGATTGGCAATAGATGTTAGCTCAGGGCCAGTCTTCCTCAGCAAAAAGAGGAGGATTGGCATGGATGTTAGCTCAGGGCTGATCTTCCTCACCAAAAAAAAAAAAAAAAAATCCCCAATATTAAAAAGAAAAGAAAAACTGAACGAGCCAATTAAAAGATAAGGATTGTATGTATCAAAAAAAAAATGTACCAAACAATATGGCTGTAAAAGAGGAGCCATGGAAATGTTCTCCAAAGGTGGCTGGGGTAGCCCTACCACATGTGAGAGTGGACTGACAAAGACAAAAATATTACTCCACTCAAGACAGAGGGGACATTTCATAAGGAAAACAGGAAGACACAAAACTCATCATCTTATGTGCACTGAATAATATCATTAAATATGTATAAGAAAAAACTGACATCACTAAAGGGAGAAGGGGAATATATACAAGCATAGTTGGAGAGATTAACACATTTCTGTCACAAGCTGATAGAATAAATAGACCAAAAAAAAAAAAAGGTGTGAAAATCAATTTGAATGCCACAATTAAATTTTTTTAATTGGTATATTATTGGTATTATTGGTATATATATTGGTATGTTGGGCGCCTGGTGCGCCCGGGAACACCATGTAGCAAACATCCACAGGCCTGGAAGTGGAAGCCGGCCATCACTTTATTATTCACACAGCAGACAAGTATTTCTGCTCGTGGGCTTATATTGTTGAAATATTTTATTGACCACATTTTGTGTCACTCATGCTTTTCAGATCTCAGAGGATGCTTGGAGTAGTCTTGATGTTAATGGGACATTTTCGTTCTCAATTCAGGAATTATAGCGCATACTTTTCCCTATATTGTATTTTGCATTATTGGCTTTAATATTGCTACATCATACAGTCATCTGTTAAACTTACTTAGTGTAGAAACTGATGACATATTAGGCTGCCCTTCACTATAATTCTGACCTCAAGGATGCTGATCTTAGATCAGTTTAGAGCGGAGTTTACCTGGTAACTGTTTCCTCTTCTGTTACCAGGCCTCCTAGAGAGAATCTACCAATCTAACTGATGTTTTTCCAATAGCAAATGCTCCAGCAGTTCCCTTTTGTGTGTGTATGTGTATTCATGGATGTGTGTATATACATTCACAGTGTATTACATCCATTGAACTATCCAGACTTGTAAATCTAAGCACTCACTTTGAGTCTCAAATTCACAGGATGACTTACTCAATTAACTGTTAACAGTGAACTGTTTCACTTTTGGAGAAAATATATATCCACACATACATATATCATCTTAATGGTAAAAAAGAATAACAAGCAGATGGAAAAACAAACCAGCACACTCAGACAAACAGACGAGGAACAGAAAGAACACAGAGGTTAGACAGGACCCCGGCAAAGCACACAGTGTATTTGTTGATCCAATACATATATTCATTAAATATTTGGATTATGACATATTCCAATGTCATAATGACCTTTTTCCAACACTGTCTCTCTTCACCTTCAGGATAGAACACATATTAACTTATAAAACACGTCTTGATAAAAACAAAATTAACTAAATCATGTAAAGTATATTCTCCAACTGCATGGAATCAAATTAGATAACAACAGCAGAAAGAAATTCAGGAAATACACATCTAAACATTTCTTCAAAGAAGAAATCTCAAGGAAAATTAGAAAATAATTTGAACTCAATGAAAACAAAAATACAACATTACAACATTTACAAATGCAGCTCAAGTAATGCCTGGATGGAAATCTACAGCTTGAAACAAGTACATTAGAAAGAGATCTCAACTAAATCATCTAAGTTTTTACTGTAAGAATCTAGAAAAGAAGTGTAAAGTAAGCCCAAGGAAAGCAAAATGTGTAAAACAATAAAAATTAGAGAATACATCAGTTAAATAGAAAACAGAAAAACAACAGAGAAAAATCAGTGGAGCCAAAAGTGGGTTCTATGAAGAGAACCACCAAACTGACAAACCTTTAGCTAGACTAACCAAGAAAAAAATAGAGAAGACAAAAATTACCAAAATCAGGAATGAAAAAGGAAACATCACTACCAACCTAACAGAAATCAAAAGAATGGTAAGGACTGACTACGAACAACTTTATGCCAATAGGTCAGATATTTAGATAAAATGAACAAATTCCTAAGAGGCAAATTACCAAAAGTGATTAAAAAACTGGGAAGTCTGAATATGTCTGTGATGAATAAAGAAAATGAATTAATGATGAAAAATGTTTTCACCCACAAAGAAAAGCTTGGGCACAGATGGCTTCACTGGTGAATTTCACTAGTGATCTAAAAAAGAAATAATACCAACACTTCACAAAACTCTTCCAGAAAGTAGAGGAGGAAGGAACATTTCCCAACTCATTCTATGACACTCGTATTACCCTGATACCAAAACCACACACAAACAGCACAAGAAAGGAAAACTACAGACCAATATCTCTCATAAATACGAATGCAAAAATCCTCAATAAAATACTAGGAAAATGACTCCAGCAACATATAAAAGAGTTGTACACCATGACCAAGTGGAATTTAGCCTAAGACTGCAAGTTTGGTTTAACATCAAAATTTCAATTAATGTAATAAGCCATATTAATAAAGGTCAAAAAGTACATGATCATCTCAATAGATGCAGAAAAAAACACTTGACAAAATCCAACACCCATTCATGGTTTAAATCCTCAACAAACTAGGAAAAGGAGGCAACTTTCTTAATGTGATACAGCATATCTATGATAAACCCACAGTTAACATCATATTTAATGGTGAAAAGCTGAATGCTGTCTCTCGAGGATCTTACCAGCGATACTCAGTCTTACTATTTATATATTTGACCAATAAGACCATGAAGAAGAAGGAGGAGGAGGAAGGGAAGGAGGAGAAGAAGAATGGGAAGAGCGAGGGAGAGGGAGGAAGGGGAAGGGGAGGAAGAAGGAGAAGGGGGAGGGGGAAGAGAAGGAAACAATTGCATTTCTATATACTAGTGAACAATCCAAAAATGAAATTCAAAAAATAATTTTATTCACATTAGTATCAAAAGGAATAAAATACGTAGAAATAAACTTACCCAAAAGTGGAAGACTTTTACACTAGAAACTACAAAATATTGCTGAAATTAATAGAGATCTCATTAAATAGAGATACATTCCATGTTCATAGATTGGAAAAATCAATATACTTAGACAAAAATTATCAAATTGATTCATAGATTCAATTCAATACCTGTAAAAATCCCAGCAGGATTTTTGTAACAATTCACAAGCTGATCCTAAACTTTACATGAAAATGCAAAGACCCAAAATAGTCAAAACTATTTTGAAAAAGAAATTTGGAGGAATTTCACTTCCCATTTTTAAAACTTACTCTAATGCTTCAGTAAATCAAGAGAATGAGTTACTGGGATAAGGATCTCCATATAGAGCAATGGAACACAATTGGCAGTCCACAAATAAACACTAATGCTTATAGTCAATTGATTTTTAGCAAAGGTGCCAACAAAATTCAATTGTTGAAATGGCAAACTTTTCAACAAGTGGTGCAGGGACAATTGGATAAACACATGAAAAAGATGAACTGAGAGCACACCTGAAAATTATCTCAGAACGTATCATTGAACTCAATGTAACAGCTGAAGCCATAAAAATTTTAAAAGAAAACAGGAGAAAAATTTGAAATGGTTATGCAAATATTTCTTAGATACAACACCAAATGCACAGTCGATAAAAGAAAAAAGAACGATAAACTAGAGTTCATCAAAAAGCAAAACTTTTGTACTTCAAAAGACACTACTAACGGAATAAAAAGCCATGGACTAGGCAAAAACATTTGCAAATCTTATTTTTTACAAAGGATTGTATTGAAAATATATAAAGAACAAATCAACAAGAACACTGACTATCCAATTAAAAATTGGGCAAAGATATAAATAGACATTTTACCAAAAGAGATCAAAGAATAAAAAGGATATGAAAAGATGTTCAAAATCATTAGTCACCAAGGAAATAGTAATGAAAACTACATTGAGATACCACTGCACATTCATTAGAACGGCTATAACCAAAAAGATCAACAATAGCAAACGTTGGTGAGACATGGGATCCCTCTACATTGTCAGCTGGAATGTATAATGGTCTAGCCATCTTGGAAAACAGTTTCTTAAAAAGTTAAATATAAAGTTATCTTTTGACCCAGTGGTTCAACTCCAAGCCAACTACTCAAAAGACAGAAAAACATGTGTCCACATAAAACTTGCACACAAATGCTCATAGTGGCTTTATCCGTAATAACCACAACGTGGAAACAACTGACATGTTCATCCACTTGTGAATGCGTAAACAATTGGTGATATATCCATACAATGGAATACTGTGCAGTAATAAAAACAAATAAACAACATGCTGCAACATGGTTGAACCTTAAAAGCTTTGTACTAAGTTAATGGAGCTAAATGTAATAGACAGTGTGTCGTATCCTATTTATATGAAATGTCCAGAAAAGGAAAATTTTATAGAGACATAAAGTAGACTGGTGGTGGCCCAGGGCTTTAGGTGGAAATGGGGGTTGACTCTAAGTAGGTACAAGAGATCTTTTGGGGGGATTGGATCGTGGTAATGGTTGTACAACTGTGTACATTTATAAAAATCTTCGAATTGTACACTTAAAAGAGGTGAATTTTATGTAACGTAATTAGACCTCAAAAATCTGTTCAAACAAAAAGCCCAGGTGAAGATTTATGGAAAGAGCCCATTATCTGAATCCCAGGCAACAGAACGTTTGTTTGTCCTTTCTCTCCCTCTTTCTGCCACACCAGCCATTGCCACGGATGATATTCATACAAGAAATAGAATTAAAGTAACACGGGAAACGGGGTTGACTTTCTAGAAAGACAGCTCAGCAGATGTAAGGTGCCTGGAGCAGCGGGACCACACAGAGACACGCGGGCAGGGAGGCCCTGCCGCGCTGCTGCTCCAATGCGCCTGATAAGTGGCTGTGGGTTCCTTCTGCTTTTCTTGGCACGTGTAGGAATGAAATGGGACAACACTGGTTGTTAAACACTTAAGACTCAAAGACACAAACAGATTGAAAGTAAAAGGATGGAAAAGATACGCCATGCAAACAGTGCCCATAAGGGAGACAGAGCAGCTAATTAACATCAGAAGTAATAGACGGTAGAGATTTCACCTTCTAGCTTCCCTAGATGGAAAACATCAAACAAGAATGTTGTTTTCTGAAGACATATCATCCCTGAGATCAATCCAGGCTCATAAAAAGCATTTGATAAACTGAGATAAGAATCCAAACATTAGTGCAGCTTTAAAAGGGGCTGAGGTTGTATTTGTTTACTCCTGGCAATTTTAAGACACTTTGACGTGGGTGTACTAAAAGTTATGCATGCTAATTTTATTTAAAGTTTTACGAAGCCGCGTGATCGTATCATATTGCCCCATCCCCATTAAATATGCCATACTTTATAGTTTTCTGAAATTTATTTTTAAATGCAATGTTTATTCTTCCCCATAAATAACCATACTAAATGGCCTTAGAAAAGTTAATTTTCAAGTGCTAAGCAATAACGTCATGAAAGAGAGCCTCTGGGTAGACCTATGGAAGATCCAGCCTTTCCGAGTGTCAGCATAACACGGAACTGGGACAGAGCCATCAGCCCATTTTACAAAATCATCGCCAAGGCACTTTGTAAGAGCAGCAATATCCTGGTTAAATGCAATTAGTCTGGTCTTGGGTGGCTGGAGGCCTGGGAGCCATCCTGCCCTCCAGGGACAGCAAAGAACCACCACAGCGTCCCTGCATGCCTGGCAGCTCCCAGACCCCGTGCCCTCAGTGTCCCAGGGCAAGGGCAAACAGGGAGGTGTCGTGGAGCTTTTTGCTAACAGCCTCCAACATTGAAAATACTATGAAAACAAAGAACAAAGACAGCTCAACACTTCACTGGAGCATTCTGGCCTTAAATGTAACAACACTGGCAGTTTGCTGGCTGATCCCACAGGGCGGGGAGGAGAAAAGAGTTTGTTTTGAGTCTGTTTTCCTTGATGCGGACCAGTGATTTTAAATTATTTAAACAAGATAAGTATCTCTTAAAGTGTTTTCAGTAGTGCAGTTAAATGTCATCATGCCTTTCCTTATGCAGCAGGGAAAACATGGTTTATGCTCAGAGAGAGGAGCTCCAGGCCGGTCCTCAACTCAATTGTACTGTGTTCATTTTCAAGATCAGGAAAATGCTCACAACAGCACCTATCTACCAGGAAATCTCAGCAACCAGGGTGCTCTCACCCATTTCTTCCCTTCTGTGTGACCACCAGCTGTGTGTCGATGATTCGCTGGGCTATGCACGTCCTCACCCAAGGGCCCTGCCCGCCTCTCCCCATCACCTTTTATAGCTCCCTAGTCCTCTGCTCTCTGCAGGACAAGGACCCATGGTGTGAGTTCTCCTTTCCCACACCTTTTTGCCCAGGACATGCCCCTGGCAGGCATTGCATCCATAATCTCCTCCCTATGCTTGCCCTTCCTCCAAATTCCAGCTCCCGTCTGTCTCCCATCTTCCATACAGTGACCCCTGTGCTCGCTCCCTGACCCCTAACTAGTGGGATGTCCTGGTTCTCAGGAACTGTCTGTCCCAGGGAGGTGGCCCCGTGATGTGGCTGTCAGCAGGGACACAGGGCCACGGCTTCCTGGCTGCCCAGCCCAGCTCTTCTGGATCAGCCTGGTCAGTTAGTTAACCCCTCCAGACCTCTGTAAAAGGGAGAATAATAAAGCCTAGCTCCTGCGCTCGACTTGAGGGTGAAATCAGTTAATAGAGTGCTTAGAATAGTGCCCACCATGCAGCAAGCGCTTTATAGGGAGACTCCAGTAGTAGCCATAATAGTAGTAGGAGTGAGGATGATAGTGGTAGTAGTAATAGTAGAGGTGGTGGTGGTAGTGGTAGTAATAGCAGTAGCAGTAATAATAATAGTAGCTATAGTGGTAGTAGTAGCAGTAATGGTAGTAGTAGAGGTGGTAGGAGTAACAGTAGTAGTAGTGGTAGTGGTTAACAGTAGTAGTAGCACCAGCAGCAGTATTAGTGGTGGTGGTAGTAAAGGCAGCAGTAGTAATGATAATGATAGTAGTGGTGGTGGTAGTAGTAATAGTAGTAGTAGTGGTAGTGGTAACAGTAGTAGTAGCAGCAGCAGCAGTGTTAGTGGTGGTGATGGTAACGGCAGCAGTTAGTAATGATAATGATAGTAGCGGTGGTGGTAGTAGTAATAGTAGTAGTAGTGGTAGTGGTAACAGTAGTAGTAGCAGCAACAGCAGTGTTAGTGGTGGTGATGGTAACAGCAGCAGTAGTAATGGTTATGGTAGTAGTGGTGGTGGTAGTAGTAACAGTAGTAGTAGTGGTAGTGGTAACAGAAGCAGTAGCAGCAGCAGCAGTGTTAGTGGTGGTGGTGGTAACGGCAGCAGTAGTAATGGTTATGGTAGTAGTGGTGGTGGTATTAGTAGTAATAGTAGTAGTAGTGGTGGTGATGGTGTTATTAATGGCAGTAGGACTAACAAGATATTTTCAGCTGCAGGTAACAGAAACAATGACCCAAACATGCTTAAATCAGAAAGAAATTCCCAACTCATGGGACAAGCAGGCAGCGTCGTTCTCGCTCTGGTTCTTCTCCCGTTGGAGGTGCTGCCAGCAGCACCTGGGGCACCTGTGCCCTTGTCTGTTACACACACGAGAGGGGGAGAGAGAGCACGTGTCCCGTGACCACTCCACTAGTTGGCTGGGCTGCTGGAACAAAGCTCCACAGAGCACGAGTCTAAACAACCAGCGTTTATTCTCTCACAGTCCGGAGGCTGGGAGTCCGGGATCCAGGTGTCGGTGTTCTCCTGAGGCCTCTCTCCTGCTGTGTAGACGGCTGTCTTCTCCCTGTGCCCTCACATGTCGTCCCTCTGTGCACGTCTGTGTCCTCATCTCCTCTTCTTGTGGGGACACCAATCCTATAGGATTAGGGTGCACTCTAATGACCTCATTTTACCTTAGTTATCTCTGTAAGGCCCCATCTTCAAATACAGTCCCATTCTGAGAGACTGGGAGTTCAGACTCCAACCTACGAATTTTGGGAGACACACTTTAGCCCATAACACCTCCTCATCATCAGCCACTGAGAAGGGAATGGGATCCCTAAATAACCAGCTTCCTCTGAGATGGGTGGGATTGAGGGGAGTAGATACTGTAACAAAACCATGGTCATCTTAGGAGGGACAAGGGGATAATGAGGAATATGCGACCAAAACTATTTATTTCCCAAGTTTACATTATTCTATCCTTGATGTATTAATTCTGGCACCTAAAAACCGGGTGTCTGCATCATGGAGTGCGGGCCTAGCCATCACTCACTGTGGGCAGAGACTGACGTCGAGGGTGCCACTTGCAGAATTTTTCATCCCGTCTCCTCTCCCTGGGGTCCTGTGGGAGCTCTGCATGATACGCAGATCCCAGGATCCTGAATCTTCCCTGCTGGAGCTGGGTGCCTGCATTTCCTTAGCCGCTCTGTCTAGTTCTGAGGCTTCCAACACGCCCGCTCTAACCCAAGACCTACAGTGTTGGGGACTGTTTGCTGCTGCCTTACACGCAGCTTGTCTTAACTTTGCAGAAACTGCCAAGATTTCCAGACCCTGGAGGAATCACAGGTCAGCAAGCACATTTCAGCTAGCCAAGTGAGGGAGGGGTGAGAGGGGGGTCCAGAGGGCTCTGGATCAACCAAGGATATCCAAATAGATGGACAGGAGAAGACAGGAAATGAAATTGGAGAAAACAGAAAAAGTGATTTGTGGCCTTCCTTTTAAATTATACTGCAAACTCTTACACATCCATCCTTATAAAACCTGTGCAAGATTCTTGGAGAAAAGATATTTGACAAGTTAATTACAGATTTAAAGTAACTAGTGCTTCACAGAGACATAGTCGAGTATTGCCAGATCAAGGAGTAGAAATCACGTTCTCTGCTGCTCTCCTCTGATGCAGCGTACTCGGTATAACTGGGAAACATAAGAAAGACAAAGAAGAACCTTAAAGAAGACGCTGGAAGATCAGAGAGGGATGAGAACACTCAGGGAAGTGCAGGAGAGAGCTTCAGGCTTTCTGATCTATGTCTTCTCTGCAGGTGTGTGCAGTGACCTCAACACAAAGGACACATACGCTGTCTGCAGATGGCAGTGCCCAGGTGAGGCCAGCTGGTCTGGGGCAGCCTGCAGACACCACACACAGCTGAGTGGGAGGTCGTTCTCTGCCCGTGGGACCCGGCTCGGGCTTCGAGCCCAGCAGGGCGACTGGATCTTTCCCAGTCTCTGTGGCTGACAAGAAACCCACAGCTGCGCTGGTGAAGCAGGACCTCACCTGGTCTCTGTCAGCCTGTCCACTTTCTCCTGTCCTGGGCTTTAACGCAGCTGCCAAAGGGTCATTCCAGCCCAATGTGTGACATGGCACAAGGCTGTGTGGGTCAGCTGGAGACACAAAGTTGACAGGTGAGTTGCTGGAACCCGTATTAAATGGCAGCATCCTTCGCAGATGGCCTTCAGTGTGTGGGCAGTTTCCCCTGAGCCTGTGCAGGCGGACAATGACCCCGCTGGCATCCGCATCGTGCTGTGTCACTTCTCTGAACTCCGCACTTGCATCTTCTATTTTGTAAAGACGGATAAGAGGGAAGAGAAACAGCTGAAAATTCACGCCGAGTCCAGGCCTCTCTTACCCCCCGTGCTAATCTGGGCTGGAACACTTCACACCTTCGGAGAGGGCTTTGTTCCTAACAACTGCTGGGTTTCTTTGCTCTCCACCAAAAGCAGTTCTCACCGGCTTAATTGTTGCTTTGTTATGTTCTATTCCTTGTTAAAATTTAGTGTGAGATGAATGTGAAAAATTTATAAATTACAAATTTTTTAAAAGGAGAGGAGACAATTATTTTGTCAATTTGACCTGGAGATCCCGCTATAACATTCTGCTGCAAATCCTCCCAGCATTCTCTTCATCTTTTCTGTCCTTCTCTCTTCGTTTCTGTTTCCCTCCCTCCATTTCTCTCTTTTTCTTTGCTTGTATTTCTCTCCTTCTCAATCTTTCTATACATGTATATTTACATTTTCCTATAAAGTGGAATATCACTCTACCTTAGGCTGTGTAACTTGCTTGGATTCACTTTTCAAAATGCTGTAAATCTCTCTTCTGTCTCTATGCATTACTTAAGACACCAACATTGTGGAATCTTTACATTTTAGCAAGTCTTTTTGTAACCACACACACTATATTGGAACATTCTGGAGGACAAATATTTATTTAGCTATTTGCCTTTTTTCTTTAAGTTAAATTCATAAGAGAATGAATTATTGACTAAGAGCATTCAATTTTAAAATGTTTAATATTTATTGCCAGCTGTCCTCTAGGAAAGTTGTAAGAATGGAGCAACGTATATGACTCATCAACATTGACAATAATCTTTACAAAATCTTGGCAGCTTGATAGACAACAAAAACATTTTAATTGCTTTCCCTTTCTTGCTAGTAACGGGTAATTTTTCCTTAACTTTATTGACTGTGTATATTTCTTTTTGTTTGAATTGCCTATTCACGTCCTTCGCTCTTTTTAAAAATTGGAGTGACTATCTTATTCATATTGTTTGATAAACTATTTTGTTCATTAAGAATATTGATTTTATTATATATGTTTGAAATACTTACACTCAATTTATCTTTTAGTTTTAATTTGATTTATCGAGGGATATTTTCCTTTCCATATTACAAAAGTTCTCTTTATTTTGTTTTATTTGACGTTGTCTTTTATTTTTTAAACTTTGGTGCCATGCTTTATCTGTTTCACCCACTCCTAAATTAACGTTTTTGTGGATATTTTCTTCTGTTAGTTTTACATTTTCATTTTAATTGATTTTAAAAGTATTGTATAGACACAAGGTAATATAGATATAGTACATGTAGAACATAAAGTAAACATACCATAAACACCAGTGTACACCCCACTCAGCTGAATAAGAAGAACATTGACATCGACTTTGGAATGGACCATATGCTTCTCCTCCACATCCACCTCCTCTCTTCCCCCCCCCCCCGCCCCCAGCAGATGTGCCTACTGGCCTAAATTTGTATTTATCACTTACTTGCTTTTTCTTTATATTTTTGCCATATATATGTTTAGCATAAATAATATATTATCTGGTGTATTATGTTTTTAGATTTTACGTACGTGGAGCCACACTGCATCACTGTGTTGGAATCATTCTTTAGCAACTTGCTTTTGACTAAACATCATATCCCTGAGATTCTTCCATGCTATCTTTCATTGATGTTTACTGCTTTGGAGTATTTTGTTATGTTAATATACAGCAATTTATATGCCCATTCTTTGGATGCACATTTTTGTTGTTTCCACGCTTTGATTTGCAAAAAGTATTTCCACAATATTGTACATGCCCACTCACACACTTTTGTGCAATAGTTTCTCTGGGTTCCAGACCTTCAAGCGCAATTGCTGCATCAGAGTTTGTGCATGTCTGTAAGGTTACTAGATAAAGCTGCATTGTGTTCTAGAGCAGTTGCTCTCATTTATACTCCCACCCAGGCTGTGCAAGTATTTCTACTGCTCCACATCCTTTTTAACTCTCAGTATTGTGACACATTGTAAGTTGTTGCCAATTTGATGGATCTGAAATGGTATCTCATTGTGGTTTTAATTTTCCTCTCCATGACTATAAGTTATACACATTTTCATATGTTTATTGGACAATCCTGTCTCATCTTCTTTAAATTCATATTGAAATTTTATGCACATTTTGTATTGGCTTGTCTTGCTTTTCATAGGAATAATTTATAAATTATGGATTCCAATCTATGTCTGTAACATGTGTGGCAAATATTTGATCCTATTTTGTGCCTCGTTAATTTACCCCTTTTCCGGTGTCTTTTAGTGAACAGAAGTTACTAATTTCACTGTAATTGAGTATATCAATCTTTTCTCAATGGTTTTTACGTCTTGTTTAATAAACCATTCTGTCTCCTGAGGCCATAAGTATGAATTCCAAATTATCTTCTAATAGTGTGTTTTGTCTTTCACTTTTATTGTCCTAACTATTGTTCATGGTGCAAGGGATGGATTCAATTTCACTTTATTTTCCCCAAGGATGGCCAGTTGTTTCCGCACTATTTATGGAAGTCTATGCTTTCCCCTGCTGACTGCAAAGTTAATTCTGTCTTGAATGACACTTCCATAATTCCATGAGTCTGTTTCTGGATATTTTATTCTTTTACGTGAGTAAATGTTTCTTTCCTTATAACAACACTATGCTGGAATACTTTTCTTCACAAAAGTTCTGCACATCTTTGTTGTATTTATTCCCAGGTACTATATTGCTTCTGTGTTTTTTTTAAAACATTACTTTTAGTGACCCTTCATTAATGGCATATGGTGTATAACATTGCACTTGTTGTTCTCTTCTGATTTTCTGTTAAAAAGCATACCAATGGCTTATGAATTATGAGTTTATAGATTCTTTTGGGTTTTATATGTAGACAGTTATGTCATTCTTAATTACAATACCTTAAAATTTTGTTTTCCAATCCTTATATACACACTTAAACACACACTCACACACACACACACACATCTCTGCTGCTTAGGTCACCATAGCAACAAGTGTGGTGCTTAAGTTTTTCAGGAACTGAAAGTCGACTTCTTATCCAATTCTGGCTGGGTAAGACCCCGACTCATCAACTGGGCCTGTGTGGATGGCAGATAGGTGATCCTTTGATTTCAAAGAACTGAAAACTCCACCCACACATCACGGTAACACCGCCATTTTATGAACACGTGTCCTATGAAAAGCCAAGAAGCTTGACTGTGCTTTCACGGATCAGCAATTACCTCACTCCTCCTCTCCTCCAATCGTCTATTCCCTTACTTCAGGCCACCCCACCCCTTTATCCCATAAGTATCTCTAATCCCCATTTTTTGGGGAGGTGGATTTGAGATTGGTTTGCCCATCTCCTTGCTCAGCTGCCTTGTGATTAAACCCTTTCTCTTTGCAAACTCGTCATCTCAGTGATTGGTATAATCGTGTGGCAGGCAAAACAAACCTGGTTTGGTAACAATGTCATGACTGAAGCTATAATTTGTCTGTGCTTATATTATTTTCTTACAGTTAATGTCACAGTAAACAACATGAAAAAGACTTATGAAGAAACAGAATTCCAGTCAGCTAGGCTAAGAGAGACAAATGAATAGAATGAGAGGGAGGCAATCATCCAAAATTTGGCAAAGGAATGATTATATCAAGACATAATATTTGTCAAAAAGTTTAATAAACTTTAAAACATTTTGCAAATAAAGTCTGTAAGGGAATCATCAAGTTAGAGAGCATGTGCATAGAAAAGAATGCTAATTTCATGGATATACAATTAATTCCA
Source organism: Diceros bicornis minor (assembly GCF_020826845.1). NCBI lineage: Eukaryota > Metazoa > Chordata > Mammalia > Perissodactyla > Rhinocerotidae > Diceros > Diceros bicornis. The sequence goes on from NC_080776.1 coordinate 32,528,280, forward strand.
ACAAATTATTTTTAAATTAGTTAAAGCTTCAACCATGTCAGTAACAATGTCTTGAACAATTTACTTCAAGTATTATTTCCTCCAATGTGTATATTATAAATTTTGTGGATATTATTATTTGCAGAGCTCCATCTGATTATCCAGTCTTTTAAAGATCCTACAATATTAGTATGCCTTGCCCCCCAAAAAGAGGGTGAAGATCTTGCTATGAAATGGGTGGTGGGTTGGAATGAAAAGCCCAATCTTCCATATTTGACTGGAATTGGATCACAGTATATCATATCCCATGAAAGCAACTAAAGTCTTGCTCAAGTTTTGTGATATTGTAACTTATAGTAAGATATATATATATATAGTCTTCATCCCTGTCCCTGGAACAGAGTTCTTAAACCCTTGGAATTTTCTGCCAAGAGAGTTATTAAAGTGTCTTTTGTTATGTTAATGAGGTGACTTTTGGAAAGCCCCAAAGGATGGGAGCTGCTTGCTGGTGGAGCCAACCATGTCATTAGAGGGTTGTAATTTTCAGTCCTACCCATGACCTCCAGAGAGCAGGGAGAGGGGCTGGAGATTGAGTTCAATCACCAATAGCCAAGGATTTAATTAATCATGGCTATGTAATAAAGCCTCCATAAACGTTCAAAAGGATGGGTTCAGAGAGCTTCTAGGTTGGTGAACCCGTGGGGATTAGGGGAGAATTGTGCCCAGATAGAGCATAGAAGCTCCACATCATGTCCCCATACCTTGCCCTATGCATCTTTTCCATCTGCCTGTTCCTGAGTATATCCTTTTATAATAAACCAGTAATCTAATAAGTTAAATGTTTCTCTGACATCTATGAGCTTCTCTAGAAAATTAGTCAAACGGAAGGAGGGGCTTGTGGGAACCTCCTATCTATAGCCAGTTGTTCAGAAGTACAGGTGACAACCTGGGCTTGAGATTGGCGTCTGAAGGGAGAGGTTGTCTGGTGGGACTGAGCCCTTAACCTGTGGGATCTGACACTATGTCCAGGTAAACAGTGTCATACTGAGTTGAATTGTAGGACGTCCAGCTGGTGTTGGAGAATTGCTTGATGGTGTGGGGAAAACCTCCATACATTGGAATTGACTGGAGATTTGTTAAGATTAAATCATTAATTAGTTTGAAATGGACTCAAAATATAACAAGAAAAGGAATGAAGAACAGAGTAATAATTTCTACTAGTCACTGAATGTTCACAATATGGTAGGTACTTTCACACATGCCATCTCCTCAAATCCTCACAATAAATGAGATGTATATATTGCCATCCCATCTTTCTCTTTTATTTTAAAATCAATTTTATTGAGGTAGAATTTACATACAGGAAAATGCACTCATTTTATGTATAGAATTTGATGTATTTTGACAAATATATGCATATTATGTAAACACCATTAGAATGAAAATAGACAAAATTTTCATCACCTCAAAAATTTCCCCTGTGCCTCCTCAGTCAATCCTCACTCCACAATCTTGCCCTCAGGAAACCATTGATGCAATGTCTATCACCATAGATTAGAAAGGACCTTCCTGGAGTTTCATGTAAATAGAATCATATGGTGTCTACTCTTTTGTGTCTCGCTTCTTTTGATCATCATTATGATTTGGAAATGCATCTATGTTGTTCCTGTATCAAAAGGCCTTTAAGAAAAATTTTTTAAGTAGTATTCCAATGTATGGATATACCATAACTTGTTTATCCATTCAACTGTTGGTGGGCATTGCACTGTTTCCAGTTTTAGCTCTTATAAATAAAGCTTCTATAGACATTTGTATGCAAATCTTTGTATGGACACTTTTTATTTCTATTGAATAAAGGTCTAGGAAAATAATTGCTGAATCATATTTTAGGGGTACTTTTAACTTTATAAGAACCTTCCAAGCTGATTTCCAGAGGTTGTAGTAACTTAGATTCCTACCAGAAATAAATGAGAATTCCAGTTGCTTATTATAATCTCACCAACACTTAGTATTATTGTCTTTTTTTTGGTGAGGAAAATTAGCTCTGAGCTAACATCCGTTGCCAATCCTCCTCTTTGCGGAGGAACATTGGTCCTGGGCTAACATCTGTACCCATCTTCCTCTACTTTATATTGGATGCTGCCACAGTATGGCTTGACAATGGTGTGTCAGTCTGCACCTGGTATCCAAACCTATGAACCCCAGGCTACCATAGTGGAGCGAGTGAACTTAACCGCTACTCCACCGTGCCATGCCCTCTCTTGTCAGTCTTTTTAATACTATCCATTATAGTTGGTGATAGTTGATACGAAGTGGCATCTCATTGTGCTTTTATATTTGATTTTTCTGATAAATAATGATGTTGAGTACTGTTTCATGTGCATATTTCCTATTTATATATCTTCTCACGTGAAGTTTTGTTTAAATATTTTCCCTTTTTATGTTGGTTTGTCTTCTTATTCTTGAGTTGTATGACGTCTTTATCTATATTGGATAAAGTCTTTTATATTGATGTAGTAAAAGACAGAAGCAAGATAGTTTAAAGACTCAAGCAGCTTAAAATTGTTTTAAAGGAGGGAAAGATAATTAATATTATTTCAGAATAGACAATAGAAACAATGAAGCAATATATTTCCAAATCACTTTGTGGTTATCTGAGACAGTGGTGTAATGGGAAAAAACACTGGGGCAGGAAACTAAGAATGTAGAATCTAAATTCAAGACAAAGCAATGAGGTATGGTGGGGGTTTTGGGGAAGATGAGAAAGATTTAGAAATAGAGTAACTTAGAATGGAATCCTTGCCACCAGTTTTTGCTTGGGCAAATAACTTTTCTGCATCTCAATGTCTTCCTTTGTAAGATAGGGAGAGTGTCTTTTGGGGGTTAGTATAAGAAATAATGTATGCAAAACACCCAGCATTTAGTGGTCTTTGATAAGTGGTAGCCAAGACTACTCTGACTGTGCCATTAAACTATCTGTGGAAATTGAACAATTTATGATAAAGGTCCTTGCCACTCTAAAATTTCACCATTCTACGGCTGGGATTTATTGAGATGCATAAAGAGTAGGTCAATAAATGATGTTTAGTCACGTGAGCTAAAATTTTCCAGAGGCAACTGACTCAATGCAAGAGAATGACTTGAGGAAGCTCATACTCAAAATCCAGTTCTATTCACCATATTCTTAAATTTCTAAGAGACTTAAGTAACATAATTATACATTCATCTAAATTTTATGCATGCAAAAAGGAGAATGAATCAAATTATGTTTTTCATTAAAAAAAAATAAAAAGAGAGACCTAAAATATGTTTCGCCCAGAAATGTCCATCTTGTTGCTATTAAGCCTATTTTCCCTGGTGCTTCTTCTGCAAGGCATTTGCAACCTTTGCTCTTTCTGACTTCTTATTGTGAATTTACTGATGGTTCTGAGGCATGCCTTGTGCTTTGCACATTAATGACTGTTAAACCACCAGAGGGAAATGTAAACTACAGTTTTCCTTACAGGGAAATAATAAACCCTAAAACAAAACCAAACAAAACCCAAAATAACCTGGAAGAAACTCATTTTAGGTGATCAATTTTACTGAACAAAAAGATGAAGCATAGAAAGTCACTGTTTAGGTAAGACCAAAAATTCATAATTCAATGTTAGCATTTGAACTCACACACATCTTCATTATTTAAAGTCAATTCCATACTGAAAGGTGATACGGAAAGTAATGCTGAAGTCTTTGAAACAGAAGATCCCACACCTCTACCAAAACCCCAAAATGCTCTTAGTCATGATTCTTAGGTAAAAGAGTCATTTTGAGCTTCTGTAATGTTACCTTTAAGTTTATTCTCTTTTTCTCCCAGTCTTCAGGGACCTCAGATTAACTTTATTATTTTTAAGAGGATGATATTGCTTAGAAATTTGCACAAGTCTTACCTAATCAAATTATCAAATGCTGCAATACTGATTGGAAGTAAGGCTATCCAGTATGAAACTATTGTTTTGGTGGGGAACCTTTTTATTTATTGAGGTAATATCAGTTTATAACATTTTATAAATTTCAGGTGTACTTCATTATATTTCAATTTCTGTGTAGTTAACATCATGTTCACCACCCAAAGACTAATCAACATCCATCATTGTACACATTGTTTACACCAAAACTATTTTTTTTAAGGGGTAAGATTTTTTTGTCATCAAATTACTCACAATGTAGTTGGGAGAGATAGTACAGAAACATAGGGGATGTTATAGGGCAGTAAAACTTTTCAATGTAAGTCCAAGACGATGCATAATTAAGTGTCAAATGGATCACTTACACCAAAGTTCTGTAAAATAACTGAGACTGAAAAGGCAGCTCAGAAAAAGGAAAATATTAAGTAAACCAAGGAAACTTCTCTGGGTTTCAGATTGTAATCCAGGACTACCCTACACAGTCCCTTATGGTATTCTGGCATTGTATGAAAAACATAACTAAGTTGGCTATTTCAATCCAAGATGGAAAAATTCCAAAAATATGCAAAGCACTAATGTGTCAGCCTTATTTGATTCAAAGGTTTTCACAAAAACTGTCAATAGATACACAGATATTTTCTACAACTTTTCAAATCTATATAGAGCTAGTTGAATGGATGTCTCAGAAGAAGGCTGTGAGTTCTTGGTTTGCTCCAAACTTAATCATTCACATAGTTTAGATCACCTACTTTTTTCATCTGTTTTTTATTTTGTAGGAAACAACAAACACTTCACTGAGAAAAACGAGTAGGACGATGGTCCAGCTGTAAAGCATTTAGTGCACTAAGACTTTCACTGTTCAAGCCACAGAATTTGAAGTTTTTTCCTGCTAAGCCTAATCAATAGTGTGGTTTCATTTCGTTTTAATTGCTCTGATTTTCATTAAGTCCTCTAAGTTCTGGGTGTGTAAGCTTTTAGCATGGTGGCTGAGAAATTCCATAGAATGTTGAGGTTGCTCATGATGCTCCCATCCTAATTCACTTCATAATAAGTCAAAAATGTCATTTAACAAAAGGAATAATCAGAACCAGCTGTATAAAATTGTGTGCTTTAATCATCTCATTCAACATTCTGTTGTATGAGAAAAAAAATATGTGTGTATATTAGAATCTTTTCACACTATTTCATCATGCAATCATTAATAATATATTGCACCCAAATCAATAAAGAAATAATTTTTCTTTGAAGATTACAGCATAATGTAAAAGTAAAATTTATATAATACTAAATTCTCAGCAGTTTTCCTATAATATATTTAGTATTGTTTTAAATGATACTCAATGTTTTAAACAATACTAAAAATTTTTTAATCCTAATGGATTAGTAATCTAGATTACTAATCTCTAGACTAGTAATCACAAAATATCATTGAGACAGACTGGCTTCTGGAATTCCAGAGTGAAGACTCAGTCAACTTGATTTCCCTCTAAAATAATTAAAATACTGGCAAAACAAGTAAAATAGCCATTTTGGAATTCTGGCAATTAATCAAAGCAATGGAATGAGCTGAAAATGGTGTATGCAAGAGAACTTTATGAGCTTTGGTAGAACAGTAAGGTTGGTGACACTTTAACTTGGGGCTATTCCCATCTTCCCTTCCTCCCCAGCTCATTGGTGTGGTAGCCAAAAGACAGCAGCTTTGCCGACAATGGAGAGATTTGACTAATTTTGAAATTCCATTAAAAACAATATCCCCAGAACACAGTCAGTATTTTGTATGAACTTTCAACTCCCTGGGAAATTTGTTTTCAGTGTGGTGGCTATTGGATTTGACTCAGAGATCAACTGTGGGTGCTGGTGGCAGAGAATCTAAGCCCAGGACATTACCAAAACAATAGCAAACTGCTGGCAATATCTCAGTGGCCCAAGGATATGAGCTTAGTTGAGGCAAACTGAGAGCTTGGGAGAAAGTTAAAGGAAATCCTGGAGAACTGGATGAACACAGGGAAATTTAAAATGCTCCCATAAATTCCTGGCTATCTAAAAGGCTGTGCATGTCTGCAAGACTGTGTGTATGCCCAGGAAAGACCTGGAAAGGAGACAGCAGAAATCACCACCTCTCGCTGACCTTGAGGCCCTGTGAAAGTAGGAAGTGAAAACTAAGGCTATCTCATGAACTACCTGACATCTGAAAGCCAGCCTTTTCATATTGATACCCCGAGACATACAGGACGCCATATAAGGAAACTTCTGACAACCACTGGTTCACTACTAAATTATATTGACCCAGGTGTGACCCCTAGGAAGCAGTGTTTAAAAATAAAATCAGGAACTTTAAAACTACGATGACAAAGAATTCAGTTGCTGTAGGGAATAGAGAATCTACAGAAGTAGTTGAAGAAAGTCAGTAAACAAAAAAGCAGTAACAAGAAAAACAACAAACAAAAATAAACACCAACAAAAACAGCAACAGCAACAAATCTTAGTGGGAGAGCAGGTAGAAAACTCTGATACCAGAATTATTACAATATATTATCTGGTAAACTTTTGGTAAAAAGTTATGAGATATGTAAAAAACAAGAAAGTATGCCACATACAGGAAAAAAAGCAGCCAACAGAAAGTGTTCCTGAGAGGGCCCAGATTTTAGACTAAGTGGGCAAAGACCTTAATCAGTTATAAATATGTCCAAGGAACTGAGAAAACCTATGTCTAAAGAATTAAAGGAAAGCATTACAATGATATCTCTCCAAAAAGAGAATATTAATAAATATATAGAACCCATAAGGAAGAACCAAATAGAAGCTATGTAGTGAGTTGAAAAGTATAATAGCTGAAATTAAAAATCATTAAAAAATTTTAACAATACATTAGAGTTGGTTGAAGAAATAAACAGAGAACTTGAAGACAAGTTAATAAAAAATTATCCAGTCTCAGGAGCAAAAAGAAAATAGAATGAAGAAAAATTAATGGAAACTCAGAGACCTATAAAACAACATCAAGTATACCAACATATGCATCATGGAACTAGCATAAGAAGAGAAAATGAAGAGGCATAAAAAACATGTGAAGGGACAATGGCTGAAATTTTCCCAAATTAGATCAAAAATATTGACATACACATTGAAGGAGCTCAACAAATCCCGAGTAGAATCAACTCAAAAAGATTCACAACTTCATCATAGTAACATTTACAAAAGTCGAAGACAGAAAATGTTTTTTCAGCTTTATTGAGGTATTTTTAACAAATATAAATTGTATATATTTAAATTGTACAATGTGATCATTTAACATAATAAAATTTTGTAGATTGTGAAATCATTACCAGAATCAAGTTAGTTTACATATTCATCACCTCATGTAGTTACCTTTTGTGTGCATGTGTGAGTGGTGAGAATACTTAAGATCTACTCTGTTATCAATTTCAAATATAAAATACAGTATTAACTATAGTCACCATGCTGTACATTAGATTCCCAGAATTTATTGGTCTTGACAAAGAGAAAATCTTGAAGCAGCAAGAGAAAAATGACACATTATGTTCAAGGGATCCTCAACAAGACTGACAGCAGACTTCAGCTGCAATTGAAATCAATTCCTTCAATTGCAATCCTTAGGGCAACCACTAAGAAACAACTCAAAAAATAGTAAAAGAAACAAGGGATTAAAATAGTACACTGCAAATCTATGTTTAAAACAAAGGAAGACAAGAACAAAGGAATAGAGGAATAAAAAAATGTATAAGACTTATAGAAAATAAATAGCAAAATGACAAATATAAATACACCTAATCCTTAAATTCATTAAATGTAAGTAAATTAAACACCCTATCTAAAGGCAGAGATTGGCAAAATGAATTTTTTAAATGTTCCAACTATATGCTGTCTACAAGAGACACACTTCACAATCAAGACACAAATAGATTGAAATTAAAATGATGGGAAAATATACCATATAAAAGAAAACCAAGAGAGAATTGGAGTGGCTATGTTAACATCAGAAAAATTAGACTTTAACATAAGACTTGTTACTAGACACAAGAGGACATTTTATAATAAGAAGAAAGTCAATTCACCAAGACTATATAATAATTATAAACATATATGCACCTAACAATATAACAATAAAAGACATGAAGCAGAAACTGACTTAACTGAAAGGAGAAATAGACAATTCAACATTAATAATGGAGCCTTCAATATCTCATTTTCAATAACGGGTAGAAAAATTAGGCAGGAGATCAAGAAAGAAGGAAGACTTGAAAAACATTATAAACCAACTAGACCTAAGAGACATCTACAGAACACTCCAACCAACAATAGCAGAATACACATTATTCTCAAGTGAATATGGAACATACTTTAGATAAACCATATTCTAGGCTTTACAGCAATATATCTAAAGGGATGAAATGACACAAAGTCTGTTCTCTGACCAAAATAAATTTAAATAGGAAATCACCAACACAACAAATATGAGAAATTCACAAATATGTGTAATCAATGGGTCAAAGAAGAAGTCACAAGAGGTGTTAGAAAATACTTGGAGATGAATAAAAATGAAAACACAACATACCAAAACTTATGGGATGCAGAGACTGTGCTTACAGGAAAATTTAGCACTGTAGATATCTATGTTGAAAAAGACTAATCTCAAATCAATAAATTACATTTCCACCTTGAGATTCTAGGAAAAAAGAGCAAATTAAACTTAAAGCAAGGAGAAAGAAAGACCTAATAAAGAATAGAAGTAAAATGAAGAAAATAATAAACAGAAAGACAACACAGAAAATAAACCAAATCAAAAGTTTATTCTTTCCAAATATAAACAAAATTAACTAATCTTTAGCTAGGCTGACCAAGAAAAATTAGAGAAGTACAAAATTACTAAAATAGGAAATAAAGAAAGGAATAACACTACTAATCTTACATTTAAAAAAAAAAAGATGCTAAGGGAATACTATGAAAAATTTATACCAAAATTTAGATAGCTTAGATGAGATTGATAAATTCTAAAAGAAAGCAAAAAATACTGAAACTTACTCAAAGAGGTAGATAATAAGCTAGATAAATACCAACTGAAGAGACTGAATTCATAATCAAAAAACTTCCCACAAAGGAAATCACAGACACAATGACTTCATTGGCAAATTCTACCACAGGTTTAAAAAAGAATTAACATCAATCTTTCACAAAATACACAAAAAAAATATGAGAGGAGGAGATTCTTAACAAGAAAAGAGATTGAAGTAGTAATTTTAAATCTTCCAATCAAGAAAAGTCTAGGTCAAATTAGACTGTAAGAGGATTCTACTGAACATTTAAAAAATAACTGATAACCAACACATTTCTGAAGGAGAAGAATAAAGAGAGGGAACTGACAAGACCCAACTTTAAGATTTACCATAAAGTTACAGTAACAAAGACAGTGTGGTATTAGTAAAAGAATAGACAAATATAGATCAATGGAATCTATATTCCTCAAACAATCGAGAGCCCCAAAATAGACCCACATAAGTATAGTCAACTGATCTTTGACAAAGGAGCAAAGGCAATGCAATGGAGTAAATAGACTTTTCAGTAAATGGTGCTTGAACAACTGGACATCCACAAAAAAACGAATCTAGACACAAATTATATCTTTCACAAAAAATAACTCAAAGTGGATCACAGATCTAAATGTCAAATGCAAAACCATAAAAATCCTAGAAGATAACATAAGAGACAACCTAGATGACTTTGGGAATGTGATGACTTTTTAGATACATGGCCAAAGGCATGATCCATTAAATAAATAATTGATAAGCTAGACTTCTAAAATTAAAAACTTCTGCTCTGTGAAAGACAATGTCAAGAGAATGAGAAGACAAGCCACAAGTTGGGAGAAAATATTTGAAAAAGACACATCTGATGAAGAAATGATATTCAAAGTATGAAAAGAACTCTTGAAACTCAACAATAAGAAGACAACCAAATAAAAAAATGAGCCAAAGATCTTAATAGACATCTCACCAAAGAAGATATACAGATGGCAAATAAACATATGAACAGATATTCCACATCCTATGTATCAGGGAAATGCAAATTAAAACAACAATGAGATACCACTACATATCAATCAGAATGGCCAAAATCTGGAACACTGACAACACCAAATGCTGCTGAGGATGTGGAGCAACAGGAACTCATTTGTTGGTGGTGGGAATTCAAAATGGCATAGCCACTTTGGAAGACATTTTGGCAGTTTCTAACAAAACTAACCATACTCTTACCATAGGATCTAGCCATTGCATTTCTTGGTATTTACCCAAAAGAGTTGAAAACTTAAGTCCACACAAAAAAACCTGCACATGTAGGTTTACAGCAACTTTATTCATAATTGCCAAAACTTGGAAACAACCAAGATGTCCTTCAGTAGGTGAATGGATAAATAAACTTTGGTCCCTCCAGACGGTGGAATATCATTCAGCACTAAAAAGAAATGAGCCATCTAGCCATGAAAAGACATGGATGGATCTTAAATGCATATTACTAAGTGAAAGAAGCCAATCTGAAAAGGCTATATACTGTAAGTTCCAAATATATAACATTTTGGAAAAGGGAAAACTACAGAGATAGTAAAAAGATCAGCGTTGGCCAGGGCTTGAGAGGTGGAGAAATGAATAAACAGAGCACAGAGGATTTTTAGGGCAGTGAAAGTACTGTGTATTATACTATAACAACAGAAACATGTCATTATACATTTGTCCAAACCCATAGAATGTACAGCACCAAGAGGGAACCCCAATGTAAACTATGGGCTTTGGATGATTATGATGTGTCAATGCAGGTTCATTGATTATAACAAATGTACCATCTCATGAGGAATATTGATAAGGGGGAAGGGCTCTACAGATGTGGGGCAAGGGGTATTTGGGAAATCTCTGTACCTTCCTCTTAATTTTGCTGTGAATCTAAAACTCTTTAAAAAAATAAAAACTAAAAAAAAAGAAAAAGATATCAATTTCTCACAAACTCTTTCAAGAAGTAGGAGAGGAGGGAACACTTTCCAATTCATGCTGTGAGGCCAGCATCATCCCAACATAAAAACCAGAGAAAGAACTTGATGAGTAAAGAAAATTACAGACCAATAACCTTTATAAATATAGTTGTCAACATCCACAATGAAATACTAGCAGATTTATTCCAGCAACATATAAAATGGATTATAAAGCACAACCTAGTTGGATTTATCTCGGGACTATAAGATTTTTCCAACATATTAAAATTACTCAGTGTAGCACACCATGTTAATAGAATAAAGGAAACACTTCTAAGGATCACCTCAATTAACATAGGAAAAGCATTGGATAAAACTCAGTGTGCTTTCATGATAAAAACCCTCAACAAATTAGGAACAGAAGAGAAATTTCTCAACCTGATAAAGGTTCTCTAGGAGAAACTTGCAGCTAACATCTTGCTGAGAAAACTAGACATAAAAGGGAACTTCCTTAACACAAAAAAGAGCAATTATTAAAAACGAGTGAAAGACAGAAGGCTTTTGCCCTAAAGTCAGGAACAAGACGAGAATGTCTGCTCTCACCACTTCTATTCAACTTTGTACCCAAGTTTGCAGCCAGGACAGTTAGGCAGGTAAATGAAATAAAAGGCACCCAGGTTACAAAGGAAGAAGAACAATTCTGTATATTCACAGATGACATGATCTTATATATAGAATATCCTAAGGAATCCACAAAAAAACTGCTAGAGCTAATCAATGAGTTTCACAAGCTCACAGAATATAAGATCAGTTTACAAGAATCAGTTCTATTTCCATACACTAGCACTGAACAACCTGAAAATGAAATTAAGAAAACAATTCCATTTGAAATAGCATTACAAAGAATATATTTAATAAAAGAAGTGTAAGACTTGTAAAGTGAAGATGTCATTGAAAAAAATTAAAGAAGACTTACATAAATAGAAAGACATCTTATGCTTGAAGACAACATTATTAAGATGGGAATATTCCTCAAATTGATCTACAGATTTGATGCAAACATGATCAAAATTTCAAATGCCTTTTTTCACCCCCAGAACTTTGTAATCTGTTCCTAAAGTCCACATGGAAATGCAAGGGATCCAGAATAGCCAAAAATAATTTTGAAAAATAAAAAAGTTGGAGTATTAATATTTCCCAATTTTGTAACCTACTGAAAATCTACAGTAGTCGAGATAGTGTAGTAGTAGCATAAATACAGACATATAGATAAATGGAATATAACTGAGAGTCCAGTAACAAATTCTCACATTTCTGATGAATTGGTTTCTAACAAGGGTACCAAGAAAATTCAATGGGCAAAGAATCATCTTTGTAACAAATTGTGCTCGGACAACTGAATCACCACATGCAAAAGAATAAATTGAGACTCCTACCTCACACCACCCTAAAATAACTCAAAATGGATCATAGATCTAAGTGTAAAACTAAGGCTACAGAACCGACAGGAGAAAACATGTGAGTAAATCTTCATGACCTTGAGTTACACAATAGTTTCTTAGATTTAGCATCAGAAGCACAAGCGAGAAAAGAAACGATATATAAATTGGATTTCATCAAAATTAAAAAAGTTTGTGCTTCAAGGGACTCCATCAAGAAGGTTAAAAGACAATCCTATTCCACAGAATGGGACAAGATATTCGCAAATCATACTGACAAGATACATGCATTTGAGACATGTAACGAACTCTCAAAACTCCAAAAAAGAAAAAACAAAAGAAAAAGAATCCAATTTTAGAAATGGGCAAATAATTTGAATAGACAGTTCTCCAAAGAAAAGATACATATGGCCAACAAGCACACAAAAAGATGTCCTGCATCATTAGTCGTTAGCGAAATACAAATCAAAACCACAATGAGGTATCCCTCCACACCCACTAGGACAGCTGAAATAAAAAAGGCAGACAATAACACGCGTCTGCGAGGATGTGGAGAGTGTGGAACCCTCACTCGCTGCTGATGAGAATGTAAAGCATCGCAGCCACTTGGGAAAACAGTGGAGCAGTTCCTCAAAATGCTAAACACAAAGTTACCATATGATTCAGCAATTCCACTCCTAAGTGCATACCCGAGAGAACTGAACACGTACGTTCACACCAAATCTTGGACACGAGTGTTCCTAACAGAATTATTCATAATACCCAGAAAGCGAAAACAACTCAAATGTCCATCAACTGATGAATGGATGAATAAAATGCGATATGCCCGTACAATGGAATATGATTCATCAATAATGAGAAGGTGCTGACATGTGCTACCACATGGGTAAACCTTGAAAAAGTATGTTAAGTGAAAGAAGCCAGTCACAAAAGATCACAGATGGTATGAATTTATATATGTGGAATTTCCAGAATAGAAAAGTCACAGAGACATAGATTATGGGCTACCAGGGAGTGGGGTGAGGTGAGGATACAGCAATGGGGAGTGAATGCTAATGTGTGTAGGGTTTCTTGTTGGGGTGTTGAAAATGTTCCATAATTAGATTGTGGTGATGACTGAACACATCTGTGAATGAGGTAAAAAACACTGAACTGAACACTTGAAATGGGTGGATTTTGTGGTATGTGAAATATATCTTAGTGAAGTTCTAAAAAAATGTGAGAAAAATATTTAGTTGATTTTTTGTTAAGTTATTCCAAACAACACGTTTTTCCTAACACACTGAGATGTTGGAAAGAATAATGTCAAATAATCCTATCAGCCAAACAACATATGTAAACATCAAACAAAACTGAATAAGATATTTTATTTCCCTGTAAATAATAGAATATGTAAGTGGTGACAGAAGGTCACTTAAAAGTTAGTTTAGATATGAGCCATTAAAATTAAAGTTAGGGATTTGCTTAGAGTTATTAACTGATTAGTTAAGAAATCTTTGTAATATCTTCCAAATATCCTGTGATAAAAAGGAGTGTTATAAGAAATACGTTTTTGCTAAATCTACCCTAAAGATAGATATGAATAAATCCAATAGGACTTGGTGGATCAATTAATTCTAAAAATTAGGTTTGGGGCTGAAATGCCTCTATCTTCCCCCGCAGCTTGTATCCTTACGGATGCACGCAATTCACCTCTGTCTAGCTTCGAGCCCACCTCGCCTTCTCTATTTCTTTCTCTTTTCCTATTATCACCATAAACACAATCAACCATGTCAGAAACCTGTCTCCTCCTCTCCCTCGTTCTGCCGTGCAGTCTGTCCAGGAGTCTCGTCTACTCTGCTTCTGCTGCAACCGCTTCATTTCAACCTCTCATTTGATAATTCCGTAACTCCTTTCTCTGCCTCTGGTCTCTCTCCCCTCCAGTGCATATTTATGCTTTAGCCAGAGTTAATTTTCTAAGACAGAGGCCTCAGTGTGCTATTACCTGCTTCAATAACTTTAATGGCTCCAAGTTTCCAATAAAATAAACCACAAAATCTGCATACCAACCCATAACAACAGGCGGTAACCACGGCTGCAGACTCAGATGCCTGGTTTCAGCCCTGTCTCTCTGGGGGCACTCCCGCCAGGATCTTGGGAGAGTTTCCACAGCTCCCTGCCTCTCCCTCCTCCTTTATGCAGCTGGTATAGTAACACCTGAGTGAAGGTTCAAATAAGGTAATGCAAAGTGTCGAACAGACTACCAACAGATCGTCTAAAGCATTAATATGATCATAGTATTTACAGGCTTTCATGGGTGTACCTATTTTCATTCTCATGAATTTCACGTCAGGAAGTGTGTGCTTCATCCACAGGTGAGAACCGATGTTTCTTTTACAGTGCCAGTTTTCAGTACTCAAATTGGGAAAAAGGTGATTAATTGATTAGAGAATATGATTGGCATTCAATATTGATCCAATTTTGTTTGGGCGATTTGTGGTTTAGGCCTGTTGTCCCAAAGTAATGTTCCCTTTTCCATTCTTGAAAGTGCCCTGGTTTGGGCAAAAAGAAAAATATGTAATCGCTCTGGGTAAAAACACAACTGTGGTAGAGAGCTATCAACAATAAGGTCAGAATTCACAGAGTGGCTTTATTTGGGGGACTGGTCATCTGACATCGTCTGGTTCTTCTCTTCTTTCGTTTACCACTGGAGTCTGTGAATTCTTCCACAGGAAATTTTCAAGGTCAAGGTCAAAAATAGCAGAGGAGTCCCAGGCACCTGAACTTCTGGGTTAAAGGGCAAGAGACATTTTTAGAGGGTTTTTTGGGCCATTTTTATCAACAAAATTTTCATTTCGGGGTGCACAAATGCAGCTTCAAGCTACTTAAAACATTAAAATATTTATTGTTAAAATACCTGGAAGTAAAATTGCTTTGTTATTGCCTATCATATATCCTCTAAAGCTAGCCTCTTTTATCTCATTGAAGCTACCATTTTGATAAATTAAGCTTTGTTAGAAACTCAGCTATCCCTTTATAGCAGAACCAATCTGTTCAACCGCTTGCTTTTTCGTCAGAAAACCATGCATTTTATTCCTCATGGTTGAAATAAAATTCTGCATTTTCTCCAATTGTCAAGATCCCAGCCCAGGACAGACGCCACCTCCTCCAGGAAGCCTTTTCTAACCCAGCCTGTCCCTTCTGTGCTGTGTCATCTTCTTGGTCATTCTCTATTGTGCTCTTGTAGCCATTCATTCTTTCTTTCAAAAATGTTTATTAAGTTCTACTATTTGGGTGTGTTTAGTGCTGCTCCCATCTGTTATGCTACTCAATTTTCCAGCACACTGACTGATTACTAGTAGATGAACCACGTATGTTGATTGAATAAATTGACTGTTGGAGGGAGGCGAGAGGAAAGAAAGACTATGATTTGTGATACCAAGAAGTCTGTAACCTAATTGAGGAGTTCAGATCTGGAGTCTAGGACTGACTATTGAAAATGCAAAGCCATTTTCTGTAAGTGCAAAATGTGGGTCTAAGCCTGACGACCTAGTGGTTAAAGTCTGGCACACTCCGCTTCGGCGGCTCAGGTTCAGTTCCCGGGCGCGGAACCACACCACTCATCTGTCAGTAGCCATGCTGTGGCAGTGGCTCACATAGAAGAACTAGAAGAACTTACAACTAGAGTATACAACTATATACTGGGGCTTTGGGCAGGAAAAAAAGAAGAGAGAGGAAGATTGGCATAGCATGCTAGCTCAGGGGGAATCTTTACCAGCAAAGAAAATAAGTTAAAATATGTAATAAAGGCAGAAGGCCTGGATGTCAAGAGGAGAAGAGGCTCTCAGGGCACACTTCATTGGAAGATGAAATGGAGAAAGGAACAGAGTGGACAGCAGGCTGAGCATGTGGGAAAGCGGTACCCTGAGTACGTCCACGCTGACATGCCCTGTCCGTGCTGCGTCCTCACTGAGATGTCTGAGGGGCTGGCAGGGTAAAATCCAAATCTGTAAGACACCAGGATGTGTGGGATGTACAGGAGGGCTTGGGGGCAGGAGAGGTGAGAGGCGGGCAGAATAATTAGAAATCTCTTAGAACAGTCTAATCTTTGAGGATTGGTTGAAGTTTGCTTTAGGTGATTCGTAAAAGCATAAATTCAAGTGTGTGGATCTACACTTACAGCATAAAATTATTAATAAATGCTATGCATTGAAAACTGTAAAAAATCAATGAATTTTAGTTAGCACCTGTTTTAGTACACCAAATCCAAAGATGAAGTCATCAATTGTATGTTTACTGTTGTAAGTCATGTTCATAAAATGGGTTAGCTAGGCAAAGTGGTAATAACATACTGCCTGAGGAAATTAAATTTAGGAATATTTTATAGAAATATTTCAGAGCAGAGTGCAAATACACATACACATTCTTAGAATCTATCTCTATGTCTATCTATATATCCATCTATGTATCATTGATGGATCTATCTATCCACCCACTTACCTATTCATTCATCCACCTAACATCTATCTATCTCTATATTCAGAACATCATCTCTCATATATGGCCTAAGAACGCTAAAAGAAAGGTCACTTATTTTGAAAAAGCCCCTCAGCCCTCTGAACCTCAGCTCAATTGCATTCATGTTAAGTCACTTGCTGTCACTTGGTGACAAACTGGAGCGCCTTTTCCAAAGGGCGAGTAAGAACTCAGGTGTCATGGGGTCCCAAGGGTGTCACCTGTGTTCACCAGCTGTATGCCTTGGAGAAGCTCGTTGGTTTACAGCCAATTTCACCTGCAGGAAAGCCACAATGTCAAGACAAGTCAAAGGATGATTGCTGGGTTGTGCTTCAAGATAATCTAGTGGAGGATGGGCCAGTGGGTGGGGGTATTAGAGGAAACAAAACTGTCCTCATATCGATAATTGTTACAACCCCGTGCTGGGTACACGGGGGCTCACTGGACTGTTGCCTCCACTTGTACATGTGTTTGGAATTTTTTATAATAATAAGTTTAGACGATGGTGGCAGGGAGAGAGGGAGGTGGGAGACAGAAAGAGAGGGAGAGAGAGAAAGACAGAGAGAGACAGAGAAGGCAAACTCTGCCAGACTCCTGCAGGCAAAGTGGTAACTTGCACACCTTCACAGAAGGTTAGAGCAGCAGAGAAACATTTATTTTCCAGATTTCATAACAAACGAAGTGTGCATTGTAATTGAGTATGGCTAAAAGTGCTGTTGTGTATGACCCGATATCCTTCTTTGGAGAAGTACGGCGATTTTCACAGGCCATATCTCAGAGCACTTCCACCAGGATGCTGACGCCATCTGCGCTCTAACAATGGTCTGCTGGCTCCGAGATTTACGGAGGCGCCTGCACTGTTACCCGCCCACGGGGTCTCCCTTCTGCGGGTTTGCTCACTCGCCAAACAGCAAACTCAATCACAGTCACGCCTTCGGGGCATTTTCTTTCCACACTATGTCTGCCTTGTTTGTACTTTTTCCCAAATTTGAAACCAAACACTCCACAAATGACATTTCAATATTTGTAGTTTATCCAAAAGCCATCCTCCCCTGTTTCTTCAGCCAAGAATGATGAAAATTAATACCAATGTTAAAAGTTTTAGCATTACACATAAGTGTAAACTCATACAGTCTTATTTAAAATACCACCCTCTTAAAAGAATAATGCCTTCTAGACAGTGCACGTGGCTAATACGTTCAGCCATTTAGGTCACATCATTAATGTGACCAGGCTCCTGCTCACAGAGCTCCATTGGTTTAGCTCCAATCCGTATTTACAAGTAACCACGCCAAAAACAGTACCTGTCTTGTTCTGCTTGAGCCGCCACGACTATACCACCGACCAGGCGGCTTTGACAACAGAATTGACTTCCCCCGGTGCTGGACGCTGGAGGTCTGAGATCCGGGTGTGGGCAGGGCGGGCTTCTCCTGGGGCCTCTCTCCTTGGCTGCAGATGGTCATCTTCCTGGGTCCTCACACGGTCCTCCCTCTGTGTGCACATCTCTGGGGTCCACGTGTCCAAACTTCCTTTTCTTATAAAAACACAGTTCAGATTGGATTAGGGCCCACTCTAATGGCTCCATTTTAATTTAATCTCCTCATTAAAGGCCCTGTCTCTAATCTGGTCATGTTCTGTGGTACTGGGGGCTAGGACTCCAACATATCACTTCTATGAGGACACACTCCAGGCCGTGACAGTAACTAAGACGTTTGTGAGAAAAGGCCCTGAGGAAGGGCGCGGCTGACTCGACACACGCGGCTTCCACCAGCTGAGAAGCTCTCAAAGGCCAGACCCTACACTGAACATTAACTCACTGCTGTCTAATCATTAAACTATTTTTCTGAGTAAAAGCATAACAAATGCTCTTTATAGAAAACCAAACACAAGTGAAGAAGAAAATAAAGATGACTCATAAATTCCACTACAGTACTCTGATATAATTCCTATTAATATTTGGTGAATTTCCTTCCTTTAGTTCAATACTATAAATGAGGCTGTACTGCATGACCGTTTTGTATCTAGACATTTTTACTTAATTTCATATTCATAAAAATGTTCCTACAATATTAAAATTTCTTTGTAAACATCAGCTTTAATATTTGCACACTTCCATAACATGAATATGGTATAATTTATATATTATTCTGCTAATGTTGGGCATTTATGTTCTTTAAAAATAGCTTCTATTATAATAATGTTATAATATACACCTTGGTGCACACGTATTTTTCTTCTTTTATCACTATTTCATTTGGATAGCTTCCTAGATGCGGGATTATTAGATCAAACAATATGACTATTTTAAAGGAAATTGGTGCATATTGTCAGATTATTTTCCAGAAAGAGTATATCAATTAAGTTTTCCACTAAAGAAATGGGGAAGTACCTGTCTTGCCAAATGTACGCCAGCTATGAGGAATATAACTTTTTAATTATTTGCGAACTTCATAGGTGAAAACAGTATTAGATTACAATTTTCTGCACATTTTAACATAAATGTATATGTTTTAGCCATTTGAGTTGTTTATTCATGTCCTTTTCTGTGAATGTTTTATTCATGTTGGTGTCAACTTTTAATGCAATCCTACCACTTTTATTGGTTGTTATATATTATTTAAGTATTACCAAGAATCATTTCCAGTTATTGTTTGCAACTTAATTTGTTCTTTATAGTTTAAATATATAATTTCTTTGTTTACAAAATTGAATCCATCATATTTCTCTTACTATTTCTTGAGTTTGTGCTTGGGAAGTTCTAGTACATTTTGATTTAAGATTATTATTCTCCCACACATGTGTCCAGTTCTTAAAAGGTTTTTCCTTTTGATCTTGGTCTGGAATTTATTTTGAAGAGTGGTAGTAAATAAATAGTTAATTCTATTTTTGTATAAATAGCCATTTTTTCTCAGCAGGATTTCTTGAGTAATCCTTTCCTGGCTTTTCCAAGTGAAATACAATCATTCCTTTATATATGAGAAACATCTCTGAATATATGAAGAGCTATTCATCTTTCTGTTTATTTGTGTTCTGAATTGTATATGTCTCAAAGTTATTATCATAACTATTATCACAGTTTTGGAATTCTGAGAGACTTGAAGCCAATTTAGATCTATCAACAAGATCATCACTAAGCCCAGGTCACTTCTTGATTATCAGCTTAGTTATTCCACACACCCACTTTCACGGTAATTCTGTGTGTTCTCTTCCTAGAGTGGGCAATTATTTTCACTAGTCATATGACCATAAAGTAAACCTTTCTTCCCCTCCACTTCCTCCACTTCATGGAAATATGGATGAAAGCACTGCCAACGGGCCCAGGCAAAGCACAGACCTCCCAACACCACTGGTCCATCAGATATTTATCGAGTGCCTGCTGTGGGAAGACAGTGTTTTAGACATGGAGGATCCAGCAGTGAACAAAACAGACCAAAATTTCTGTTCCGTGGACCTTAAAAGAAAGAAGTAAGTAAAACTCGCACAGTGCGGGAGGGAGAAAGACAGAGGTGGAGCTGGCCAACGGCTCAGGAGGGCTGAGTGGGCAAATTTCTCCCGACGTCGTTTTCCGAGACATCAGGATGACAGTTTGAAATAAATGGGCTGTGGTGAATGAGTGTTTATGCAATGAAAATGCAAATGATACAAATCAGGGCTCTTTTTTTCTTTTTTCTTTTTTTTTGAGAGGGAGAGCTGATTCACAGGTGGGCACTGTCGGTGATAAGTAACAAAGAGAAATTGAAGCAGGGAAGGGAGATAAGGTGTGCTGAGGATGGGGCCTGGCATTTCAGTTTTAAATATGGGGCCCAGAAGCCTTCCTGAGGATGTGACGTTGGAGTGACGTCCCACAAGGAATGAGGGAATAAGCCGTGCAGACATCTGCGGGGAGAGGACCCAATAGAGGAAGGACATGTGCAAAAGCCCGGGAGAGGAGAGAGTCTGGCACGTTAAAAGGGGGGAATTGTGGCTGAAACAGAGGAATGGGGGACAGTGGTGGAAAACAAGTCAGAGAGGATGCCTTCAAGGTCATCAGATGACCTTGGGTTTCCACCTGCATGAGGGTGGAAGCTAGTGGAACGTACTGGTTAGTTAGCACCCAAGATGGCACCCTGTGGTCCCACATCCTTGTATTTATTCCCTTTTGTAGGTCCTGCCCTATGGAATTAGGGCTGGCTTGGGCCACCAAAGCAGCAGCATGTGCAAAAGACTTGCAGTTTCCATCACCCAGGTCTTCTGGATCACTCTCTGCAGGAAGCCAGCCACCACGTCAGGAAGACACTCAAGCAGCCCCCTGGAGATGTGCCCGTGGAGAGGAACCAGCTAGCATGTGAATGACCCACCTTGGAAGTCCATCTGCAAACCCCAACCCAGCCTTTGATGACTGCAACCCCAGAGAGACCCTGAGCCTGGACCACCTGAGCATGCTGCTTCCACTCTCCTCACCTCCAGAAGAGGAGAGAGATCATGAATTATTACTCTTGATTTAAGTCACTAAGTTTGGGGTGATTTGATATGCAGCACTACGTAATTAATACAGACAGCATTCAGGGGCGGTGCAGCCAAGTAATCTGTGATATTAGAGTGCAGCTGACATCTGGGAGTGGAGGAAGTAGAGCCCCAGTGAGAAATCCACAGGACAGAATCAGAGCAGCAAGGACAGGCAGGAAACCAACAGGGGTGAGTGTGAGCTGTGACGACTCCTCCGTCTCCAAAACTTGTTGAGGTGTTGAGGATGGCACTGTAGGAGTCATCACTCAGTCTGTGAACCATTCACACAGTTCTGAGAGATTCCCTTCAGAGGTCACACATGCAGTTGGCCACAAGGACGGTAAGTGACAGTGATTCACTGGGAAGCAGCTTCTTTTCTCCCACACTGTCAATGATTTGAATATTGTACAGAGGTTTTGGGAGGAAATGATGTGCGTCATGGAAGCCCCTCACAAAGCTAGTTAGGTGTAGGGTTTGAATGTGTCTCGTTTTTCCTAGTAACCATTCTTATCTTTTAAAACAAGCTTTCCACAGAATGCTCATAACTTAGTAAAAGCACAGAGGAGTGTTGGTTCCAACAGAAGCAGGTGGATTCGTAAAGCATGCACAAATTTAAGAATGGAAACAGGTTTTGGAATAAAGCATAACTCACTGTGATTTATTAGTTGTTCCATGAAATAAAATGGGGCATAAACTCTCTTATTACTCACCATACCAATTATACAACGCACACGAGCGCATTTCACAGTAACGGGCACTAAGATTAATATACGTCAATTCATTATGATGGGGGAGTGATCGATGCCTTTGGGCCATCTCCTGACTGCAGCACCAACATGGAGCCGCAGACACACAGATCCCCCCCTAACAGGACATTTTCCACACTAAGGACATGGATTTAGGAAAAGGCATTTCTTGTCGTGAGGTTAATATCACATGATCCCTCAATTTTCATTTTTGAAAACATTATTTTAAGAGAAAACTGATAAGAGGCTCTTAGACTCTAGTAAGAGATCAAGTGTGGGCAGCCTCCTCGTTGAACCTACACAAATCCCTGACTTTAACCAGGTGGAGTTAGAGTTGCCCACTGGGACAACTAGAACCATTGAGTGATGAATTACGGCTTCTAGATCCACCTGAGCAGCGGTGGCTGAGGCAGCAGATAAAGACCCAGAACCTGGGCTGTCTGCTTGGGTCAGTGGTTCTCAAACTTGGAGGCCAGTAAAATGATGGACATTTTATAAAAACACAGCTGCTCAGTTCCTGACCCCCACCCCGATCAAATGAACCAGAACCCCCAAGGGATAAGAAGCAGGCATGTGTACTTTTATTTTGTGGTGAGGAAGACTGGCCCTGAGCTAACATCTGTGCCAATCTTCCTCTATTTTGTATATGGGATGCCACCACAGCATGGCTTGACAAGCGGTGTGTACTTCCGAGCCTGGGATCCGAACCCACGAACCCCAGACGGCCGAAGCAGAGCACGCGAACTTAACCACTATGCCACCAGACCAGCCCCAGGCACATGTACTTTTAAGACTTCACTGAGTCTGATGCACCCTAAAGGTTAAGAATCACAGGCTCAAATGATTCCAGCTCTTGATGGAAATCTTTGAGTTGTACGGATATGGGCCATTTAATTTTGGAAGGAAAAGTATATTCCTAGATCTCAGAGTAAACCTGTTAGCCCAATTCATCTTTCTGTTACGGTGTTCATGTGCCAGAGGCACTCCCTAACAGGGCAGCATCATAGAGGCACGCCACCAGTCCAAAAAGCCACAGATCAGGATCCTTAATAGTTCCCTGTCCTCACAAACAGCACTGTGAGTAGCGTCCAGATTCATGGGAAGCTGAGAAATGGTTCCCCCATGAAAGGAAGACAGAGGTGGCTGTCCTTGCCAACCTTGTACACAAAGTGACAAAAATCTGAAAAACAGACATGCAGAAACAGCTGGGAGAATTTAAACTTAAACAATGTCTACAACCATGTTCTGTGTGTTAATTTGCTGATTTTTCTGATCTGCTCTCTAGAGATATCTACTTTATGACATCACCAACGGAAGAAAAAGTTTATTAAAATCAAATGTCCAGGTACTTGAGGAAAGAACAAAAGCTTTGGGGTTGACCAATCTGCAATGGATCCCTTTTGTCCTCGAGCTGGTTATTGAAGCACAAGTGAAGACAATGGTACCTTTCTTTTAGGATTGCTGAGAGGATTAAATTAGATAATACATGTGACATTCCTGGCACATAGTAGTTGGCCAATAAATGTGTGTTTTTCTTTCTCTCTGGGACAATTTTTCAATACGGAAAATAATGAACTGTGCCAACTTACATAAAAGCGATTTCTAATATCTAAGCAGCTCAAGAATTTGCTAGAACATAAGGTTCTCAAGAACAAGGACTAGGTCCCCTTTGTCTGCGTGTTCCTGACAGCCCCCGCTGAGGACAGTCCATGGTGATGGACTAAGGATGCACACACTTATCGATCTGAACTGGACCTGTGTTGTTACATATCGGCATCTGGCATGTCCTACTTTTCCGTAAGACTAACTCAGAAGGGAACAGTTTGGTTATATGCATCCCTAACAGCCTCGGGATTCACACCAGACAATAAGAATTTGGGAAACTTCCACTGCATTTGTTAAGCTGGAAACACCTGGACAGGTCCATCTCTGAATGCCATCCTTACTGCAGATCGCAAGGCGCACGCGAGGATGGAGCGCAGCATCGCAGGACTTTTAGGAGCTCGGTGGAAGTTCTGGGGATTAAGCACAGGAAAACTCGCAGGTTTTGAAAGAGGCTTCTGAAATCGAATATCTGTGGTTTCAGCCAGACTACCAGAAGCTGGATACCGTAAGAAGCGGAGTCCCAAGTTACCTTGGGCTCTGGTCTCTGTTGTGTGAGAGAACTGCCTGCTTCTCAAGCAGCTCGGGAAAAAAGTCGGCTTTTGTGGGACTGCTCCCTTGAGATGCCTAGACATGGGTTGTACATGCGTATGTGATATGTATTATTATAAGTAATGTCAACTGTTATGAGATTGATATTGTATCAATTGATTAATCAATATGCTGTATTATTATTCATATAATATTAATCCATAATATAATTAATTATGTAATTAATAGATGTATATAATACATTAATATATAGTATAGTATAGTAGTGTATTGTACACACTATATTAATATACAATACAGTATATTAGTGTTTTATAATTATTATAATATATTAATATAATTAATATGCTATATTAATAATTAATTAATATCACATTAATATATTAAACACGATTTTGCTTCATGGCTTCCATATTGTAAATCTCTTTATTTGGAACCATTGTGCCTCTTAGCGACATTCAACTCTTGTCCTTGACTAGATGGGAAACAACCACATGTTACCATTTTAACCAATAATTTCAATAAATAAATAACCTGTTATTGCCAGAGAAATAATAGTTTTGGTGTACCTTTGCTACAAGGGACACTGTCTCCAGTGAACTAACCATGAGAAAGATCCATTTAGAAAGATAGGAAACCATCTAGAATTCATCCTCATATACAACAAACATCAATTTTCATCACATTCCTACAGTCACTTTGTAAAAATAGCTTAGTAAACAGAAAATGTCATGAGACAGCAGTGCTCACAGGACAGTAATGGTGATTATTTTATAAACCAATGTCATCATTTTTTGAATGTGTGGTTATGAATATACTGGAAGCAACGTTGGTCTTAGAAGCACGTGGGTTTTGTCCTCACCTGTGCCTCCCCCCACCCCCCCACCCCCGCCCCCTGTCCTCCCACACATGAGCTCCTCCTCTCAGACCTTTAGGAGTGCCAAACTGTCCCTGAAAGAGCCTACAGGTGTGTCCGCCGGGTTCTTACTTTCTGCTTGCACCTTCCCCTGAGAAGTCCCGCTGTTGTGCCAGCCAGCATCACCTAATACGAGAAAGAACATGGGCGTGTCAGGTAGGTCGTCGACTCTCATTGTCATAGCTGATGGTGGTCCTGCTAACTCGCCCAAGCGGTGATGAGATTCTTGCAAAGTGGGGTTGGAGTCCTGTCCCCAACCCTGTGCTGCCCCATCACCCAAGCCCTGAAGGGGCTGCCAGAGCCCAGAGTCTCACAGAGTCTCTCCCATAAATAACAATCCCTTGATTATTTGAATTAAACATGGGAACTGAATACCATTATCTACCCTCTTTTCCAGCAGACACTAAAATTGCAGTGACTGATAAAGGAAAATTTATTAATCTGTAAGAACAAAGCTAAGACCTGGAGAGGCCCTCTTGCTGACTTCCGGCTCCTTCTACTTCTGGTCACGTGGACGCCTGAATCCCCTGCCCCTTGGGAGGCACAACACACATCTAATTGCCAGCACACATGGGGGCAAATTCTCTCTCCCTCTGCCACTTAACGCCCTGCCATTCTTCTTGTGGTGGTACCCCACTTTCAGCACCAATTTCTCCAGCAGTCAAGACAATACAGGGTAGGCTGTGGTAGCAAATGTTTATTCCTCTCAGATTTCAGGCTGACAAGGGCTAGCCCACCAAATGGCATCCAAATTGGTGTAGGAGGATGGTGGATTTCCAGAAAGAAGGCTCCAATGAGAAAAACAGAATTAATATATTATTTGATGTGTCCAAGACCTTGAGGAGAGATTATTGAAGAATCTACTGGAACATTTGGATGGATTGGTTACAAGAAAAAGCAGAGAAAATAAAAAATGAAGAAATCATGTTTTCTTCACATATTAGTATTGTGTGGACAAGTTTGTGGCCCCATCATATCCATTTTTATTCATATGCTTTGCAGAATATGTATGTCTCCTAAATGATATATCTAAAATAATTTGTTAAATTTATATAACACCAGTTTAAATGCAATTTTTCAACTTAGTCTCTCCCAGCAAGAGTTAATCTAATCTTCTACTATGCTGTTTGACTACATCTCTATAACACTATCCAATACATTATGCATTTTTATGTTATCTATGACAACAGTCTTTCTAGATGGTAGAGATTGGGTTTATCTGTATATACTAGTTGGCACCCAGCAAAGTATCTTCTACAGAGAAAGTACTCAATAAATGTTTATTAAGTTTAACTTAAATTTGGTAATTCTGTCTAGACAGAATACTTGCTGTAGAAATATTTATTTCCATGTTAGAAAGGGCATTTATTTATATCTGCTGTGCCTTTTGTTCATCTTTCAACCAACCATCTGAGATCGTGGATGCTCCATCAGAAATGTGGACAGATGTGAGCACAGTTTGTTTGGAGAAGGCATCCACAGAGCACCGCAGAGCAGAGAGCTATGTCAGGGTTTTGGTTTGGAAATGCAGACCATTCCAGGAAATACTAAAGGTAGCAGGAAGACCCAGTTACAATGGTGTTGGAATTAATTTTAGGAAAAGTTGGTATAAAGGCACGTGAGTCATGAAATCTTAGAATCAGTGTCAGAAATATAGTCTACCTCTCAGGACGCCATTGTCTCACTTCCCACCATTCTCTCCCAACGTGTGTTTTCTCAATGTGTTCTAATCTCATCGTGTGATTAATCTACGCTTGTCTCATCTCCAGGAACCCTGAGATCAAGGAGAGTTGATTGGTCTGACCATTGAGTTTCTGATTCTTCGCACACTGCCTGGCACATAACAACTACTTTATCAGAGATTTACTGATACAAATTAGCATATGATATCTTTGTCAACATGTTTGTATCCACCTTTCCTGGAAGTCCTAATTCATTTTCCAAATGGAAATTTACTTATGAGTTTTTACTGTGAAGCAGTGTAGAAATGTAGAGGTTGAATTTCAGAAACTCCAGAACCCTAAAAGTTGTCATGCGGTTGTGCTAGAAAAAAAAAATGACTTTTTCCAGTTATATCCATATCATAAATCAAAAGATGCTATTAGTCTTGTTCTGGGAAGTCTGGTACTAATACCAGAGACTAATAGTTTTCTAATTCTAAAACTGGCCATGACCATATCACCACACTCCTTTCTCCGCCTCCTTCAAAACACTGTTGGTTTCTCCAGCATCAGCCTCAAGTACCACCCTAGGCCCCTCCTACACTCCATCTGTGGAAGTGGATTACTGAATTTGCTCAGCACAACAAAGGATTTGGATCTGAAGTCTGGGCATATAACTCATACCAGTTGGCTCCCCTTGTCTTCTATTATTAATAGGAAGTGAATATTTTCAACCTCAACTTGCACATCACTTCATAACATACTGCTTCCTGGATGTAGATAAAGAATAAATCTTCAAAAATGCAGGACAAAATAAATAGTCCTCTATTTTGATCCATATAAGAATCAGTCACTAGGAACTGGCACTGTTCCTAAAACCTGCTTTACTTTTTTCTCTTCTCCAGGGAGAATTGGTGTATAAACTCAAAACCTATCTTAAAATTTATCTACAAATGAAGCTGAAGTGGAAAATTGAGACATTTAGTCAATTATGTATTCCAAAACACTTCCAACTGATATATCAAGGCAAAGCATAGTTTGTGTATGTGTAATTATTGCAATTTGTCATGGTCCGGGAGGATTCCTACCTTTCAATCCTTTTAACCCTTTGAGTTGAATGGATTTAATTCATCTCTATAACCGTAGGCCTGGTTTCACCCAGGAGGACATGAAGACCTTCATGAAGCAGGGTTAAATTGAGCTATTTGTGGCCCCTCCAAGCTCTTAATAATGTCCAAGTGCCTGGGTTCTTGGCAGGTGCTCTCCATTTTCTGGGCTTCTTGACCCATTTCTTAGTCTCTAAGGCTCTGCTTACTCTGATATCTTGGATGATATTCATATCCTTGTAACCTTTACTCATACGCATTCCAGATATGAATCTACGAGCCCAAGTGTGGGGGTGCATTCTGATAAATTACTCACTGTACAGTTCTCCCTTGTAATTTCTATCTCCCATGACCGACCTCCACTCAGACAGCTCGACCTGAAAAGTCCTTTTCCTGAAGCAAGAATTATTGAAACAGCATAAAGAGGAAATTTGTTGTCTTGACATTTGAATTTCAAAAGCTGAGTCCACAAAGTAGGACTTAGAGGAAAAAGAGAAAAGTCAGACCAGTTTTTTTCTGTAACTTGACTTGCTAAAGTTTCCTGAGAATGGGGGAAAGGAGGAAAACCTAGAATAAATAGAATTAACTGCAGACCTGTTTCCCTAAAAAGGGACCTGTGTCCGGCCAGCTCAGCCTGTCACGTCTGGCCATATTCTGCTGGAGGAGCCGGAGTCCTGGACTGATTGGATTCTGGAGACAGAAGCCCCAAGCTCCCACTCCCAATGGACGGCCAAGAGTAGGAGCAGAAGTAGCGTCTGTGAGGAGGACAGGCTGGATCGAGCCTCCCAGTCTTCACAGGGGCCCAGCGCAGGAGCGGCCGTGTGCCTGAGAGCACAGAAGACACGCGGTGGAGAACAGCCTCCCTGTACTGCTCCCTCGAGGGTCAGCGACTGCTGTCAGTTCCACGTCGGTGATATCATCTTCTTTTTTTGTGCTGTGCGTAGATACATCCAAATCACACTGTGCTAATTAAACTGAAGATGTTTCAAGTTTACAAATCCCAGTGCCTGCCTTCCTCCCAAACCCAGAAGTTAAGTTGGAGCCTAGGATGGAAGTGCATGCCAATGAATTTACAAAAATGAGCGCAATAAGAGAGCAACGTAAAGTCACATGTTTGTGTGCCAGCCACTGCCCTCGGCACTGGGGATGCAAGAGTGAACCAAACGGATGAAGTTCCTGCTCCTGTGGAGCTGCCGTGCCAGTGGAAGCGGTAACGCCCCAAATAAGACAAGTCAATGTTGGCCACTATGTTGAAGGAAAAAATGCACTGTCCCTCTCAGACAACAAATTCTCTTCCCCCAACATAAACTCTTCAAGAAGAGTCTTAAAGAGCAGAATTAATTCCGTGGATTACACCGAGATTAATGATAAAGACCTTTCAGAGCAGTTCCCATGTGGTTGTTCACTGGTGCCATGTGCAGGACGAGGCCCACCCGTACCAGTCAGTCCCTCCAGCCATTTATGCCCAGGAAACAAACCTGTTGGTGCCTTCTCACAGCACATTCTGGCCTCTGGGATTTGGCCGTGTGTTGAACAGTTAGTATATATTATTTTAGAAAGAGTTCCAGCCTGTCATTATTTATATACTTAATACTGTTTGATTCTTAAACCACAGCCCAAATATTGTCTTTTAAAATCTCTGTAAATATCAAGATGTATCCCACAAAAAGTGCCCTGTGTTCTCCTGAAAAACAGTTGCATTGAGAAGTACCTGCCTTGTTTTTTAGAAAAACACTTAAATCATTCCTTGAGGTCCAGCCATCAATGCATTTAGATAGAAAATGCTTTCGGAAGAAACAGTCCTTGTTAAAATGTTTTTTTAAAAAATATGGTGCCTTCGCTAGGTATTTAGAAATTCCTCCTGTGGTGAAGGTATACGAGCCCTTCCAAAAACCATCCTGGGTTAAAATGATTAATTATCCCTAATAGACTCTTTTAGAGCCGTGTTTATTCTGCCATGCACAACACAGCAAGAGCCCAGAAATCGCTTCCAAATCCCAGCTTCTTCCAAGAAAATGGAGGAGAAACTGTGGCTGGCACCCAGGCTGATACTTTCCAGGTCTCTCCCTGTCATCTGTTTGCACGAGAGAGCTCAGACCATCAACACTCCCAATGTCTATACAACTGTCTGTCTGTACTTCACTTGCTTCTGCCACTACGTACATCTCAGAGAGAGAAGCCATATTCAGACCAGAGCATCATTCCTGTTGGATGGCAAGTACCCATTGCAACGCCAGGGTACCTGGGGTCAAAGATTTGCAGTGCCCAGCTAGTCAGCAGGTGTCCCTGCCAGCGGGGAGCACAGACGATGCTCTGTTTGGTAACCACTGCCTGGGGTTGGCTGGTTGCTGGTTTGCACAGACTTTGGCTTGGCAGCTGCTGTCCTGCTACCTAAATCCTTCAATTCAACCTCAGCTTTCGTTTTTTCTCTGGGCTTGGATGAAACTATCTTTCTCCGGGTAATTCAAGACCCTGGAGGTGTATGTGTGGTGTTATTTTTCTCACTCTTTCACTGTATTCAATTTTCTGGGAAAGGCTCATAAACCAAGATCACAACTAACCCACACAGAAACTTTAAGTCTTTAATTTTACTTTCTGGAGATCCTTTCATTTATCTCACTTTGTTCTAAAACCGCAGGCCTGTGTAGGATGAGCTCTCAGGAGAATGATGCTGTGAGACATATAAGCCTTTCCAGGTGAAAACCGAAGTCATTAAACGCAGAAACTTCTAGAAGTCTATCACTGTAGCCATAATCTTTAATAATGAGGAAAAGAGAAACTTCACCTGGTCTAGTATTTTATTTTTAAGAAGGAGAAATATAAATTTAGGAAAAGAGAAATTTAAGCAGAATTATAAATTTGTTGAGGAAAACAAAAAGGTAAAAAAAAAAGTCTCGTTAAATGAAAAATAAAGTATTAGCTACTGCTAGGTTGGTACCAGTCTACCAAATTTCCATAACTGTATTGTGTTTTATCAGTTTTCCTAGTTAATTTACGAAGACTCGAATCTGATCATAAAAAGGGGTCAAACAAACTTGAATCTGATCAAACAAAGAAGTTTGTTGAAAGGCTTAAGAGTCTTCTCAGGTGACACTGAGTTACAGATCCAAAGCCACATCACACAGCAGAAGCTTCTTCCTACAGTGTCCCAAGGTAAGGTTCATGCCCTCACCAATGTTGTCTCGAAGTACCCCACCTTGGAGCGTCTCTGGTCCTCTGCTTGGTGGGAAACGTTAATCCTGCCTTCCTGGGCTGTCAACCATCTCTGTTCCTCCCATGATAATTTAAATTCCTTATGCAAATAGTATGCCCTGTAATTCCAAAGTTTTTAGGATAGATGTGGAAAGTACACCCTCTAAATGACATTCATAATAAAAATCAACTAAAGCAGTATATCAGGGCTCAGCCAGGCATGGATACCTTTCAAAGTCTTCTATATGATTCTAATGTGCAGCTAGTGTTAAGGAACATGTGTCTTGGGTCTGATTCCATAGCACGTGACAGCGGAAGTTAGGGCATGTGTACATGTACGTGTGTTTGGAGTCAGACCAGAATTCAGACCCTACTTTGTTACTTGTCGTGTGGCTCCTAGCGAATCATGTAAACTATCTGACACTGAAAATTGAGTAAAAAGCAAATATAAAGATTTTCCTCACTGGATCATTGTGAGTGGTAAAAAAAAAAAAAAAAGAAAAGAAAAAATTCACAGATGTAAAGTGCCTAGAGCTGTGAATGACAAACGTTAGAGGCTGCAACCTGCTCTGGGTGGCACTGCCTGTCCCAGTCTTCTAAACCCTCTGCTGTGGCTGCCGCATCTGAGAGCCTCGTCTTCCTTCCTGACCCATGACTCCTGGTCAGAATGTTCTTGCCATCCAGGCTGGTATAAATAATATTTTTTAAAAAATAGTCCTCTGAATAATCATTCTGATTAAACATCTACCTTCTCAGAAAAATTTTGTTTGTAAGGTTGTAAGTTTGTGTTTCTTCCACCCATTCATTTACTTATGCAATTAATATTTATTGAATGTAAACATTTTCTAGATACTTATAGTGAAGGATAAAGTGGGAATAGACAATGAATAACTAAACAAATTTGTAAGTGAAATAATAGCACATTGAAAAAATGTGTAATTAAAAAAATAAACATGGGCCTGAAAGAAAGAATGTAAGAAGAGTCTGCCATAGGTTGAGGAGTGAAGTCCTCATCGAAAAGATAGAACATCTTCACCTAAGCTGAGACCTGAAAGCTAAGATGGCATATAAATTGCTGCATTAAAAAATCACCCAATGCGGCCGGCCTGGTGGCTCAGCGGTTGGGTTCACACATTCCACTTCAGTGGCCTGGGGTTCACCAGTTTGGATCCTGGGCGTGGACCCATTCACTGCCCATCAAGGCATGCTGAGGCAGCATCCCATATAGAGGAGCTACAATTCTACAGCTATGATATACAACTATGTACTGAGGCTTTGGGGAGAAAAAAGAGAAAGATTGGCAACAGATGTTAGCATGGGGCCAATCTTCCTCAAAACAAAAATCACCCCAAAACATAGTGGCTTAAAAAAACAACGCTGATGATCTCACAGCTTCTGCGGTCAGGAATCCCAGTGTGGCTGAGTGGGGCCCTCTGGTTTGGGGTCTCTCACAAAGCTTTAATCAAAACACTGGCTGGGCGGTGGTCGCATCTGAAGGCACCACTGGGGAGGAATCTGATTCTCAGCTCACTTGTGTCTTTGTTCCAGGACTACTGGCCTGAAGCTGCCATGAATTCCTTGCCTGTGGGCCTCTCCCTTTGACAGGTCCCAACAAAGCTGCTGGTTTCATCAGAGGGAGCAAGTGAGAAGAACTACGAACAGCAAGACAGAAGTCACGGATTTGTGTGACCGGATCCCAGAAGTGGCACTCCATCACTTTCACCATCTTCTGTCCACGAGCCGTGAGGCACTAGGTTCACCCACACTCGAGGGAGGGGTGGCAGGCACAGGGGCATGGAGACCAGGAAGCTGGGATCACTTGAAAGCTGCATACAACTACATGGCACCCATGAAATGAAGAGCAGAGGTGGGGGAGAAGCATTCTGAAGCCCTGGCAGGGAAGCATGACAAGTCAGCTTTGAGCATTCAAAGGGTAAAACCTCGCTGGTGGTTGTTTTGGTGATGATGGTTATAGGAAATAGGGGAAATGGCAGAGAACATCTGACTCTGAAGACAAGATCCTTAGCAGAAACCTATTTTCTCCCTTACAATTCCATCTTTTTCTATTTTGGAGAACTGTTTTTGACACATCAGTTCATTACTCTTAAAAGCACCTACTATAAAGCTATAACCCAAGACATGCTAAATATAGTTGATATTTACTTAGCACTTCATAAATTCTTCATCGTTTCATAATTGTTGATTAACTTTGCATTTTTAGAGTTTAAAGAATCATAAAAAGATGTATTTTTATTTGCAGACCCATTAATATTAGTTAGACATTCTGTTCAAACTCCACTTTTTTTCCCTTTAGTGTATGGTTCTATAACATTTAACCCTTTAATAGATGCATGTAACCATCACTATAATCAGGATACAAAATACAAACTTCACCTTTTAAGTGTTGCTTTAGTCATGGATACACTCAGCTGTAATAAATGTACACAACTATAAAACATGGCTCTTATAAAAGCTTCCACATAAAATGCATTCACCACATTTGAGATAAAACAAGAAAATAGAACTTGTGCAATGGATGTATGCTTTAATAATGAAAATTAGATAATCTACAACATTAACTTTTGAAGGCACATTTTCTGGTCTAAAATCATTTAGTGAGCTCTAAATTTTAAAGATATGGAATATTTCAAATAAACGGTGTTAAGTGGTTGACAATAAATATGAGTCAATGCATATCATGAGAGTTTATTTATTGTATTCTTTCTTTTTCTACAAATAGAGAAAATTATTCTGAATTTGGTCGAGAGAAAAAATCATGTGCTCATTTGAATGAGATGGAGATAGGAAAAAAAAAAGCTATCCACAGATTAAAAGCAATGAATCAGAAAGGAAACTGTGGGATGCTGAGCAGAGGCTGAAGGTGGCAACGATGTGGCAGCCTGAGGCGTGAGAGAGGACATGCCAGGTGAGTCTATTTGTTTTATTCCCCTGTTTTGTGACATAATGAGTAGGAGTGGGCTTTGGAATCGTGGAATTCCAGTTTTGAAGCTGGGATGCCCCAGCTATTGGCTTTGTGGACCTAGTAAGGTTGTCTGCTCTCTCTGATGTCCTCAATAATTTTTTTGCTACTGTAACAGCTCCTTCAAAACTTTGTTGTGAGTATAAAATGTGGTTGCAGAAGCCAAGGACCTGCATAGACCTAGCACAGAATGCAGGTTCCATTTCACTGGTGGAGGAAAAGGCTGAGGCGCTCCAGTGTCCTCTGAATGCCGACACCATCCTGCCCACAGTGGCCTCTGACCCCACCTGCGACCGCTCTTCCCCTCTGCCACCTCCCTACAGCCACACTGGCTGACTCTTTACTGTTTCTTAAACTGCTGCCTCAGGGATGCTCTTTCTGCTCTGAGAGCTCTTGCCCCAGATATCCACATGGTTTGCTGTCCTGTGTCCTTCAGATCTCTGCTCAAATGTCACTTGCGTGGACAGAATGTCCTCGGTGGTGCTCCACTGTCCCACAGACCCTGTGTCCTCCACCTGGCTTTCTTTTTCTCATGGCACATGGCTCGAGGCTCCTGGGCTGGGCATGGCTTAATTCATATAGTCACGTGTGTGTGTGTAGTTTCCAGAATGTGAGTAGAGTGGAAACTCCACAAGGTCTCTGCTTTTTCCCACAGTATATTTTCCATGAACTTGGCCCGAGCTGTAAATTTCTCCCCAGCCATTATAATAGTTATTTTCACATTCTTGCATATAGGACTCAGGAAGAGCACCAGATATGAGTTGAAAGGGTGGAAAACCTGGGGTGTAGAGAAGTTTTTGCACAGACGCAGTCTCCAATGCACTCCAGTTGCTGGTATTCGATCTGACCTGGGAAGTAGAGTTGAGCCTTGGGGAAATAGTTCATCCAGGTGGGGCTGCAGGACCAGGTGAGAGGATGTTGTCCCAGGCCCACAGGCCCAGACAGGTCGCTGAAGCGTATCCCTGAACAACCGCTGCTTACGGCAGGTTGGCACCATTCCTCAGAAGCAGGATGTAAAGAGAGTGAAAGGAAGAAAATGTAAAAGAAGATGCATCATCCTTGATACCCCCAAGCCAGGTCTGTATCTCATCTAAGCTTGATTCCAGGAGAGCCTCATTACTCTTTATTTTTATTTTGACAGAAGCATTTCGTGTGGGAAAATCATATTTTAGATTCACCTCAGCTGAACTTATATTCGTTGAGCACCCAGCATCTCACAGCCTTTCAAATAGTCACATAGGATCCATTTGCCTGCAGAGAAGGCAGACGTGCCTGTTACAGTGAGATCCTGTGTTAACTATCACGTAAGCAACCACAGAAATTACTCAAGGGCTCGGTTAGATCCTGTTGTCATCATTACCTACCCATAAAAAGACTCCCAGAAACCAAACACAGAGTTCAAAAACGTCATTTCAGCTCATGTTGAGTCTACAGAGCATTTTTATATTCTTTAAGATAAAGAAACAGTAATTTAAACTACAATATTTTTGCTGATGTAGATTTTAATCTTGATACCATTATGTTGCAGATGTTTTAGTCTGCACAAAATGCCCTGTCATTTCCCATGAACACTGAAGATGGGTCAAGTTTGTTTGCAAACTGGCTGCTGGCTCATGGACAAAAATGAGCCAGCTGTAACACTTCCATCACGTAATCCTAAATGTGAAAAACTGTGTCCCTCACCATAAGAAGAAATCAAGTGCTGTGGGTGCTCTCTAAGTCTTTCAGCAGCGGTTTTCTTCCCAATCTTAAGTAAAGCATGAATCACACGTTGACGACTTCACAGTTGTGACAGGTTGGTAAGTCAACGTTCTTGTGTCTAGTCTGCAAATGGAAACATCATACAAATATTAATGCTTAGAAAATAAAGAACTAAGTTCTTTAAAATGACATTAAAGGGTCTTCAGAATCTGACCTGAATTTACTTTCATGACAGTGTCTCTAACCCCTCCCTTGAGTCTTATCAGAATATTCACCGTTTCCACACAGGCCATAAGCAGCATCTTTGCCTCCATCTATGCTGAGATAGGTTCTGCCACCTACCACAGTCCATCACTGAAATCCCACCCATTTCAAATAAACCCTAATCATTGTCCTCTGGCCCCATTCTCTACCTATGTTTCCATATGACTCTGCTTATGCAATTATCATGATGTTCATCACACTAACTTAAACTGGCTTGCATACTGAAACTCCTGGTGAACCGTAAGCTTCATGAAAATAGGTGTCACATCACAGCCAATTCTTTTTAAATTGACTAAGCCTATTCATGAACCTCCTCCTTGTGTGTCAGGCACTGTGGATGGTACTAAATGTACAACAGTAAAGGGCAGGGTCTCTGGTTTCAGGAAGCCCACATTTTAATAAATATAAGATAGATAGGAAAACAAATACTATAAAGCTGTGATAACATTATGCATATGAGGCATAAAAAATAATCAGCCTCCATTTTCCTAAGGAAGTGAACCCTGAGCTAATATCAAAGTGAACCCTTCTTAAATATCAAAGAGGAATTTTTCAAGCTGAGATATGCCAGAAGGTTGTTGCAGGTGAAGAAAACTTGTGTAACTACATTAAAGCAAAAGTGTACATGCTGAGGCTAGACGAGATGATTAAAGTACAAGAGATACAAATGCTGCATGAGTGACAGATGTAAACTAGGTTGGAAAGGACTTAAGTTTTATTCTGAAAAACCTTGGGAACTTTGTAGAGTTTTAAGTGGGTTAAATATTTTTTGTAGCCATGGGGAGGATGGATTTCAGTAGGACAAGACTACAGACAGAGATCACTCAGGAGGTTGTTGAAAGGACTCAAGAGAGAAGGAATCGGTGTCTGAGCTGCAGTGGGGCATCCAAGAGGAAGATATGGAAGCACACTTGGAGACATATATGAGAAACATAGCAAATACTTGTTGAACAAGTGCACGAGTGAACGAAGGCGAGGATTCTACCTCCAGGATGGCAGCACCAGGAGCTCCATGAACACATTCCTGAGCAAAACAATCATAACTGGTGAAATTATTTTAAAAACTACAATTTAAAGTCTTTGGAAATGTCCCCAAAGATACACAGCAAATGCAAGAACATTTGCTTAAGGAAACCTGCTAGATCTCAGTAGGAAAAGTGAGAGTGCTTGATACACGAGCCACAGCTCACCATCCCATCTCAGCATGACAGAAACTCCACTCTGCATGTATGTGGCCAGAAAGACAGGGCTCCCAGTCAAGGGCTACAGATCTCCTGGGGGGAGGAGGCCACATACACCAACATACAGAAGGAGAGAAAAGGAAGGAAATACATGAAGAAATAATGTTTGAAAACTTCCCATATTTGATAAAAAATATTAATCTAAATATCCAAGTAGCTCAACAAACTCCAAACAGAATAAATGCAATGCAAAGAGACCCACACTGAGACACATCATAATAAAAAGATGAAGGTCAAGATGAAATGTTGAAAGTAGAAAGAGAAAAATGACTCAGTCTGTACAAGGGACCCCAGATAAGATTAACAGCTGACTTCTCATGAGAAACTGTGGAGTTCAAAAGCCAGTCAGATGATATATTCAAAGAGCTGAAAGAAAGAAAAAAAAAATTGTCAACCAAGAATCTTATATCCAGCAAAATCGTCTTTCAAAATGGAAAGTAAAATTAAAATATTCATTCACAGATAAACAAAAACCAAGAGAATTGTTGCTGGCAGACCCACTTGATAAGAAATGTTGTTTAATCTGAATGCAAGTAATGCCTGGTAGTAACTCAATAAACACAAAGAAACAAGAACCAGTAAAGGGACTTTTGTAAATATAAAAGATAATATAAATGCATATTTCTTCTTTATTCTCTTATCTGATTTAAATTTCAATTGCATGAAACAGCATGTAAATGATTTTATTGTTGGTCCTATAGCATATAGAAATGTAATATATTTGACAATAATAGCACCAAGGAGGTGGGTGGGATCAAAGTTGTAAATAAGGAGGAAGGAAATGACACCAGATGCTAACTTGTATCCAAGGGAATAAATGAAGAGAACCAGAACTGTTAAATTACAAGGTTAATGTAACAAACCCTGCAAATATACATTTGCTCTCCTCTCTTCTCCCAGCTTCTATAAATGATATAAAATTGCATAAAGTAATAATTATAACAATATATTGTTGGGTTTGTAATATACATAAATGTCATACGTATAACAGTGATAGCTTGAGAGGGAAAAAGGAGCTAGAGCTACAAAGGAATAACATTTTTATATCTCACTGGTATTAAATTAGTATAGATCTCAAGTAGATTCTGACAAGTTAAGACATATGTGGTGAGCTCCAGAGCCACCACTATGAAAATTAGTCAAGAAATATAGTGAAAAATCATTAAAGAAATTAAAATGTTACAAGAGAACAGTTTAACTTGATGCAAATGAAAGTAGTAATGGAGGAACAAAAATACTATAGACATATATAAAACAAAAGTAAAGTATCAGACATAAACCCAACTCTATCAATAATAACATTAAATGTGAGTGAATTAAATAATCCAATCAAAAAGCAAAGATTGTCAGACTAGATAAAGAAAACAAGACTCACTCTATGCTGTCTACAGGAGACATACTTTGATTTCACAGATAGAAATAGGTTGAATTAAAAGAATGGAAAAAAGATAAATCATTCAAAAACAACCTTAAGAAAGCTGGAATGGTATACTAACAATGGTATACTACACAAACTAGACTTCAAAACAAAAAAAAGTTACTAGGGATAAAAGGGACATTTTGTAATGATCAAAGAGTTAATCTAGGGGCCGGCCCGGTGGCGCAAGCGGTTAAGTGCACGCGCTCCGCTGCGGCGGCCCAGGGTTCACTGGTTCGGATCCCGGGCACGCACCGACGCACTGCTTGGCAAGCCATGCTGTGGCGGCGTCCCATATAAAGTGGAGGAAGATGGGCACAGATGTTAGCCCAGGGCCGTCTTCCTCAGCAAAAAAAAGAGGAGGATTGGCGGATGTTAGCACAGGGCTGATCTCCTCACAAAAAAAAAAAAAAAAGTTAATCTATCACTAAACAATAACAATAATAAACATATGTACCTACAGTAGATAAATTACTGACCTGCTAAAGATAACCGTACCATAATTTCCACAACTTAGAAATGTTTTACATTACACAGCCAAGGAGATTTTGCAGGTGTGATTTAGTTAGGGATCTTGAGATAGAGAATATCTTGGATTACCCAATGCAATCACAAGGGTCTTTGTGAGTGAGAAGCAGGAGATTTGGAGTCAGACAGTGAGAGACTGGAAGATGTCATGCCACTGGCTTTGAAGATGGAGGTTGATGCCATGAAAGAAGGAATGCAGGAAGCATCTATAAATTAGAAAATGTAATGAAACTGATTCTCCCCTAGAGTCTGCAGAAAAAACACAACCCTGCCAGCAACTGGATGTTAGGACTTTTGGTCTCAATAACTAAGATAATATATTTGCATTGTTTTAAAACTCTGAGTTTCTGGTAATGTGTTACAGCAGCAATAGGAAACTAATATAGATTTTGATACCAGAAGTGGAGAACTACTGTAAGAAATACTGGCTTTGAAATTGGGAAGCGGGCAGAGGAAGGAAAAATTTTATGGAACATCATAGAAAAGGGCTAGATTGCTTGAGGAGACCATTAATAGAACTACAGAAGTTAAAGACTCTACTGGTAAGGACTCAGAAGGCAGTGAGTAGCATGGGAGAGGAAGCATATATCACCTTAGAGAATAACTAAATCACCATAAACTGATTGTAGGTGGAAATATGCACATTAGAAATGATCCTGACGAGGGCTCAGAAGGAAGTGAGGAGAATGGTAGCAGAAAACTGTACAGCACTAGAGAATAACTAAATCTTCATAAACAGACTGTAGAAGAAATGTGGACATTCAAAGCATAGCTGGTGAGGGCTCAGGGGGAAATGGGGAACATGTTATTGGAAACTGGAAGAAAGGAAAACCTTGTAATACAGTGGCAGAGAGCTGAGCTGAATTGTGTCCTACAGTTACATGGGAAGCAGACTTGTAGGTGATGAACTTGAGTATTCGCCTTAGGAGATTTCCAAAAAAAGCATGGAAGATGCAGCTGGTTTTCTCTTGCTACTTAGAGTAAAATGTGCAAAAACAAACAAACAAACAAAAAAGATAGATCACTATTTGGCAAAAAGGAATCAGGATTTAATGATTTGGGAAATTTTCAACCCATTCAGATTGCAAAAGACTCTAAAATTTGCAGATTCACAATTAGGAAAGTGTGCTATGGAGAGAATGTCAAGAGTGTGGCTGAACAACGCTCCAATATAGGCCTAAAGCAAGGTTAACACGAAGGAAGCCATATTGTAACTTAGAATAACCTCTAACCAACCCTCCCAGCTGTATATGGTTTAACATACACATAGCCTAGGTGATAAATAGCTACTCTCCAGGAAATATACACACTCTGCAGATTATAATCCTGGCTGATGCATTGTGATACATGACAACTTTGTTCTGTTGAGCTTCTTAGGAATATGGTGACCTCCTCAGAGAAGAACATCTATGCTGCCATCCACCATGATGACAACTGAAAGACCTGGTGTGGCGCCTCTGGTCGCTGATGCCAGACGGTCAACATACCTGAGCCCCTCCTTCATAGCCCACTAGCCCTATATAACGGCTTGAACTGGGTGCTTGTTTAAGATGGTCTTTGGGACATGAGTCCACCATCTTCCAATTTTGCTGGCTAATCTAATAAATCCCTTTCTCGACCACCGACTTATCTTGCAATTGATTGACGTTAGTTTTGTGGTGAGCAGAATGACCCCTTGCTTGGTTACACTTCTGCTAGTGCCTCAAAAGGATGAAAATGTCAGAGTATTCAATTTCACAGACAGGTCTTTGAAGCGAAGAAGTGTGTGACTCATGGATCTCGTCATCCATCTCAGCAGAAACTGAAGATAGAGATGGGGTTATCAGGAAAGTTCTGTACAGGAAGGTCTG
The DNA here is from genome assembly GCF_020826845.1 of Diceros bicornis minor. Classification (NCBI taxonomy): domain Eukaryota; kingdom Metazoa; phylum Chordata; class Mammalia; order Perissodactyla; family Rhinocerotidae; genus Diceros; species Diceros bicornis. The sequence continues at coordinate 32,569,356 of NC_080776.1, forward strand.
TATAAAAAAGTGCATTTATGTAACATTCACAGGAGACCCACAAGGTCCTCAAAGATGTTACACCTGTGAAAAACTGAGGGCTTGGACTAAAAAGAACAGAGAGAAGATGAATAAAAGAAGGCTCTCAGACTTCCAACATCCACAATCAGAAAAGAGGCTGATAAAACTACTCAGCTGAAACACATGAAGGCAGCCTTTAGGAACTAGAAAAGGCAACAAAATAAATTCTGCTTCAGGACCTCCAGAGGAAACGCAGCCCTGCTGACACTTTAATTTTATGACTTCTGATTTGCAAAACTGTAAGATAGTAAATTAACACTGTTTTAAGGCATTAAGTGTTTGGTAATTTGTAGCAGCAATATAGGAAGCTAATACAGCGTCTACAATGTTGCTCCAAAACACACAAAGCAAAAATTGACAAAACTGAAGGTAGAACTAGACAATTCAACAGTAATAATTGGAAACTTCAATACTTCACTTTAAATATGAACAGAACTACAAGACAGAAGATTAGTAAGGCGGTAGAAACTTTGAACCACACTATAAACCAACAAGATCTAACAGACATCTAAAAAACACTTGACCCAACAACAGCAGAGTAGACATTCTTCTCAAGTGCACATGGAACATACTCTAGAAGAGACCATATGCTAGGCCATACAACAAGTGTGATGTTGTGATATAATAAGAAATGTATATTTGGTCTTTGTCCTTGGTTCCTGGCACAGAGCTTCTAAAATCTTTGTAATTTCCAAACTGGTAACAGTAACAGGAGCATATTTTGTTATAATATTCCGTTTTTATTCCCAGCTCCTGGTTAGCTCCAGACTGATAAAGGTGAAAGCAGCACCTTTTGTTATTCATACAAAGCCCCTTTCCAGCACCTCTGAGTTTCTGTTAATGAGGTGACTTCTGGAAAGCCCTAAGGATGGGGGCCTGGTTGCCAGGGAAACTAATTATGTGATTAAAGAGTTGGGACTTTCAGGTCCACCCTCAACCTCTGGGGAGGGGAGAGGAGCTGGAGATTGAGTGAATCACCAATGTCCAATGATGTAATGAATTATGGGTATATAATGGAGCCTCAACAAAAACCCTAAATGAAGACATTCAGAGAGCTCCTGGATTGCTAACACATAGAAGTTCTGAGAAGGTGATTTGCCTGCCATGGAAGCTCCATGCCCCTTCCCTCCTTTTCCCTATGCAACTCTTGATCTGGTTACATTCTCAGTAAAAATCCTGTATCATAAACTGGTAAATATAAGTAAGTATTTCCCTGAGTTCTGTGAGCTGTTTCAGCAAATTATTGACCCCAAGAAGGGAGTTGTGGAATCCCCAATTTATAGCCAGTCAGTCAGAAGTACAGGTGACAACCTGGAACTTGTGATTGGCATCTGAAGTCAAGGCAACTGAGCCCTTAACCTATGGAGTCTGTATCAACTCCATGCAGTTACTGTCAAAATTGAGTTAACTTGTAGTACAACCAGTTAGTGTCCTCCAAGAATTGGAGAATTGCTTGGTGTAAAACCCCACACACCTTTGGCTTCAGAAGTGTTGTTGTGAGTAGAGAGAAACAGGAAATTTTCCTTTTTTGTTTTTGGTGTGGATGATTGGCCCTGACCTAACATTTGTTGCCAATCTTCCTCTTTTTGCTTGAGGAAGATTATTGCTGACTAACATCTGTGCTAATCTTCCTCTATTTTGTATATGGGACACCGCCACAGTATGGCTTAATGAGCAGTGTGTAGGTCTGCGCCCAGGATGCAAACCCCAGGTGGCCAAAGCAGAGCACGCAAATTAGGCCACCGAGCTGGACCCAAGAAGTTTTCCTTTTAACAAGCCTCAATAAGCTTAAAAGGATTGAAGTTATAGAAAGTGTCATCTCCAACAAAAATGGAATTATACTAGAAATCAATCACAAAAGAAAATTTGGAAATTCACAAATATGTGAAAATTAAACAACCTACTCCTAACTGAGCAATGGATCAAAGAAAAAAATCACAGGGGAAATTTAAAATATTTTGAAATAAGTAAAAATGAAGACACAACCTAAAACAACTTATGAGACTCAGCAAAAGCAGTGCACATAGGGAAATTCATAGCTACTCTTAAAAAAGAAAAAGGAGGGGCTGGCCCCGTGGCATAGTGGTTAAGTGTGTGTGCTCTACTGCTGGCGGCCTGGGTTCGGATACTGGGCGTGCACTGATGCACCGCTTATCAGGCCGTGCTGTGGCGGCATCCCATATAAAGTGGGGGAAGATAGGCACAGATGTTAGCCCAGTGCCAGTCTTCCTCAGCAAAAAGAGGAGGATTGGCATGGATGTTTAGCTCAGGGCTAATCTTCCTTACAGAAAAAAAAGAAAAAAGATCTCAAATCAGTAACCTAACCTTCCAACTGGACAAAGTAGACCAAACTAAACCTAAAACATGCAGAGGGAGGAAGTAACAAGTATTAGGATGGAAATAAATGAAATAGAGAATAGAAAAACAATAGAGAAAAATCAGTGAATCCAAAGGTTTGTTCTTCGAAAATATCAGGAAAATCAAGAAACCTGTAGCTAGACTGACCAAGAAAAGAAAAGCCTTAAATTGCTAAAATCATGAATGAAAATGGAAACGGATCTAGAAAACTTACAAGAATAAAAACGATAACAAGAGGATACTATGTACATGTGATATAAGCTAATTAGACCACTCAGATGAAATGACCAAATACCTATAAAGACACAAACTACAAAAACTTATTCAAGAAGAAATAGAAAATTTGAATAATCCTATAACAAGCAAAAAGATTAAATTAGTAATAAAAAAAACTACCTACAAAGAAAAACTCAGGCCTAGATGACATCTACCAAACATTTAAAGAAGAATTAATACCGATTCTTCACAAACTCTTCCAAAAAATAAAAGAGAGAGGACTACTACTCAACTTCTTCCTAAGACCAGTATTATCCTAACATCAAAACCAGGCAAAGACATCACAAAAAAGAAAACCACAGATCAATATTTCTTATGAATATAGATGCAAAAGTTCACAGAAAAAAGTACTAGAAAACTGAATCAGGCAACGTATAAGAAAAATTATATGCCACAACCAAGTGGGATCAATTCTAGGAATGCAAGATTAGTTCAACATCTGAAAATTAATTAATGTCATACATCATACCAATAAAATAGAATAAAAAATAAAAACCACGTTATCATTGCAATAGATGCAGAAAAAGCATTGGACAAAATCCAACATTCTTTCATGATTAAAAAAAAAAAACTCAGAAAACTGGGAATAGAAAGAAATGACCTCAGCGTCATAAAAGGCATCCAGGAAAACCCCAGAGCTGACAGCTTCCTTGATGGTGAAAGTGGATGCTTACCCTCTAGGACCAGGAGCAAGACATGGGCGTCTGCTACATCACTCCCATTTTTGTACTAGAGATTACAGCCAGGGTGATCAAACAACACTTTTAGTGGTTTCCTAGGCCTGCAGAGATGGCAGGGGGTGGGGAAGGGAGATGATAGCTAAAGAGTATGGGGTTTCTTTTTGTAGTGAGGAAAATGTTCTAAAATTGACTGTGGTGATGGTCACACAATTCTTTGAGTGTACTAAAAACAATTGAGTCACACACTTTAAATGGGTGAATTGTATGAATTATATCTCAATAAAACTGTTTAAAAGTGCATATGAATCCTCATAGATTTAAATGATAACCTAGCCAAAGCTAAGTCATTTAATGCTATTCATTTAATTCTATTCCCATAAAGGATGTGGATCAAAACACTAAAATAAACAGATGGTTAGATGCACCCCTTGCTAATTACCTCTTAATATGGCAGGCTTCTGTTTCCCTCGCGTTCTGATCTTACATAGTGAGAGGGCACATGTGTGCCTGTTGGGGGTGCGTGGTGGAGGGTACAAGATGATTGGGGATTCGTGTTCCACAGCAAGCCACAGAACAACTGGCCCTGTGGGATGGTGGCAGGCCCAGACACTGGGGCTTGTTTCCTAGGTGTTAGTATTTGTTACAACTTTCAATAAGGTACTGTCTTCTCACTTAAAGAGGTTTCACAGAAGGACAAAGTGTACAAATGGACACTCTTGCTGTCTGTATGGATTCCACACTCACCAGAATAGGCTGGCTTGGAAAACAGGCCGATGCAGGTTCCTCCATGGCTGCAGAGTTGTCCTGCTGACCCAACTCCTGATGTGCAGACAGCCCGTGGATTGCTAGAAAATGCAGTGACTTCTGCCTCTGATTCCCCTTTTATGGAGGAAGGAAGTGGATAAATCAATCAGTGGATAATCCAGAGGAGACATCCTGTCTCTTATCAATGGGATTTGAGAGATTCCTAAAGCTTTATACCTAAACACAAAAATGTCGGGTAATTGACACTGTTAGATACTGTTGATAGATGAAAAAATTTACTACAATTGTGTGGGGAAGTGGTATTTGCAGTTTCTATTTCCTTTTTCTTCCACTATGGATACCTTCTGTAAAAATAGGAATGGAAGTTTATATGTACAAAAATGTCCATACAACTTATGTTTTAATAGGAAAAATAGAGACTGTGTAAACGTTTAACAATAAAAGAATGTCCAAAATATTTATTAACACGTCTCTAGAATATATCACACGTCTCATGTAATTACTCTTTCCCTTCCCTTTAACCTAAATAATTAATGTTCCTTTACTCTCTTTACTTCACTGATGTTGATTTAACTCTTTTATTATTCTATTATTTCCTCTATAAACTTATTACTTGAAATCATATAGAAGTCTTTGTTTAATTGCACTAATGGTTAAATCCTGAATCCTTAATACAGTCTAATACAAATAATTACTTTTACCACCTCCCCCAAATGCTAATACCTTCAACAGTTTCAATTCTATTTTTAAGCTTCCTGACATTTGTATTACTGTTTTTATGCATTTTATACTACATATATTTTAAACTCCATGAGAGATTTCTAGAATTACTTCACAAAATAAAATTCATTTATATTTATTTATAAATTATAAATTATCCTTTCTTTTCCTCTTCAGTCCTTTCTGCATTCCTGGTTTTCAACCTGGGATTATATTCCTTTTGGTGTGATAACTCACTCCAGTATTTTATCTAATTCAAGGCTACTAACAATGAAAAGTTTCACTGTAAGTTTTTCCAGAACTTCTTTATTTGGGGCACTATTGCTGCTGGGTGTAGAATTCTGGTTTGACGTGAGATTTCATTTAGCATTTTAAAAATGCGGCTCTGTTGATGTCTATCTTATTTTCTTTATGGTTAGAAATCACCAATTGGCCTTTTTCTTGCTTATTTGGCCTCTATAATCCCTAAAATCCTTTACATTAACTTTGGCTTTTAGGCCATAGTTTAGTTCATTAATATTTCCTGTGTAGTCACTCTGCTTAGGGAATGTTGAATTAATTGAATCTGTGGATTGATGTCTTTCATCAACTTGGAACATGCTTGTGTATTTTCACTTCTGATATCAATTCCTCTCCACATTCTCACTACTCCCCTTTTAATCACATCCCATGTGTATTCTGATTCTACCCTGAATTTTCCAATGTCATTGACCCTGTGGTTTTCTTGGAAGATTTGCTCTTGAACAGTCTTCCGTTTTAGTAAACCAGCCTTTTGCTGGAATCAAATCCTTCTTAATTACTTAATTTTTTAATTTCATTTCTAACATAAACACAATATACAGCTTTAATTTTTTAAAAAAGAGCTAGCAGAGCAGTTTGACAATAAGGAGAAAATGATTTCCTTTTGATACAATAAAGCTAAAATAGGTAGGAGAAAATTATAAATTGGATCATATTAAGTTATATGAGGAGCCAGTATTCATTGAAATTCAACAGTAAGACCGAGGGAGCATAAAACCTGAGTATCTTGTTCTTTGTACTGATGTGGACTTCCTTTTGAAACGATAATATTTAGATTTCTTGGGTTAAATAAAAATGTTATAAAATCCAGTTTCATCTGTTTGTATTTACTTTCTTTAACATGTGTTCTGGAAAATTTAAATGACATAGGTCATGTTGTGATATCTCTGTAGGTCTTGGTTGGATAGAGGCATGATGTGATGGTTAATTTTAGGTGTCAACTTGACGAGACTCAGGAGTGCCCAGATAGACTGTGAAGCATTATTTCTGGGTGTGCTTGTGAGGATGTTTCTGGAAGAGATTAGCATTTGACTCCATAGTCTACATAAACAAACCCACCATCACTAGTGTGGGGGGGCATCATCTGATCTGTTGAGGGCTCAATAGAACAAAAAGCAAAGAAAGGCTGAATCCACTGTCTCTTCCTGACTTGGGATGTCCTTCTTTTCCTGCAGTTGGACATCAGAGGTCCTGGTTGTCAGGCCTTCGGACTTTGACTGAATTATATCACTGGTTTTTCTTGTTCTCCAGCTTGCAGATGGCAGATTGTGGGACTTCTCAACCTCCATAACCTTGCGAGCCAATTCCTACAATAAATCTCCACTTCTATATGTTTATATATATTCTACGGTTCTATTTCTCTAGAGAATCCTGACTAATACACATGGATAACAAAGTGCGTATTAAGTGAACATGGAGGAACTTTCCCAAGGCATAGGAGGCTCCCCCAAGCCCCAGGAGGAAGAAACTCATCCCATCCAGGCAGCAGGCATGAGCATGTTCACACACACACACACACACACACACACACAAACCCGAGTAATTTGAAAATGTGCTCAAGCTCAAATTCTCACTCTCTGCCTTATTGTTCATCACAGCAGTGATTTCTACATGGCACGTTATACATCTTTTGCCATTTATTATCTATTTCCTCCCACTAAGACTAAATCACGCAGGCACAGTCAGTCTGTTTAGTTATTTTGTAGATCACAGGTTTTATACCAGAGCTTTGCATGTAGTAAATGCTCTAAAAATAGAATGACCAAATAGTTTTCCCTCCAAACTGGAACATATCAGGGAATGAAAAGGGTAGTGCTAATAATTATGATAAGACAACAGAAGAAATATGTGGTGAAGACAGAAATAGAGGTTTTAAAATTAAGATGAACTAATCACTTTTGCATTTTAAACAGATCATTGTGACTAGAATCTCATGATTAGATTATGAGGAGAAAGGATTTGGAATCTTAAGCTACTCTTGTTAATTTATTGTAGTGTACCACTCTAAATGTGGTATCTTTGCACAAGAGTAGTTAAGTCGAGGGGCCAGCCCCGTGGCTTAGCGGTTAGGTGCTGGCACTCTGCTGCTGGTGGCTGGGGTTCGGATCCTGGGTGCACACCAATGTACCGCTCTTCTGGCCATGCTGAGGCCGTGTCCCACATACAGCAACTAGAAGGTTGTGCAACTATGACATACAACTATCTGCTGGGGCTTTGAGGAAAAAAACGAGGAAGAGTGGCAATAGATGTCAGCTCAGAGCCGGTCTTCCTCAGCAAAAAGAGGAGGATTAGCATGGATGATAGCTCAGGGATGATCTTTTTCGGAAAAAATAAAAAAACAGTAGTTACGTGGATGGATTTAAAATATTTCATGAAGAAATGTTTTAGTGTTTGAATTTTACATGTATATAAATATAAAATATATATTGTACACATAACATATGTGAGCCCTTTTTGTGTACAAAGCCATATGTGAACACTATAGTGGGAAAGGTTGGAAAATCCATATTAATCTTGTCTTTATGGAATATCTAATTTAGTGAGAAAGAATTAAATCCTGAAAGAAATAGATAACAATGCACATATAACTAAAATAGAAACAAAATCAACAAAGAGGTAAAATGGGGTTTTGTAATTTAGGTTACTAGAGTAGGAGACATCCCTGTGTGGAAATGATATTTTGTATGAGATCTGAAAGGTGATTAGAAATAAATTAGAAGTGGATAACCTATAGGTAGCTTCAGAAGGGTGCATGGATGGTTCATTGATTGGTGAGTTTGGGGTGGCAGGCTGTGCAGAGTGACACTCAGGGGTAGACAGCTTATTACCACAAATAAGTGAGTTTGGGGACACTGAGAGAGAAGCAAATTATTTGAGGATATGATTTGTTGAAGTTGGGACCTGGTCATTGTGAGTTGAGTCATCACTGATGTGGTGAGTGGGCAGGTAGATAAATGGGTCTGGGGGTCAGAGTTAGGTCTCTGTTGATTATTTGGACATGTTTGGCTCATTAGTGGTATTTGAAGCCAGGGAAATGTATGGGGTTGCCCAAAAAGGAGGGTGCAGATGGGGAACAGGTGTCAGAGCAGGGCTCACTTCCGGGAATCATCCATCATTGTGGGGTGGTCATAAAGGTAAGCAAGGATGTTGCTCAGGAAGTTTAGACAGGCAAGAACAGGACAGTGTAGGGTGGTGGATCCCAAGGACAAATCAGCTTTTAAAAGGACATTGCTGTCCGCAATGTCACCTGCTACTGCAGAGCATGTCAGACAAATCATGAAAAGTCCCCAGCTGATTAGAAAGAGACACGGCTTGTGAGGTTAGCAAGAGAAGCATCCACAGAATGGGGATGGGATTGGGTGGGCACTGTGGAAACAGAGGCATTGGGATATATGTGAACTTTTCGCAATGTATGTCTGGCAGGAAGAGGAAAGTAGGGGCGTGGAGGGTGAGGACTATTAGGAATTCTGGATGAGAGATTCGTTTGTAGATGGTAGAGATTTGTGCATATTTGAAACTTGAGGGATGATTCCAGTAGGGAAGTTATGGAAAGCACAACAAATATTGAGGGCATAATGTCATTGAAATGGAAGGATAAGATAAAAATCAGAGTGGTTTCAGCCAAAAAATCAATTTATTTGGATATAACAACAGAAAGGGTGTGATAAATGAATTCCTTATGAGGAATATTTGTAGATCTGATGACTAGAGAGTGAAATAGTTCTTGTCTGGCGGTTTACAATTTATCTGTGAAATATGGAAGATGTCGGAATATAGAGATTTATGGAACTCAAGAAATGGAAAGAATTGAGCAGGGTATTCAGGAAACATTAGAGCATGCATATAAGTCCATTGGTTGCTGTTGATTCTCTGTTGGGATCCACAGGTTTCTGGTGCATTCTCTCTTCAGTGCAAGTGTCAACATGGCATGGCAGGTATTTGAAATCATCTTAAGTGTGCAGGGTGGATATGATGGCAATAAGGAATCTTGGAGTATGGTCAGTGGATGACTGAAATGATGCACTGTGAATCTGAGGTTACTAGAAAGGAGTATGAGAAGAAAAAAAAGAGTGGCTTGTGAAGATATTCCTACTGGAGTAATCTAGTTTATTGAAGAATGATTATTTGGAGTGGATTTATTTGTGTAAAAACTGGAAATGTGGACATTTGTGGTGGGAATATGGTGTTTGTGAATTACTGATTTGTGAGCAGGAGAATTTTGGGTGAAGATAGGATCGGGGTGTGGAAGTGAATGACTAATAATGGAATAGTGAATAATTTCATTAGAGATGAGGCCGTAAAGGAGCTGTGGAGTCCTTGGAAGTCATGTGTCCCAATAACAGTTGGCTGTGGAGCACCAGCATGTGTGTATTTGACCATGACAGAGAGAGGAGGAGAGGAACGTCCTGAAGCAAGATGGCGGAGGGAAGTTGGTCTGGATTTGACACTGGATAATGACCTGGCTATTTCTGTCCTTGTCTCACCTCAGCTTGATGGTGTCACTGAATCCTGTTCTCCACATGTGGTCCCTGTACCAGCAGGATCAACATCACCTCTTAGAAATGGAAATTCTCCATTCCTTCCCTAGACCTACTTGGGTTGAGGTCCAGCACTCTGAGTTTTAAAAACCCTCCAATGATTGTGATGCACAGTGTGAATTGAGATGCATGTGTCCAGGGAGAGAAGGAGTGTGGAATATCTATGTGAGCTGAGAATGATCTCCATGGATGGTAATCTTCATCCTCCATTTTGTTCAAATTTCAGATTTTATTTTGTTTTGAAAGAGAAAGCTCAAAAAACATGCCCCGACTTCATAGTGGAAACAGTAAGACCGTGAAACTAAACCCAATCAGAAAACTGAAGTTCTACGCACCCTGAATCCTAAGTAGCTGCATATTCCAGAGGCCAGTTACTGGACTAACTGCCTATCCTGGCGGTGAGGTCAGGTGCCGTCAGTGGGAGGAGACCTTGGAGAAGCCCCAGCAAGTCTGTGGATACAGTCGACTGCAGGGACTCCAGGCCTGCAGCAGTGAAGGAGAACTCTTACGTTCTTTGGAGTCGCAAATACCTTCTAAACAGTCGCACAGACTGGCCCATGTGAATCTCTGGACCATGCTGGGGCCAGGCATCTGTACACCAGCGCTGAGCCCACCCAGGCCACTGTCCATATTGGGCAGAGATGAGTCCAGGGATGGGTCTGGGTCGCTCACAGCCCCTCTGCAGGCAACAGGCATCTTCTAGAGATATCAGTGGACAGTACAGAAAGTGAAGAAAAGCATGGGAGAGACTGACTGTGGCCTCGAGGACAGATGAGTTTGCCGGGGAGGCAGAGAGAGCAAGGAGCCAAGAAAGGCATCCTGAAAACACAGTGAGGAAGGCAACATCAGTTCTAAAGAAAAGGAGAGTGGTGCCGATGAGAAATTCCCCATGAGACAGGCTTGACTCTCACAGCATCTCTTTGTAACGTCCATGATCTTGACCTTTCATGGTAAACCTCAATTTTTATTTACCATGAGTTTTCTCCTTTTTATATTAAAATTGATAGGAGAAGTGAAGCTGAGGAATTAGTGTTTTGAAGTTACATTTGTATTTTGTAGAACTTACACTCAATGAAGAGATGATACCTACTTGAATGAGATTTGTCTGTTAATTTATATTAAATCCGCTTCCATAAATTTTATTGTGATTTTGCTTTTTTTTTTTTTTTTTTGCTGAGGAAGATTCATCGTGAGCTAACATCTGTTGCCAATCTTCCTCTACTTTGTGTGTGGGTCACCGTCACGGCATGGCTGCTAATGAGTATTGTAGGTCCGTGCCTGGTAACTGAACCTGGGCCACCAAAGCAGAACATGCCAAACTTAACCACCTGGCCAGGGGCCAGCACTATGATTGTGCATCTAATTATAACAAAATCCATCAATCTTCTCTTCATTGTCACATGGTAATTCAGACATAGGTGATTTCAATATCATGAATTAAGTATCTCTTATCTGTTACCTGGCAAACTTGTGTAGCTTTGATTTTGGAATATTAAAAATGAGCATACCCCCTGGGGGCATTATTCTCCACTTAAGAGAAGCTTGCAGCAGGCTCATTGCCTTCCTTCCCACACGAGATCCAGAGTCGTGGAAATGTGTTCGCCTTGCACACAACACAGAGCACATAGGAATTACTCAACAAACACGTGATAAGTGAATAACTGGTGGGATCATCAGGTCATTCACAGAAGCCAGACTGAGAGAGAGCTTCCTTAGGTCAGGAAGGAGAAGCATTGCTTTATATTTGTGATGTTTTAATTTGTAACATTGTAATATGAAAAACAACTATACTACATTTATCAAAATTGTGCTCTGAAGGTTTTCAAAAATCTCTGAATCTTGGAATAGAGAAAAATCAATCTCTGTGAACCTGTTACTTGCTTCAAAGATTGTCAACTCTTATACCATCTGGCTTTGTTTATCCTCACACCAAGTCCCCAAGAATTAACCAGAAGAGATGGCTGAGAGCACATCATTTCAGCTGTAAATATTTCCGTTTCTCTTACAGATGAGGGATTTTGGAACACAAACACAATAATATTATCACACACAAAAATAAAAATGTCATTCGGATAATCAACTGTCCAGTCAGTATCCCAAGTCTCCCAGTTTTGTCAAGGTTATTTCCTGGTTTTACATTTTATTTGAGTCAGGATCTTCATGAAACTCTTCTTTTGCAATTGGTTGATCTGTTTCTGAAGTCACTTTTAATCTCTTAGTAGTTCATGCATCTTGGGATTTGGGTGGGATATGAGTGTGTGTGTTTGTGTGTCTACACCGATGCGTGAACTCTTTCTTTCCTGGATGGCAGTGTCCTGAAAGGAAGGACCTGGGCTGTGGGAACCAGGATTTCTACTCTGCTTCAGGCTGAACTGAAAAGGCATCCGTGGGTGACACTTGCAGCCTTCAGAAAGGAGGGGGAAGAAGTACCAAGGAATTCAAGACAATGGCCCTTGTCTTACAGGGTGTTTCCAGGGCATGATGTTCAAAATGCCAGGTGCTAAGACTTTAGCTCCACATCGTTGGGTGGATTCTCAGCATGAGCTCTGAGCTGTGTCTGTTCACCACCCACGTGGGGAGCATTTCAGTATTTTAATTGGTAAGGTTGTGTCTGTTGTGTCTGTGGTGTCTGAGATTGGTGGCATTCCCCTGCTGGACCCACTTCTATACCTGCCCCTCTCCTGCCTCATCTTTCAAAACTCCCAACAGGAAAGTTTCACATCCCTGTAACACAAATCCACATATCCTCAGCACAGACTGGGGAAAAGAACACAGCAGTCCCAGGGACTAAGTGCTCTATTCGCACAGGCCCAGCTGCCACTTTGGGACAAGTCAGTAACAACAGGACTGAGTATGTAAACGAGTGATTGTCTAAGACCATGGACCTCAGAACCACATGGGCCCAGATGTCACCCAGGGCAGCAAGGGACGGTGTGGGTCATTCAGTGGACAGGATTAAGGTCTATTGTCCTGGCAAGCCAGAGCTCACCACTGATCCATCAGGCCCAGCCAGGGAGGAATGGCCACGATGTACCTGACAGAGAGGCTGGGGGCCTTCTAGGGAATTTCTGCCCAAAAAGAATCATACAAGGATGTGCGGGGATGCTGGAAATCCTAGTTCACAGGGAGCAGTGAGGTTTACGGAACAAAGTCCTGTTGTAGCTTTGAAAGCTGCATCATGAATCTTTCCCTCTGGATATGAAACAAGCGGGAAAAGGACTTCCTAGGGCATGGGCCAGGATCCCAGGTTTCCAGTCTAGGCGAAGGGTGAACAGGGAGGACTAGAGGCGGCCTGATGGGGATGTCCTGTTGGCCCTTAGTCCATCTGCACATGGTGTTCCTTTGGCCTTGTCTGTTCCACATGCAAACTTTTATCTTTTTACATTTTTCCTCATTTAGTGTTGATGCAAATCCAGAGACTGGTTAGAAAACGGCAATTTCCAATATCTGATCAAAGAAACATCAACAAGAGAAGCAAAAAACATTCCTTCTTCCTGGAAAGCTGTAGAAAGACAGCCGCTGTCCTGGGGAAGGACATGGTCCTGGTAAGTGCTATTTGAAAGACACCCACATTTCAGTGGTTGTTGCTCTGCCTGGGAAAGTCCCTCCAACCTCTACATCCAGGGAGATCTGAGGGGCTGTCTCTGCCCCTGGCCCAGGTGAACCACACTGAAATGCACCTGTCCTCTGAGGAAGGGGGACTTAAGGGTTTCATTCAGTAGCCAGGGAGGAGGCTGGCCCTCCTCCATTCTCCCACATACAATAAGCTGTGACCATACACAAGTTCTTCATTCAAGGAGGAAAGTGAGATTCTGTGTCTCATTTACATGAGCATAAGAAGTGAAAGAACCACACCACAACACCCAGGCTGTGAAAGAAACAGGATATAATGAAAGAGTCAAATCTACCATTTACTATTAAAGAAATAATATCACTCCTCCCCAATGGGTTAACAGTGGCTGGCGTCATGATGTCAGGGAGAGGGAGGGGGTGGTGCCCTCCCTCTCGGGATTTAGGGGAAACCAGGGAAAGTCTTAGGATGTCCTCGTTCACTCAAGGTGGGAAGAGCTGGCCCGGTGCACCCCGAGGGCGCCAGTGTCCCTGCTGGTCAGGAGGAGCTGCACTTGTGGTCTCCAGAGTGTGACGGCTCATCACCAAGGGCATGGTGGCTGAAGAGAAGAAACAGACTATTTTGGGGATCCTTCCTGAGATTCATGGCACAACTCCCTGTTCCCCTGCACTCTGATCCAAACCCTGTACCGAGTGCTCAGTCCATCAACAGCACCTCGTTTGTCCCTGATGCAGGAGGCATCATTTAGCATCACCCATTTCAGAGGATGCAACTGAATCCCAGAGAGGAGAGGGGAGCGGCCTGTCCCAGGCCTGCTCAGCAGTGGAGCTGGGATCCAGTCCCATGCTTAGCCCGAAGCTGTACTGAGCCCCTGGATTCAGTCGCTGTTGGTCCCAACACTCACTCGGCCCTGAACTGGAGGATGTCCGGTTCCTCTTTCTCCTGAAGAGCCGCATTTTGCTCGCCTTCTGGTGTGCGGGCTCCAGCTGGCAGGAGACCCAGTAGCTACAGGACAGAGTGGACCTGTGAGCTACCAGGAGCCACACCTCAGGTGCCTCTCCCAGAGCCTGCCAGCAGCTGAGTCCTGGTGCCCCATGGGTCACCACGCTACGAGTTCTGTGGCTGATCAGCGAGCCAGGCCACAGGCTCTGGAGCTGGCCATCAGAGAGAGTCTGCCCTGCCCTCACCCAACTCCTGTCCCCCTCACCTCTCATGGACACTGATGGGCTCCATGGCCTGGAACCAGGCCCCAAATCGCTCGTCGGGCTCCAGGTCATATGCATTTGCAGCCTGCTGGAGCAGCTGGATCCTCTGGATGAGTTTGAGTTTCTGGGAGGAAGGACAGGATGCAGACAGGGCTTGGGTGGGCAACGCTGCCAGGGACTTGTGCGGAGTGAGGATCTGGTCTGGGGTCTGTGCTCACTCGGGAACCCTCCTTCCTTCCCTCTCCATTCAGGACTTGCCTGTCCTCACAGTTGGCTTGAATTAGTTCCTCATCCAGGAAGGTGTCCTTGATGCCAGCCCCTCCCGCACCCGCCAACGTGATGGGATGCCCAGCTTTGTGGATCTGACTCTCCCAATAAATGTAAGACCCAAGGGATGAGGAAGAGAAAGTCTTGCCAGGGGAGGTCTCTGATTTCCACATCCCCACCCTCCCCATAGCTGCTCACGTCACACCATTTCTGAAAGTTGACCCGATTTCCCTGGAAGGGAGACAGCCAATGTCCATCAGAAACAGCCCCCTAAGCCCATAACCAAGCCCCATCCCACCCCTTCTCAGGCTGCAGGAATGTCAGGGCCCAGCAGAGGGCAGACCTTCCACAAAGAGAACTTGACACTGGGCCAGGCTCTGGGCTCCAGAGCAGGAGGGACAGGGGAGCTGAGGCCAGAGACCTTATGTAGCACACCCTCTCTGATGACAGACGGGGAGACTGAGGCCTCAGGGAGGAAGGGACAGCTGGAACACAGAAGTGCTTCCTCACTTGCAGGGGCTGATGGCACTCCCCCAGGGGCAGGGCCCGAGGGGGAGGCTGACTCCATCTCAGACACAGCCTCCTGCAGCTCTGCAGGCAGGCAGCTATGAGCTTCACCAGCCCAGGTAGACTGGTGGGGGGCTTATGCGGAGCGTCTATTCACGCATTGCTAAGATGGGCCTGACTCCCCAGCTCCCAGGGGTGGCCATGGGGCTGTCATGAGAGGAGGTTTGCCAGGTACTGACAGCTCAGGTCCCAGTGCAGGGCTCTCGCCTCCCAAACCTCAGGATCCTGCTCTCTGGCCCCACCTCCAGGCTCACTCACTTCCAGATCATCCTCCATCCCAATGTCCAGCAGCTTCAGGTGATAGAGGAACATGCCCAGGAAGGGGACGGCACCCTGTGAAATCAGGGTGGGAGTGGTGAGATGAGTCTCACCTCTCAGGTGCCCCCATGGACCCTCCCCCAAATCCCTTCACCCCAGCCTCCTGCCCACCACAGACTCCCACAGAGAACAGCCTAGGACCCTCAGCAGCCTCCCCCCAGTTGCCCCCTCCAGGACCACCCAACTTCCCCAGTCACTTCCCAGGGGCGGCTTTTGGCAAATCCCAGGGTATGTGGTCCCTGCCGCTCCCCTCCCTAACCCATCCTGGGCCCAGCCCTTCCAGGCCTCCTCCTGGTCACTTCCAGGGCAGGCCTTTCAGGCTCTTGGGCTCCTGGAGCTGGGCTGGAGGAGGAGGGACCCCTCTCTTAGGGAGGCCTCCAGCCGTGAGGTGAGTGACCCCTCCTCTGACACCTAGACCCTCCCCCTCAGGCCACCTCACCTGCTGCTGTCTCTCCTGGGCTCCCTGGGGGTCCATCTGCAGGGTGGCCCTCACAGATGACACCTCCTGCAGGGTCAAGGATAGGCTCAGGGAGGCCATGTTCCCTTCCCCATGTCTCCCAGGCCCCTGATCTTGGACCCTGGACATCTGGTGTCTATGGCTGCTCCCATTCCAGGGTGCCCTGATTCTAGATCACTCCCAGCTCCAACACTCCCTTCTCTGTGCCCTCAGGCCTGCCCAGGCCCCTAAGCCTCTCTCCTCATCAGGAAAGTGTGGGGAGGACTCCCCATGCATCCCAGGGTCCCCTGAGGACTCAGTATCATCTGACTGTCACCAGTGCTGTCCCCTCCCCCCTCGAGGAGGAGGAGCACAAAGCTCCTGCACATTCCTCTCCCCCTTGTACCTCATCACCCCTGTGAGGCCTGCACCACAGATCATCTCCCTCCATTTCCCAGATGAGGAGACCGAGGCCCACAGAGGGGCAGTGACTTGCTCAGGGGCCCACAGAGGAGACCGCTCCCCCTCCCAGCCAGAGGCCCTGGCCCCCGGCCTTCACTCCTCCTCCAGACACACCTGGGACCAATGTCCTGTCCTCTGGACTCTCGGGGTGTGTTGAGGCCCTCGGTCAACCTGAGCCATGGATGGAGAGGCACAAGGTGTCTTGGGGTCCCATGCAAGTGGCTGCTGTGTTTTCCAGCCCCCTGGGATTCTCTGACACCAGGCTGGACCTGAGGCCATGCCAAAGTCCTCAGCTCCCTAGGATCCCCTCAGGATGGTCCCTGCACAGAACTCCTCCTTCACTCACTCAGGAAGGGAACCCCCGTGTGCCACATCTGAGTGACAGTGTAGGAGTTGACCACGGCACTGTGTAATGGTGACATTTGCATACTTTTTCACTTGGAAACTTCTAATATCCCTTCTCTTTTCTCAAATCTCATGTTTGAAGTCTGTGGTCTGAGCCTTTGCACAATCCTTAGGCACCTCCTGCCAGGGCCTCGATGGAGGCCATTAAGTATCTGTCAGGAAGGTCCATTAAGAATCTGTAGGTTCCTCGATAATTCTCATTGCCATCTGGGGCGTATCCTTGTCGACAAGGCACCGGGGGAGACTCACTGGTTTGTCAGCAGTGACCACTATCGGGCTAGAGTGCACAGTCCCAGAGAGCACACAGTTCTGTCCCAGATCCACCATTTGGCCCAAGGCTGGGCAGCCCCTGTGTCCACAAGGCCTGTGTGACCTCACAGTGTCCATCCCTGGGACAGGCAGAGTGCCCTCCCCTGCAAGGTGCAGTGAAGACAGAAGGAGCAGCAGGGGCCTGGCTTCCTGAGGACAGACTGGGCTGCTTTAGGAAGAAAGGAACCCCCACCCACTCCATCCACCCGCCAGCCTGGAGGATGATGAGGGCCAGCTGATGGGTCCGCATGGAAGCCAGACACCTGCTCATTCTGCCAGCTCCTCACCTCTTGGAACAGTCCAGGCGACACCACTGTATCCCGTGACCAAGGCCTCCTGCCCCAAACAGTCCCCACCTGCCCCTGCAGCTCACACCCCCCGCTTCCTGTCCAGCTGGACAAGACAGACCGTTATTTCTCGGGGAACCTTAAGTGAAAAACTTACCAAAGCACATCCTGCCTGGTCCCTCCCCACCTCACCTCCCGTCCTTCCAGTTCTCCAGCCTCCACTCACCTCCTTGAGAAGCTTCCTGCTCTCCTGGTGGCATGTTTCGATGATGTTTTTCAGTATTTGCCAGTTCTTCCTGAGGAGGGAAAAAAGGAAAGAAACACTGTGGAGTGGTTTGAGGGTAAATCCCTTTTGTTTGAAAACCCAGAAGATCCAGACAGCCTGGATGAGCATTTTCACTGTGTCGTCTGAGCCCTGAGGTGTCTGGGACTGGGGAGGGGGCTCTCCTGTTGTCACCTGGGGCCTCCATTCTCTTATTTTCTCAGCAGATGTGTTTTAAACAGTCTTAATTTCACGTGGACAGAGAGGTCTGTTGCTGCAAACACTTGAAAATCTTCAATTTGGTTCAAGCCATGATCTGTCACTTAGGGAAACTGATTCCTGAAGCAGAACCACTGGCCTAAGTTTTCAGAAAGACTTCAAGCCTGCCCACCAGGTCAGACCCTATCCCCAGGCTTTGCTGTCTCCCAGGAGGTCCCAACTGACTGAAGGGCAATGCCAGCCCTGTGGGGGGTGTCTGGTCCACCCAGGTGGTGCTCGCATGGAGAGAGGCCTACCCACCTGGACACCTGTCTCAACGTCTCTTTTAAACGTTGAATGGAGGGGCCCTCCAGAGCCCAGAGGATCGCGTGGAGAGCAGAAAGGTTCCTCAGGCCTTGGCATTCCTGGGGAAGGGAAGAGAATGAGCTGTGAGGGGGAGCTGGAGCCCTGCTTCCTCTGGCTTCTGTCGCCTCATTGACGTCTCCTGTCCTGGATGAGACAGCAGCTCAGGGAACCCGGGAAAGGCACAGCTGGAACCTGATGAGGAATACTTCCAGGTAGGAGGATTTCAGCTCAAGCCAAGAAAGGAGCCCAGGAAGGGGTGAACTTCCCACCACTGGGACCAGGAGTCAGGTCATCGAGGCCTGGCAGGAGGGGCCTAAGGATTGTGCAAAGGCTCAGACCACGGACTTCAAACATGAGAGCTGATAAAGGAGAAGGGGCAGTTCCCCCGACTCCAGAGAGGGGCTCCCAGGGCCTCCCATATCTTACCTTGGCCACCTGGATCCAGAGCTCCACCACCCTGGCCCTGTCCTGGGCCGTCATGCTCGGGTCCCCAATGCAGGTGGTGATGATACATTCGACCACTCTGTTAAAGTGGGTCATGGTGGCATGGATGGTCGGTGCCAGGTGCTCATTGCCCCTGTTGTCACACTGGGACCAGATGGAGTCCAGGAAGTCGTCGGGCCTCACTGTCTTGAAGAGCTCCTGGGGAGGACAGGGATTGTCACCCAGCCCTGCCACAGCCCAGCTCAACATCCGCAGCCCCCAGTCCCAGGCCAGGTCAGTGGTGAGAGCTGGAGCTCAGGAATCTGAGAATGCGACCTGAGGCTTGTGGGAGTCCCTGGGTGTTGCCTGTGTCCCCTGAGGGCACCAAGCACAGGATGACCCAGGAACCCATACTGTGGCGCAGGGAAGTGGCATTTGCTCGTCGCCCAGTCTCACTTCCTCCAAGCACCAGAACTCAGCTCCTGCATGACCATCTCTAGGGGCATCTTCCACCCATTCTGACCATCCTGGGGTCTGACTCCTCTTTCAGATGCACATTCCCCCAAGGCAGCAACAACCATGGGCTTTGTTTGTCTGCCTTGTAGTCATGTACACATTAAGTGCCTAATTAGTGTTGAGGCTGTTGAGGCCTCCTGGGCAAATGAGTGAACTACCCAAGGACGAGACAGCACTTCAGTGTGCTCCCCTCCCCCACCAAAGCGCAGACTCTGCCCAACTTCCTCTCTGCTCCACCTCACCCATCTGCACAGCCACTCTGCATGGCAGCTGCTCTCAAAGTCCATCCCTACTGTCCACATGAGGACAGCAAAGGCTTGGGAGTTAAGAAGGCTGCTCAGGTCACATGAGGGTAAGTGGGGAAGCAAGAGGTTGGACCGAGATCATGGGATTCTGGATCAGGAAATGGCAGGTCTGGGGCAGCTGATGGCACAGGGAAGGCTGGCCCCACCTGCCCTGAGAGCCCCGCTGCTCACCACATCCATCAGTGTCAACTGCTCTGCCACCAGCCGGGGAGGGAACTCCAAGAAGTCAGGCTTCTCCTCCCTCAGCAGGTTCTTGATGGTCACGTCCCAGGGGCAGGTGGGCTCTGGGACTGGATCTGGCTCTGCTGTTATCTCTCCAGGTGGAGGGAGGATTCTCCCTGGAGCCAATGGTCCAGCTGGCTCCAGCTCAGGAGCTGGCACTGGGGCTGGAGCTGATGTTGGTGGTGGCTCTGGCCCTGGAGGGACTGATGGAGGTGACACTAACTCCAGCTCTAGCACAGGTGGTGGAACTAGAGCTGGAGCTGGATCTAGCCAGGGAGCTGGCCCTTGCTCTGGTGCTGGAGCTGGAGGGAGCTCTGGAGATGGTACTGCAGCAGGAGAAAGAAACAGTGTCACTCAAGTAGCTGACTTCCCCTGTGCCTGTCAAAGCCAGGAAAGACCCCACTGCCTTGAAGTGAACCAAGCCTCCTAACACTCTGCAAATTGTCATCCCAGACTGCAGTCCCCTCACCTTCCAGCTCTGCCTCAATGGGCCGTGGATGCTCCAGCTGGACCTGGAGAAGGTAGGCGTGGCCCTGCAGCCCCGTGCCAGGCAAGCTGAGATGCAGAGAGGCCAGCTTCATGCTGAAGCAGGGATAGTGCAGGAGCTCCCAGAAATCCTGCCCTGGGTCCAGGCAGGTTCCCACCAGAGAAGAGATGGCACTGGGGGAGGCAATTGGGCAACAGAGTCAGAGGCCTGGCCTTTCCCTCCACACTTCTCACCCAAGACACCCTGGCTTGGGACTGGACCCTATGCCTGTCCCTCTCCATCCAGGTGAGAACCACATGGCAGCCACTTAATATGCTCTCATTCTTGGCTTTCCGGAGGCCAGAGCCTCGGAAAGTCACGGGACAACACGAGAACATCCTGCTGTGTCGAGTGTCTCCACTCAAATGAACTGGACAGGAGGCTGTGGTTACAGTGTGGGTGCCTGGTAACCAGAGTTCTAAGTTCTGTTGGGGGCTGTCACCAAGGAAGTGAGGTCACTTCTTGAAGGTTCTATTACTTGGCCCCTTCCTTCAATCAGACCCACCCAATCCCCCGCTAGGCTGTTGGCTACTCTCCCTCCTTGCCCATGTCATCTCCATCACTGTACACAATTATCCATCACCACCCTCCCCACAGCTCCTTGGGAGTGGAACCAGTGGCCAGCTTTGAGGAGACAGAGCTGAAGTCACACCTCTTTTATCCTACCAGTTCTGTGTCCTGGAAAAGCCACTGTGCCTCTCAAGATCTCCCCAGTCTCCCAACCTGCACAATGGGGATGGTGCTAAAAACAGCTTTCTAGGAACATCGTCAGGTGTATATGAGATAATACCTACAACACCTGTGGGCTGGTGTCACATGTGTCTAATGCAGGCCCTCCCATCTATGTCAGTTCCATCTGTGCAGCTTCCACAAACCCCCACTCCATACTTTTTGTCACACATCATTGGCCTGAATTTGGTCTGGTCACTCTTATCTGCAAGAAGGTTAGGAATTTTATCTTTTAGTTTGTTGAATTGCCACCCAAAATAAAACTGATTCTCTGTTCCGAATATTAAGGGAGAAGGTGAACAGTGGAAACTACTCGTGCTCTCTCCCTACACTAACCTTCAAGTTGAAGGGGAGGAAATGAACTTTTCAGATGAATCAAGCATGTATTTACCTACCACAAGCTCTCTTTTCTTGTTGTTTATTCATCCACAGAGAACAAGAAGTCTTGCTTCCAAACCAGAATATATGAGACGTCCACTGCCCTCTGTTCCCAGCAGAATGACCAGAACCAATTTGTTGGCTTTTATTTGCCTGGCCCTTGTAAGTAGATCTGAGAACATTCTTTCTATGTCCTTCATAGAGTGGGTCTGGGAGGGTCTGAGGTTGTAGAGAATTGTAGGAAAATAGCAGGCTCCTGAAAAACTGAGTCAAATTTGAATCTCTGTAATTCAAAGCAGAGTGATATCAGCATCATGGTGGAATAAGATACCTCCTGTTTTTCTACTCCTGCACTAACAATGCTTTGGCATCCATCCATAGACAAAAGTGCCTTTGTGGGAGAAGTGGGATCCAGCACCATATGCCAAGGGACACAGAGGGAGTCTCACCCACCCATGCATCTGGTAATAGGCAGACAGACCTCGGTCCCAGCTCTGGACCCTGCAGTGGCCCGTGAACCAGCTCAAGCTCCTTTCAGCTGCTGCATGGAAACCCCTGAAAACACTGTCTTAGATCATGACACACAGAGGAGAGGGCCTTTGTGGAAGTCCAGGTTTCAAGAAGAGAAGTTCCAGCCCTCTGTTGGAGCACAAAAATATGAGTGTGGATGGGTTGAAGAGTTTGGGGGCATTGGCAGCTAGGTACTCTTAGAGGGCTTTAAAGGATGTGGATCCTGTAACTGCACTGAGCACTCCATCAAGAAGTCTCCCACGACTTGTGGGGTATGCCTCACCCATGGATCTCCCCAGCTGGCCCTTAGGCACCCCCAGTGCTCTGCGTGCCTCACATACACACGCCTCCACCCTAGGGCTTCTTCCCTGTGTATGCTCCCAACAGTGGTGGTTAGAGTGAATTTTGGAGGACAGCTAGTGAGCACGTGCAGAAACTTGGTCCAAATCCGCAGGCCAGAGAGAGACCACAAACTTGAGGTTTGTGGAATACAAAAGGCAGGCTGTCAGCGCCCAGCCTATTACATCACAGCATCAAGAGAATGCATACAAGCTGGAGAATTCTGCCATTAATGAACAAATTAAAAATGCTGGGATTATACTGGTATAACACATTAAAATACAAATGTATTATTGAAACATATATTAAGTTTAAACAAATGACATTTCAAATGTTGGAAAAATTAAGTTTGAGAAACCTTGTAGGTGGTCAGTAAACATCTGTCCCTCCCTCCCTCTCCAGAGCAGCCGTATGTATATGTATAGATACACACACACACAGATAAATATTCCCCCTATAAGTTCTATATAGAGAGAGAAGCATATGTGCGTGTGTGTCCACAAACACTCATACATATATATAATGCATGTATCTATGTATATCACATACATGTATGTATACATGATAGAATACTCACATGCACATGTGTATATCTCTACAATTTCACCTTCAATAAGGTAAATTTCCGGTTTGTATTGACTCTAAATAACTCTGCATTTTAACTTGTTAGGTCTGTTTCGGTTTGTTTTCCCCCAACTTTCTGGTTAGTCCTCTGGACACTTCTCAATTGGATAACTGTTATGGTTTTCATTCGTTGTTGTGCTTTCATTTTCTCTTTTTAATAAACATATTTGTTGAAATATGACATACAATCAGAATAGAGCACAAACCCAAGTGTAAAGACTGATAAGTTATCAAAAAGTGTACACATGTGTTAACACCACCCAGGCCAACAAACAGAACATGACCAGTTCTGTTTATAGTAGATTATACATGATGTATATAATAGATAATAACCGCAGTTACCCAGATTATTATTTCTCCTTTTTCAGGAAGTAGCACACTGAATGGCAATGCTTAAAGCAAATTTGGTCATGATGTGGCCTGCTTCAAATATGTAGCTGGATTTGGAAGGTTAATTTTTTTTAGGAATACATGAGTTTAGTTCCAGAAAAAAAGAGGCTTGTAAATTTCCTTTCCTGTAATGACCTTGTAAGATTTTTGTAGCAAAGTTAAGCTATTCTCATAAAATAAATCAAAAAGTTTTTCCATTTTTCCTGTTCTGTGGAAGAGCTAGAGTCAATGTGTATTATTTCTCTCCTGAATGTTTGGTGGAATTTGCCAGCAGCGGTGTTGGCCACGATGAAATGTGGGAATGTTTTAAACTATGGATTCAGTTTCTTCTTTAGATATGGGACTATTCAGATTTCTCATTTCTTCTTGAGACAGTTTTGGTAACTTTCATTTTCCTGGCAATTTGTCAATTTCATCTAAATGTTCAAATGTACTGACATGTTATTTATAATGACACGTGTGTTGTCAGGGAAGGTCTGGGGTGAGTCTCCTGGGGGCAGAAGTCAAGCTCAACTCATGTGTCCCCGCAGCTTCAGGCACCTGGATGCTGGAGGGAGAGCTTGTTCTCATTGCAGGACGAAAGGCTGAATGCTTTTCTTTTCGCCCTCTGCTCTCCATTCACACCAGCTCAGGAGACCTTGTTCCTGGCCAAGTTGGCGTGCAGGCAACGACCCATGTAAATTCTTCCAGGCCTGGTGGATATTTGGAATTTTTTTCTCAAATGTTCTCTTGAAACCACATGGCCACATTTGTATAATATTCTCTCTTTATTTTCTATTTGAGTCAGTTTTGGTAATCACATTTTCAATTTTTAAACTGTACAAGGCTGTGTCTCTTAGACTCCTAAGTGTTTTCAGTTTTAACTCCTTCAAACTTCTCCCAGATGTTCCTGCCTTACGGTGATTCCTTCTTCATGGGAGCTCTGAAGCTCTTCCTAGCTGCCTTGTTGTTGACAGTGGCAAATACACGAGTTTCATGGGGCAGAAGTTTAGGCAGTTTGATTGCCAGCCTTCTGCTGCACCATTCTCAACCCACAGATGCTGTGCTTCTCTGCTTGTCCCAGAGCCTTCAGTTGTAATTACTCTTCCTCCCCAGGGCTATCTCCAATCTCATGTTGATATTACTGCTGTTCTCTGAAGCATTTGATGATGTGTTCAAATGAACAAGCATTTTGGATCCTGAACCAAAGAACCATTTACAAAACGCACTCTGAATGTGATCTGCTTTTCCATTCATTAAACTTTTCTCATAAACTTCATCACTTTTCTCCATGTGTGTGGAATTCAGTAAGGATGTTCCAGAGCCCAGGTGATGTTACTTGATTTAGCTATAAATTCTAAGACTTCAGGAGAGCTGTTGCCACAGATGGAATGAGTTGGCTTGGCATTCTTCCTTAATTAAGTGATTACATTGGATTTGAAGATAATTGTGGTTTGAGTCTTTTCCCTAAGGAGCCCCATCCGTCTCAGCAGGTTTCAGTACAAGAACTATAAGTATGTTGTGGCCTTGGTTTTTGCCATTGAGGAAATCAACAGAAACCACCATTTTTTACCCAACATATCTTTGGGAGTTGATCTCTATAATGTCCTGCACTATGAACAGAGGACACTGGAGAGTTCACTCACTTGGCTCTCAGGGCTGGGCAACGACATCCCAAATTACACCTGTAGGAGAGAGAGCAAGTCTCTAGCAGCCCTTACTGGAACAACATGTGCAATTTCTGCCCAGATTGGAACACTGCTGGAACTGTACAAATTTCCACAGGTAAGGCTGTGTGGGATGGGGAGACATGAAACCATGTCTACTTTGATGCCATTCTCAGGTGCCTGAAAAGGAAGAAAGGAGGAGACTGTGTTTATGCATCTCTTACAGGATGTAATCTCCAAGGACGAGTGTATAGAGTCTTAGTGAGGTATGCACATTTCCTTTATTTGGTATCCATAAACTCTATGATTTCATCCATGTCCATTGATAACAAGGTTCCAGGGACCATCTGCTCTTGGCTAGATTGGGTCCCAAGCCTGAGTCAACAAGCCATTTGCATGAACAACCTCTGCAGTGATGCAAATGAACTGCATCAGAGGAGGCGATGTCAGGTGTAAGGTGAAGGTGACAGACAGGGCCCATGCCACTCAGGGCTCAGACAAGAACAATCCAGCATCAATGCCTCCAAAGTGCAAGATAGGCAGGGACAGACTCACACACCCAGGGCCCAGGGCAGCCACAGAACATTCTGTGTGTGACTCATGCATGGCTGCACACCAATCATGAGTGCAGAAACACCACAAATCCATGAGTCCCTGCCTGGGGAATCAATAGTCATGCTGAATTTATAAGATTCCAAATCAGTAACTCAAGATCAATGCAGAAATAATGTTGCATTTTGATTTTCTAAAAATTGACCTCCTTTCCTTTTCCTCAGTTCTTTTAACCATGTTAATTCCGGAATCAATATGTTGTGATGATCCACTTCTGCACCCTCAACATTGGTTTCCTCCATTATTAATGCTGTTGTGAGAAATTCCTCCCTTTCCTCACACTAAAGCAGAGGATACTAGCTGGAAGGAGCCCCTGTATTCCCCATCACCCCAAACATCTATGACTAAGACAAAGGTCACACTTACACACCTCTATGGCCCTGGAGCAAAGGGGATTTTAGGGCAGTGAAACCATAGTTCTATATGATTCTGTAATGGCGGATACATATTACTATGCATTTGTCAAAACCCGTAGAATGTGCAACACAAAGAGTGACCCTAATTCCAACTATGGACTTTCATTAATTATAAGGTATCTGGACTGGTTCAGGAATTATAACAAATGTACCACAATAAAGCTAATAATTTGTAGTTAATAATGTTGCAGTAATAATGTTATATAAGTTATATAGATTACTAATGAGATGTTAATAATAGGGAAACTATGTTGGGGGGGATTAGGGTATATATAGGAACTCTCTATAATTTCCACTTAATTTTTCTGTAAACCTAAAATGATAAACCTATAACTGTAAAACGTTATAAGAAATAAAATCTATTTTTTTAAACCATATTTTCCTATCTGGTAGACTCTAGCTGCATGTCACCAGTGAGCATTTAAAATGGAGCTAGTCCAAATTGAGATGTGCTGTAAGTGTAAAATACACAATGGGTTTCAAAGCTTTTATATAAAAATGTGAATGTATAATACCTCAATGATAATTATATATTAACTACATGTTGAGATGATAATTCTTTGGAGATGTTGGGTTAAATAAAATATATTAAGATAAAAAAATGAAAGGCTTACATGGCTACTGACTTGGGAATTGCAAGATGCACAACTACACACACACACAAGACTCTGGCTGAGGCAGAGTCTTCTAGGTTTTGCAACCACCTCATAAACTTATTGTCTCCCACACTCAAACCCACCTCTCCTGACTTGGAACAAGGCTATTGCTATGGGTTGAATTGTGTCTCCCAAAAGATATGTTGATGTTCTAATCCCTGGAAGCTGTGAATGTGACCTTATTTGGAAAGAGGGTCTTTGCAGATGTGATCAAGTTAAGATGAGGTCATTAGTGTGGACTCTAATCCAATATGACTGGTTGGAGAGGAAACAGCATTTCATGACAGAGGCAGAGATTGGAC
Organism: Diceros bicornis minor; assembly: GCF_020826845.1. Classification (NCBI taxonomy): domain Eukaryota; kingdom Metazoa; phylum Chordata; class Mammalia; order Perissodactyla; family Rhinocerotidae; genus Diceros; species Diceros bicornis. Next base: position 32,596,300 of record NC_080776.1, read on the forward strand.
TGTTGCAGCTGCAGCCAATGAACACCAATGATTAGCGGCCACCACCGCAAGCTGGGGGAGTCAAGGAAGCGCCTGCTGATACTTTGATATCAGATTTTTAGGCCTCAGAACTGGGAGAGATTGAATTTCTTTTGTTTTAAGTCACCCACTTTGTGCTATTTTGTTACAGCAGCCCTGGAAAGTCATACAAGTATAAATGGCAGAGCTCATGTCACACAGGAAACATAAAACAGAGGCAGAAAAAGGGGGATTTATTCTCTTCCTTCCAGGTTGGAGTGGTTTCCAGAAAAACTGGTTGCTGTAGCAGAGGTCCCTGGTGTCACTGTGGTTTTTCTGGGGCCACAGGAGCTGGTGAAGATGTTGGGCTGTTTGAGGAGACAGAGATAGTGGTATGCGGAGCTCTAACTATTATGCTGGAAATTGTGGAGATATTTGTGATTCAAGAGTCCTTAACTGGGGAAAAGGCCGTCACAAGGTTATTGGAATCAGGTCCGACTTGCCCTTCCCCACTGTTGTCTGAGAAAAATGGGACCTTGTCCAATTCATGATGAACCAAAGAAGAACTTCCATGTAAGCTGATTTATAATATTGAAAATTTTCCCAACTCTTAAGTGTCTGTTGATAGGATGCTGGTTAAAGCTATTATCATAAATTCAAATTAAGTACTCTAGACATTAAAAATCAAATCGGAGTCTATTTTTTGAGCAAAAACTAAGTTTAGCTATTATAGGATACCAACTTTGTGAAATGAAATTTTTATGTTTATCTACATAAGAGGAAAATTGGCTGGAAGACAAAGCACCAAAATATTAATAGGGAATATCTTTGAAAGATGAACTTACAGTTGACTCAGTTTTCATTTTTTTTTTCTCTTTGCTTACCTGATTTTCTGCTAAAATGATCATGCCATTTTGGTAATAAGGAAAATTGTGTATTGTTTTACATGACTAGACCATCATCGCTGAAGATTCTATGAAACAGGTGGGAGAAATAAGAGATCAAGTGTGTCTCTGACTTTTGTCAGGAAACAGCGCTCAAATCTCTGGCTACAAGAGGAGTGCTGCTTTTCTGGGGTAAGGGCTTAAACAGCTTATTCCCTCTCCAAGGAGAAAATGATCTAACGTGCAGTTCAAGCCTGCAGATAAACTGCTGAACCTAAAAGACAGTTGTCTTCAGATCACTGTTATCATCTCATCTTCTTTTAGTCTGCTAAGCTGCAGCATCGCCTTATCCATCCTGTGTCATCCATGCGCCCCTGTTGTTGATGGTGGTGGTGGTTGTGTGTGTGTGTGTGTATGTGTTTGTGTTGAGGTAAAGGTGAGGGGAGGGAAAAGGTCAAGGAAATAATAATGGCAAAGATGGCATCATAAAATTGAGACTTCACAAGTACTAGCCACCAGACTTAATCTGACATGCACCTTAAAATCCTGTGTCATTAAAATGTGACATTGGTGACAATCCCAACTAAATAAGAATACACCTCTAATTGTTGACTCTGTTTCACTCTTGAGTTTCTGTCCAACTTTCGTGTTTTGCTTTTTTTTTTTGGCAATACTTTATTTTCTAAAGAATGAAACTCCTAGGAAACAGTCCCTTAATAAACATCGAATCTGATTCCCAAGGGCCAATTATCCACTCTTATAATGGTCTCTCCACGATCAAAAATGTGAAAGGCCGTTGGCTAGAGTGGAAATCTTGGAGTTATGCCAGTGGCACACTGTATTTCCCTAATTGAACTTCTGCACCTGGTTTGGCGGAAACTAAGAGACAGTACTGAACTCTGCAATGTGCAGGATGGCAAAAAAGGTCAACCCCAGGCCGACTCCAAGACCCAGAAGGCATTTGTGGATGCCAGCTATTAACCTAAATAATCTTTGTTCTCTCTCAGGACTCTACTGCTTTCTTGCTTTCATTCAGATTCAAAAGTGTTCAACCCAAGGTTTGTTGATGGTGAAGGAAGTGGTTAGTACCTCTTGCAGTTCTACAGCACTGGGTTTTCAACACAGTCCCTGTGTGTGATTTTATATTATCCTACAACCATTTGGAGGTAAGAAAGACAAACATTGTCCTCAACCTGTTTCCGATGGAGAAAGTGTGGCATAGAGATGGTAAGTGAGCTTCTTAAGTAATGAAGAGAATATCACACAGAGAATGGAGGCCAATGCTATTTGATCTACAGGTAGACAATCGTGAGTTTGAACCTCTGCTCCCATGGATACCAAGAGATGACCTGGGGAAAATATAGAACCTCTCTAGGTTGCTTCTTCCTCAACTTGATATGGGAATGATAATATTTACATGCTATGGCTATTTTGAGGAAATGCAATAAAATAAATAGAACATCTGAATGTCATTTTGTGGGATGCCTTATGTGTGATAAATGCTTAGTAGTGATAGGCGTTATTTTAATCAAAGCTTCATTTAACTAGATTCTTAATGGCAAAATGAGAGAAGGCACATTGCTTCACTCCTTTATTAATAAATAACTTTATTACAAAATAATGCAAAATGGCATTTTGTCCATTGTTTCCATTATGTAAAAATCATGACCCTTCAAATGCTTCTGATACTCACTCTTTATAACCAGAAGAGAGGAATCTCACTGTTTCCTCACTTCCTGCGGCCATAGAGGGGCAGCTACAATAGGTAACATTTTTGCAATATTTTGCAGAATATATATGGCTCTTTTGTCTACTTGAATATACTTATTTTTTTCCCTAAAAATAACACCTTAATCAAATGAGCATGTATAGGTTTTCATTGGAAAGTAAATCTACGGTATTTGCATTTGAGTATTCCATTACTCGCTAAAATGGAAGCTGATTTAGATTCAGAAAGGATATGGATTTATAGCTGTTAAGGAAGATAAGAGGGTGCAAAATATTTGTACATAATTTGAAAATTACATGGAATCTAAAGACCAGAATTATCCATCAGTAGTTTCTCCTGGGAAAACCTAAAATGAGACCCCATTACAACTGCTGTTGTGTGTCCACAATCATGCGCGTGCACATTGAAACATGGTGCTGTAATAGCCTCCATGAAGGTTTTTCCCTAGTATGCCAGACTCTATCCGTCCTGCAGTCTACCAGCTGGGAGACCAGGGGCAAGTGACTTCACTTCTTTGAACCTCATTTTCCTGGTCACTAAAATGGCTTTAAGAGTTACTGTATGAAGAGGCCTGCTTCAATGATTAAGTAAGATAACTCCAGTAAACTGCCTATTTCAGTACTCGCCAGAATAAGTGCACAATAAGTGTTGTTTCTATTTCCTCCGACTCAAACACTGATCATAATGTTGGAAATAAGATGACTTCTCTATTGCACACCAGCAATGAAGAACACTTCTTCAGAGGCCTGCAGAAGCAACGCATTAGTGAGTTCAGGACTCAGGGCTTACATAGGGGCTCAATGGATTCAGATCATTTCATCCTTTCCCCAGGTGGTTGGTCAAAGTGAAATGTCAGAAATCATACAAAATGGTATTCAAAGTGTTGTTTCTTCTTCAGTTGAAGATGGTATGTCTTTTATTTCTTTTCAAAAATACTATTTGGAAGAAAAAGTGAAAATGAGGTGAATTTTCTTGTCTTTCTCAGTAATAAAGTCCAAGGACAAATTGTATAGGTGTGACGAGGGAGGAAAAAAGGAAGAAGACCAGAAAAATAAAAAGGAAAATAAAAGGAAGAGAAAAGAATTAAAAGATATTAGATGGAGTGATTTTATTTAAATGAGTGCATAATCTCCCAGGTGAACAATTTAGATGCATGTTTTGGCACACATTTTTAAAAATTTTTATTTACTTTATCATATGTTAGAGGATGAATCTCTTTCTTTATAATTTTATCTCATTTGGATTAAATACAAAAGTTTCAATATCACAACTAATGAAATTAAAAGTAATTTAAAAATTAAATCTTATACAAATAAATCTGCCCCCTGAATCATAGCCATCTGCTTCCAGAGATGATGGAGAAAGGGTGTGAGATAGGACAATGGATAAGAAGATATGAAAGGGACTTGGATCTTGGGAAAAGGAGAGGAGATGGAGGGGATTAGAGAGAAAGCTTCATGAGGAGAGAGAAAATGAGTCATAGGTTTGGTGAGGTGATAAAGAAGGAAGAACTAGAAATAGAACTGGTGTTGAAAACAATCTGAGGTGTAAGAAGTCCAATATGAAGCTGCGAATTTTGGCTGATGGAAAACCATGGCTTTAAATAGTGACAGGGTGACTCATGACACCTCACTGAGTTGATGTAAAAGAATGAAATAAAGGTCAAGAAATTCTAAATCAAGTCTTATTAAAAATTCTTAGGGTTTTCATCAGAGAACTCTTTTGTTCTAGAAGCAGCTGAGATGCAGAGGTTCTCAAGCCTGAGCATCATCGTCATCCCCTGGGGAGCTTGTTCAAACAGATTCCTAGCCCAGGACCCAGACTTAGATTCAGTAGGGCTTGGGTGGAGCCAGGAAATTTGCATTTTTAACAAGCTCCCGGGTGATGCTGATGCTGCTGGTCCAGAGACCACACCTTGAGTAGGACAGTTCAAGAGGATTGCTCCAATGTTTTCCAAAAGAGTTTGAGTCCCTGCTGAAAGAAAATTTTTTTTTTCTAGTAACATAAGCTGGCAACACCAATCATGTTCATTGATCATCCATTGAACAAATGTTTACAAAGTGAGTACCACTTGCCGAGTGTCACACTCAGCACATAAAAGGATTCAAGTAACCAAGACTCAAGTTGACTTGAGGCAGACCAGGGTCTAAACAGAGTTCCTATCCTCTCCTCCACTCTAACGGTTGTTGTGACTGTGAAAATGTCTCCACTACTTGTCCCCCAAATGCAACGTGCAATAACATCACAAAGGGTTATGAATCTACCACTGACACAGGATTTATATCATGTCCTGGAAGGGAGAATTTTACAAATGGCACAGAAGATTGCAACGGTAAGTCCAAATAGAGTAACAGCCTTCAAAAATCAGAACAGAGTTAGTTGCAGCAAAATTGAACCAGTTCCTTAGAATATGACGTGAAATTCTAGAGAAAACCTACTGAAGTGAGCAAAGATGCCAGGAAGAAATCAGGTCATAGAACCGAAATGTGACACCAGGCCTACAATTGATTTTTCTCTTTTATTGGTTGCTTTAAAAAAATAACAGTGAATGTTGAAAGTAGTCCACACCTTAGAGTCTTAACTCATTCTGCAATAACAGCCTAATAGACCAGGGTTTTCAATCAAAGCCCAAGGCCATCCATAGTTGGAAACGTTACTAAGCAGATAGAGAAGCCTGTGCACATTATCAAATTAAAACCCAGGAAACAAATGGGAATCGTAACAGCATAACAGTTGAGTTTTCCCATTTATCCAGTCCCTGTCCTAGATGTTGACATTGTATGAACAGGTTAATCTTCTATTCCCATTTTGATTATCTCTATGATACTGGAGAATTATTGCCTCTGTGCACAGCAGGCTGTTACTGCTAAGAATTCTCCCAAAGAACATACACTCTGATAATTTTTAAGCTCTTAATATCTTAGGAATATCTCTTATCTCTTCAGTGCAGCTGTCCTTATCAGTGGCTCCCAAACCTGTATGCTGAATGAAATCACCCAGCGTTTTTCTGAAAACATCAGATTCTGAGTCCCAACTTCTCTGAAATTCGTTTTACTGGGTCTGAGATTTACTTTGGGATTTATATTTTCAACAATTATCTCTAAATATTTCTGATGCTGTCAGTCCACAGAAACGTCTTGGGCACCACTGCCAATGGATAGGTGGAGCGTATACATTCAGCTGGTTTGATTATGAACTGTTTGCTCCATTCCACAGATGAGGATGAATGCCACTGACTGACCACCCCAAAATTATTGGACCTATCCAATTGGAAGCTACCTTCGTACCCCTCAACCTGGTTTGGCTCCAAGTAAGGGAAAGTCAAACTTCACACATGAAGAGGAAGAATGCACGGGTAAGTATTGATAAATCCCAGTGCCTGCGGACCACCAGGAATGCATATGACGTCCAAAGTGTTAGGTTTATTAATGTGCTGCAGCAAAGTGCACCTCCCATTGGGAAGCTTCGGTGTCTCAGTAAGAAGATGCTAGAAGGGGCTTATTGAAGTGTCTGGCCTTATGCCACGTGGCTTTGAGGAAAGCTAAGGAAGCAAGGGTTTCTTCTGTAAATGGTCCTGTCAGGAAATGAGTGCAAGTTGATAACTGGATATTTTCACTTTCAGGTAGGAGAAGAGACTAATGAAGTTGGGTAAGAGTTGTCTTTGCTTCAGAAGCAGAAGCATCCGTGTCAGCCAGGAGAGTGGAATGTTTGGGAATTTGTCAGGAATGCAAATTTTCAGGCCCCAGCCCAGACCTACTGAATTGAAATCTGTGGGGCTGGGACCCAGCAGCGTGTTTGAACAAGCCCTCCAGGCAGTGCTGATGCACACCAGAGTTTGAGAACCACTGCCTTAGCCCAACCTACAACAGTAGTCAAAAAAGGTGGCAGGGGACACGCCATAAAAATCATGTCAAGAATTCTTGCCCATCAATGCTGGTGATAGGTTACACTGTTTTATATAATAAAACAGGGACCGTGGCTAGTATAGGGAATAGTCTATAGAGATGGTATAAGGAGTTTGAGAGAAATATTCAGGAACATTTGAAGGTAAACATTCTTCATTAATGTTACTCTGTTTCCCTGGGTCTCCAAAACATTTTTTTTTTTTTTTTAGAAAACTTGATCCTGTCTCACGTTTAGATACTTGATGCTACAGGAATGTGAGAAGAAAAATGGGGAGACGTTTTTTCATCTTGTAAGGTCAAATAGTTCCTGACCTTGAGGAAGTAACTCTCTCCAGCTTCTCTTCTATTTTTCATTCTTAGAAATCAACCCTAATTCTTCTCAACTTGGCAAAAATAAATTTTCCAGAGACTGTGAAGTCCAGGTGAGTTTCATAGCGTCATCATCTTGTGGACTGGGCATGAGAAGGGGCAGACATAGAATATACTTAAGACTCTCGCAACATTTTTCAATATGTGGTGTGGTAGATATTTTTCCAAATACGAACCATATGTACGAGCCCTATTTATTCGTTAGATACCAGCTAATTTAAAATGCTACTTTTCAAAATGCAATGTGATAACTAAAACATAGTGAGGTGTGTATAGAAATTCTGTGTACTATTTTGCAATTTTTTTGTGAATTGGGTGGAGAAGTGACCATTAGCCCTATTGCAGCCCTGGAGCTGGGCATCCCACACACATGAATTTAGTTCTTACACTCTCTGCTCTCTTCGTTTCACCTATTTTCTTATTTCCCTAACAGGAACAACATTTTTAATTAATGCAGCTTTATATCTTTTAATAACTCATAGGTCATGGCATTAAAAAATTTCCTTTTTTTCTGAATCTCAGTTGAGCATGCCTTTCTTTAATACTAAATGTGTTGAATGCCAGAAAATATCCCTCAAGTGGTCAATTCAGATACTAAATCTCTTATAACCGATTTTGATTTTTACATATTGACTTGTCCTGAGAAAACTACTGGCAAATTGTACTAACCATCTATAAATGCATAATTAGCTTTAAGTCAACATCATGGTCACATGAGCTATCAGCCATTCAAAGTCTTGGCTGCCCAAGTTAAATACACATATTTCTATGAAGCCCAGATCTCTGTGGTATAAAGAAAATGTCCAAATCGCCATTCTAGTGTGTGTTTTACTAGCTGAATTTCACAAATTATCAGAATAACAATAAATGGATTTGCTCTGACTTAGTGAGGCTCTCAAATAGGTGTGGAAATGGGAATGAAACACTCTCTTTAAAGGTTTGAAATCCTTTCTAATATTTTAATATCTTTTCATGCTTGGTGATTCTCAAACTTGACCATACATTAGAAACACTTGGAAGGCTGTACAAAATGTACGTATACCTGGGTCTCTGATGAATCAGAATCTCTGAGGTTAGAGCCCTATTGTCTATATAGTTTAACGTGTCAAGTGATTCTAATATACAAGGGTGGTTGAGAACCATCACAAATGGCTCCCAGGGTTTCCTCTCAATCATCTGGCTGGCAGGCCAGATCACTGGAATCCTAGTTCATTTTTGAAGGAGAAGGGAGCACATACAGAATAAGTATCCAAATCACTAGGAGAACGGGAGGTTCGGAGAGATTTTAATAGTTAAAACTATTTCCAAAAGAGGGCCTGTGAGTCTGCACTGAGGATACTATGCTTCTCTCTCCTTCCACCCACCCCCTAAAAGTTCCTCAGTCTAGAAGCCCACAGACGTATATGTATTTGGCTTAATTCAGTAGGTAAACAGGTGAAAACAGATGTTCTTTTCTGGCCCAATACATGAAGTCTCTGATATTTCACCAGATTCTTTTACCATATTGATTAACTCTATTCATTTTACTATTTTTTAATATAGTTGTTGTTTTACTCAATTGGTTAACAATGGATATTTACGGTAAGAGAATAGCAGACAGCAGAAGAGGGAGACCGTGAACAAGAAAAGCAACACATACAGGAAAAATAATGACAGAAAGGACAGAATGTGGGACAGGAAGGCAGAGCTGTATTCATCCATAGTTTTTCGAGAAGCGACCCGATAACAGGAGAACAGTTACTTCCTACTAGGTTTGAACAATTGCATTGATTTCCCAAGCATTCTGTTGCAATGCACCTATCATCTCGATATGTAGGAAGACAAGCATCCCCAAGGAAGGTGTTTCTTTAGTTCCAAATCTCTAGAGAAAGGTCTTGGGCACAGAATATTCAGTTTCAGGCATCTCTTTCCATTTTCCTTAGTGACATTTTCTATATTTTATGGCAGGGAATAGCTAATTCTTTTGATCTCCTCGCAAACGTTACTGCCTATGGAACTGCCGGAAACAAAGAAGAAACGGCTGTGATGCTAACTCTGCGTCTTCAGGGTGTTCAATCAGCAGCATACGGTGCAGCTCAGAAACAAACCACAGAGCGGAAACGGAGGGTAGAGACACAGTTTATGGGTAAGCCCTCACCAGTCACTCTTCCTCACAAGGCATCTGCTTGGATGAATGTGTTTCAAAATGGGTTGTCTCTGCAAAAAAAATTCATGGACCACAATGAAAATAAGACCCTTTCAGAACCTACACAGGCCAGGAGTCATGAAGTTTCCACAGAGTGTTATTGAATACCGTAACTTGTGTCCTAGAATAATGAAATCATGGGTGGAAAGATTGCGACTGGTCACTCTCAGTCTAACCACATATTCAACATTCTTTTTGGGTATTTTCCAGGTTTGTATTTCAATGGGCACTTGTCCTTCAGCTGCTAAGCTGGAGGACTTATAACTTATCTAGTGCATGGTTTCTTGACTTTGGCAATATTGATATTTGGGGCTGGTTCATTCTTTGTTGTGGGGACTGCCTTGTCTATTATAAAATGATTAGCAGCAAACCTGGTATCCAGATGCCAGAACCTCACCCTGACATCATGACAAACCAAAATATCACCAGATATTACCAAATGTCCCCTGGCGGGTACAAATCACCCCTGGTTCAGAACCACTGATGTGGAGAAATAAGATGTAAGTACATGAAATAGTAAGCATACATGGCAGACACAATCAGTGTAAAATGACAATATTTCCCAGAGATTGGAAATCTTACTTTCAGGCAGGGTTGCCAAAGAAACGCTTCAAAGAGGTAAGAATCAAGGATTTGGTCAAGAAGGGAGAAGAGAAGAAAATACCATAAAAAATAAACTGACCCATCATGCAGTGATTGATGGAAGGATATCTGCATAAATAAGTGATGAAAGCAATATAGCAAAATGTTAGCAATTGTAGAATGTGGGTGGTGGGTATTTGGGTGTTCCATGTGCAATCTGCTTGACCATTTGTGATAAATTGTTGGGAACATATTTTTTTAAATAAGGCAAAATACCAGTGAAAGAAAGCAAATTGTAAAAGTTACTGCCCTCAAGGCATGATGACATGTGACTGTAAGATAAGTGCACAAATAACAACTCCTTGACTGCAAGTCTAAAGCATTCTAGAACTAGGACTATACCACTGTACCATATTTCCAAGGGGAAGCACATAGTTCAAGAGCTTTCACCAACTTTAACCAATTTGGTCCTCATGACAGTCCTGTAGAGTGAGCAAGGAAGGTGATGCATTTTATGGATGAGGGAATGGATTCAAAGAGGTTGAGATTTAATCACTATGTGATATATGAATAAAAAGGCAAATTATGATTATTAATAATTCAATCCATTTTATTGCAAAGTAGTTTCTGGTATATGACCATACCACAGTTTATCTCTTCTATTGATGGACGCCTGAGCTGTTTTCAATTTTGGCACTATTGTGAATGAAACTCCTACAAGCATTCTTGGACAAGGCTTTTTGTGGACCTAAATTTTTGTTGCTCTTGGATGTATACCTAGGAGTGGAATTGCTGGGTTTCAGTTAAGAAACTGCCTAACAGTTTTTCAAAGTGATTGTACCATTTTACACACCAAAATATGAGAGTTCCAGTTGTTTCTCATCTTCACCAACACTTGGTGTTGTCGGTCTTTTTCATTTTAACCATCCTAATGGGTGTGTGGAAGTATCTCATGGGGTTAATTTGCATTTTACTGATGACTTATGATGTTGAGAACATTTTCATGTGTTCACTGGCCATTTCTTCTTTGTTCACTGTCTACTCAAGTTTTTTGTCCTTTTAAAAAAGTTGGATTGTCTGTTTATTATTGAGTTGTAGAAGTTCATTATATATTCTTGACACAAGTCTTTTGTCAGATACATGTGTTGAGAATATTTTCCCCAATCTGTAGCTTGCCTATTCATTTTCTTGATGAGTAAGTGTTGAATCCTGGATCCTAGGAAAGAGCTTGCAAATGGATCGACTCTCCCTTATTCAACTTATGTTCCAGTCCTCTTGATCAAGCACCCTAGACTCCAGTCTCACACACGCTTTCCTGACTTATACTGGTCCATGCTGGGTAGGTTTTGTAGCTCCCTGGGGCATAGTCCCTTTGCTCCCTTGTCAGCCTCAATGTGTCAGCAGCTGGGTTATGTTGTGACTTAATCCTAATTTTGAGATTAAATCACAGTTGTAGGGATTAAAGTCCTGGTGGCCAGGAAGGGCAGATCCTGAATATCCACACCCCACTGAGATGGAGGTGGGTGGGTGAACATTGTCTTGTGTGGAAGCAGCCTCTGCATCATCTCCAAGCAAGTGAGAGACAGGAGGTTAGTGCATAATGGAAAGGAGTGGGCTACCTTTGGAGGCTCAGAGGGTTCAGGGGAATCTGGGGATTCAGGATCTTCAGGGACATCAATCTAGATAACTCCATCCATCTTTTTCCCAACCGGGCCCTGACCTTGGTACAGCAGACCTACCTTTGTTGGGAATTTATCCTTCTTTGGAGTTTGGCTGTTCTGACCATTGAGTCTTGGGCCTGGTCCCCAGTTTCTCTGCCTTCCCACAGAGGAGATGAGAGCCTGTTTGTATACTGCCAAGGTGGCTATGGTGGTTTTAAGATATGTCCACAAATTCTTTGATATTCTTCCCTTCAAAAGGTGGAGCCTAATTCCTCTCTCCTTGAGTGTGGGCAAAACTTGACTACTCACTCCTAACAAATAGAAGAAAGTGAAAGTGATGTTGTACATTTCAGAAACTGGGTCAGAAAAGGCACTGAGGTGTCTTCCTTGCTCTCTCTTGGATTTCTTGCTCAGGAGGAAGTCAGCTGACATGTCATGAGGAAACTCAGGCAACAGATGGAGAAATCCTTGAGGTGAAGAACCGAGGCCTCGTGCCAACAGCCACATGAGTGATTTTAGAAGCAGATCCTTCAGCCTCAATCAAGTCTTCAGATGACTGTAGCCTCAGCCAATATCTTTTATTGTTGTTGTTGTGTGTGTTGATTGTGGAGTGTTGGTTAGAAGTAAGCTTGTTTTACTAATAGAGGCAATTCTTACTTTAAAGAACATTTTTTTGCTGCACAGATAAAAGGAGGGCATGTTGGGAGAATAAAAAAATAGTAGATTAAAGATAGACTTTGAAATACTGGACACCAGAGATGTTTTAGAATGATAAACTCAAAGATGATGGTACATTGTACAATAAAACAGGGGTCAGCAAACCATGGCCTTTGGGTTGACAACCTGTTTTTTTTAAAATAAACTCCAGATGTTACAATGTTATTACGGTGGTAGAGCTTTTATTTTATAAATTTTTTGAGATATATGTCACATACCATAAGATTCACCCACTTAAAGTACACAGTGCAGTAGTTTTTAGTATATTTACAGTTTTATAACCATCACTACAGTCTAATTTTAGAACATTTTCAACACCGCAAAATGAAACCCCGAGCACATTAGCATCTCTCCCCATTCCTGCTCCATCACTTGACCCAGCCCCAAGCAACCACTGTTCCGTCTCTAAGGATTTACTATTCTAGACCTCTGCTCATTGAGTTCTGCAGATCTTCCAAGTGTTGACACATTTCATTATACGAAAACAAAACAAAACAAAATACCATACAGTGCTTAACACTACCCCCGACCTATCAGAAAAGTCTTACATAGTGAAAAGCTGTCAAGCTCTTTGTATCAAGTGTAAGTTTTCCATAATTTTGGCTGAGAGCTTGAATTTTGTCATTGTCAACAAATACTGTCAGTTGTTTTCCTTGAAGTGATAGGCTCTTGGAGGTAATTTTTGAGAAAATATGTGCCAAATACCCAAAACTGACTAACCTCAGTTTGTCAGTCGTTCTTTTAAGTAAAAATGACGTTCTATCAAGAGTGGCTAGGTCAGCTCAGATTGTCACACAAGTGCTTCTCCTCAAGACAGCCATTGTCCTTCAGTGTGTAACAGAAGTGCTTCCCGCCTACTTCCCATTTCATCACATACTACGTATTATATCAAAATATTAAAAAGAGGTATATTCAAGGTCAAGATTTAATAAAGTTAATAACATATGGGCCGGCCCCATAGCATAGCGGTTAAATGCGCGTGCTCCGCTGCTGGCGGCCCGGGTTCAGATCCCGGGCGCGCACCGATGCACCGCTTCTCCGGCCATGCTGAGGCCGCGTCCCACATACAGCAACTAGAAGGATGTGCAACTATGACATACAACTATCTACTGGGGCTTTGGGGGAAAAATAAATAAATAAATAAAATTTTTAAAAAAATAATATTACTGCTCCATCAAGAACGTTCTTTAGGGGCCGGCCCCGGGCGCAAGCGGTTAAGTGAGCGCGCTCCGCTGCAGTGGCCCGGGGTTCGCCAGTTTGGATCCTGGCACGCACCGATGCACTGCTTGTTGAGCCATGCTGTGGCAGCATCCCATATAAAGCAGAGGAAGATGCGCACGGATGTTAGCCCGGGGCTGATCTTCCTCACAACAAAAAAAGAATGTTCTTTAGTAAAACTGGCTTTTTTTTTTTTTCTTCCAGCGTGAGGTCATGCCTGTGAAGACTACGATGACTCTAATATAGTTTGGTGCAACCACCTTGATTTGTGCTGAGGCGTCATCTCTCTTCAGTCATATCTGCTCCCCTCCACCTGGGGGCAGATGACCTCTGTCCCAGCTTCCAGTGGGACAGATAAGTTTTGCCTGTTTCTGAACTTCATATAAATGGAATCATAGAGCATATACTTTTTCGTGCCCAGCTTCTTTCACACAGCATTATGTTTGTGAGATTCATACGTGTGTATGGCTACGGTTTGTTCTCATTGCTATTTGTATTTTCCTTGTAGAAATATCTGTCCCTTCTGTTGTAGATAGATATTTGGGTTATGCCCATGTTTTTGTTTTTGACTCATGTGAGTAGTGCTGCTCTGAGTACTGTACCTGTCTTTGATGAACATATGTGCATGTTTCTCTTGGTATTTACCTAGGAGTAGAATTGCTAGGTTGTCAAGTATGTGTATTTCAGCTTAGCAACTGCTGCTGGTTGGTTTTCTATGATGTTATGTTTTTGAAATCATGAAATTAGATTGGACAAACAACTGTGATTTATATATAACAAAATAAAAGATGGGAAAATGTGTACTAGGTTGGAGAGGCAGTTTGGGGCCACACTCTTCGGAGCCTGAATGCCATGTGAAGGCAGAGTGGGCCAGGTGGTACAGTGAAGATGGGGCTAGGTTGAATCCACTCCTTACATTCTGTGTTACCTTGGCCAAATTACTTAACCTTCTTCAACATTAGTTTCCTCCTCAGTAAAACGGGGATAGTACCCACCTAAAAGTGTTGTTTAGAAGATGAAATAAATAATGTATGAAAACTGCTTAGAAGAGGGCCTGGTACTTAAGACATCCCCCAAAGTATTAGTTTCTTTCCTCCCAAAGGATTTTATTTGGAAATATTAGGAGATATTGATAATATTTGAGCAGGAAGATACATCATTAACTGTTATATCCTTTAAAGTGTTTAATAAACTAAAGGTAAGTCTGAGACTGAAGTGTTGGAGTTGCAATCCCCTAGTTTTCTGCTGGCGGGTATATTTTATGCCTGGCACAGAATGGGAGTGAGTGCATTTTGAGCTTCATTCTCAAGATATTGTTCTACGGAATGCACAGACCTGCCCATAGATCTACAGGGCTTTGAAGAGTAGAAATAACTTATTGTCATCACATAGCAAAATCATTTTGGCGTTCTTCTTTCTGTAGCATCTGCCCCAGAGGATGAAACCCTAAAAGGTAAAGAGGAGAGACCAAGATGCAAATAATTGGTCTTTGTCTCAGCTGTAAAGAGATGACCATTGCTGTCATAGCCAAAGAAAGGCAAGGCCAAAGGAGCTGAAGTCCCAAAGTCTTAGGACCTAATAGCATGAGCAGTGACGTCAGATATAAGGAGAAGGTAAGGAACAGCATCAGATGAACCTGACTGGAACAAAGGGAGGTGGCCTGGAGATGCTGGTGTTTTGTCTGGATGTAAGGGAGGAGGGAGCAGAGTGGAGGGCACCTCCTGCTTTCCCAGTGGACACAGGCTGAGTAAAGACTTGTCTTCTTCAGTCTCATCATAAATGTGTCAGCCTGTGATTTAGTTATCTGTGGTCTCTTCCAATTAAACAAGATATGTGCAGCCATGACCATCCTGGAGATGCTCATCCAGAAACTGTTGTTGGAGGATAACTGTTCACAAAGCTTATGTAAAAAAAAATGAGAGCTCCCTATAGGGAGGCTGAGTGGATTAGTGACAGCTTCCTCTCATCCTTCAGTCTCACACCATGCCAGAATAATCTTCCTAAAGTACCACATTGATCATAGGAAGCCCTACATCGAATGCTGAAGTGGCTCTCATTGCCTATAAAATCAGTCAGACTTCTCACCCTGGCATTCGTGGTCCTCGCTGAGCTGACCTCATTCTGTTGTGAGCCTTCTTTCTGATGACCCAGTAAACCATACTTTCTTCTTTAGCAAAACTAGTTTACTTGAGCTTTTATGACTTTTTAATTCTTTGTGCTTTTATAAATCCTACTCATTCTTCAGGGGCCAATTCAAATTTATTTTCTGTCTTCCCTGAAGTTTTTTCTTTCCAGTCCAGCTTCCAGTATTTTCCTTCCTGTGAATTTCTGTAGCAAATAATTTGTTCGTATTTAATTTGGCAACTAATCTTGTGCCATCTTGTGATGATATTTTATGGTGGACTGTTGTTTACACCTTTTTCTCTTTGCTTACATTTTCATTGTTTTATTTTTTTCTCCAACAAATTCATGAGCTCCTTAAGCCAGAGTCCCTGTTATCAAGTTACTTTTTAAAAGAATGAGGTTACTTTTTATGTCTCACTATATCAAGCTAATGATTTACAAGTAATAGGCCCTTAATGAGAGTTTCTGTGTGTGTGTGTGATTATATGTGTCTTTTGACAGTAAAAATGAAGATAAATAAAACTATATGCCAGAAAACATCAAGGATATCTTACAAAACCAAAGATTTTCATAAGAAAAACAGAACTGAATTTTCCTGGAGCCAGACATGATGAGATGTTGCACAGAACTGAGGATGCCACGTCTACTGTGCAGAGACTGGATTGTTGGAGGCAAGTGTGGAAGCAGAGAGATGAGTGAAGAGGCTGTTTCACTCATCCAGGGGAGAGAGAATTGTAGCATATGCCACTGTGTTAGCAGCGGAACTGCAGAGAAGTGGATAGACTTGATGTGTAATTTTTGACAATACAATTGATAGAACTTGTTGATAGATTAAATGTTTGGGGAGAGGTAAAATCAAGGAGATGAGAGAAAAATCAGGGATGACTTTTGGAGGTGGTCAACGTTGTAGAAAGAAAAGTAGGAAAGTGTCGGGTCATGAAAGTTGAATATAGCCAGGAAATCAGCTAAGATGAAGAGAAGAGCATCTATTGGATTTAGCAACGTGGAGCCCAGTGGCGATCTTAGCAGAACATTTTGGGTGTGTTGTAGGAACAGAATACACATCACTGTGTGTTGAATAGTGAATGAAGACTGGGAGGGGAAGAAGTGTAGACATGGTGATGAGAGTCTTTGGAGAAGCTTGTCAGTGAAGAAGAGCAGAGAGAGAGCCATCACTGAAGGAAGCCAGAAGGTCAAGGAAGCAGGAGATAAGACAGGCTTACTAAGCAAGTCGGTATTCTGTGTCAAGGACCCCTTGTGGGCAGTGTCAGCAGAAACATGTGGACTGATGATGAGTAACGATGGTTTCTCCACCTTTGTCCTCCATGCAGATACATACCATGGCTCCACAGAAGCCCCCAGTTGAGGATACTGTCCCAGGGCCAGGGTGGACTCAGCCTCTGAATTGAAGGAGATTATTTCTGACACCTAGAGAATGGGGGATCCTAATAGACTTTAAGGTCCCAAAGAAAAAAGACAATGGCATGGTTTGCCACCTGAGCGTGTGCACTGAAATTTGAAACCATTACACTTCTGTGGTGTTCCCAGTGGTATTCTTCTGTTATTTCTGCTGCCTGGACTCCTCCCCAACTTACATCGCCCCATCTCCACTTTCTGTCATTCAAGAGTCAGCTCAGTGGCCCCAATTTCTGGGGTGAGAGTACCCCTCCATGCTCCGATGGCACCTGGGTGCCCACTTCCATCCGACTTACTGTGTTGGGTTGGGATGGCACCCACCTGTCTCCCGCTGTGCATTCTCTTTCTCTCTATGCCCCATCACGAGCCTGAAACCTGGAAGCAGAGCAGCTGAAACACAGTTGACATCTGGCAGTTAGGAAGGAGCCCAAACCCCCGAGTCATATTTGAGCGCCACCATTTCTTGACTGTGTGGCCTCAAGCACATTATTTAACTTCTCTGTGTTTTGTTCTTCATCTGTAAAATGGGGGATACTTAAAGCACTTACCTCATAACACTGTTGTAAGGATTAAATGAAATAATACCTATAAAGCAGTAACAGTACCAGGCATATAGTAAGCGCTCAATAAATGTTGCTATCATTATTAAGGCATGGTAGATATTGATGCATTTTTTATTGAAAGAATAAGTGAGTAAAGGGAAGAATAAAATCTGATGTGAAAGGAACCAGAACATGTGTCAGCCTGTTTTTCAATGCCTCTTCTGCCAGGCCAACTTGAGTATATCTCTGGTGAATTGCATAAGTTCTCTGAGCCAATTTTCAGGCCATGTACAAGGAGGAGTGAGGACAGACAAGCAGTGGTTTCCTGGGGGTGCCTGGAACCTGACAGAGCCGTCTGGCCAGTCTGATCAATGAGGATCAAAGGAAGGCTGCCTCTCCATGAGAAGGACAGTATTACTCATGACCTCTGCCTGCTCTCTCACTCCTGGTACCTCCCAAATTAAGTATCTATGTACAAGACCTTGTCTCCAGCTCTGCCTTTATTGATAAAGCTGAGACACAGATTGATAAAGGAGAAATATGTAAATATGATTGTGTTAATCAGCGTTCTCCAGAGAAACAGAACCACTAGGAGACATAGGAGTGCCATGATCTTCCGTCTGCAAGCTGGAGACTCAGGAAGGCTGGCGGTGTAGTTCCAGTCTGAGTCCACAGGCCTGAGAATCAGGAACAACAATGGTATAAGTTCCAGTTCAAGGGCGGGAGAAGACTGATGTCCCAGCTCAAACCTTCAGGCAGAGAGAGAGAGAGAGAGAGACAGAGAATTCAACTTTCTTTGGCATTTTTGTTCTATTCAGGCCCTCACTGGGTTGGATGAGGCCCACACACAACAGGGAGGGCAATCTGCTTTACTCAGCCCACTAGTTCAACTGCTCATCTCTTCCAGAAACACTTTTACAGACACCCTCAGAAATAACGTTTAGCCAGTGATCTGGGCACCTCACGACCTGGTAAAGTTGACCTATTTAACAGCCTAACTAATGATCACAATTATTAATATAGTTATGGGATATTTATGTATTTATGAAATGTGTATACCACTTTCAACTGTTCTTTGATAAGCAGGACTGTCTTCTGATATGAGTTTATGGCCTTTCTGATTTCTTGGTTTTAAATAGCTGTTCTTTTACAAACTGGCAATGATGATAGATAGTAGTCTCTTAAAAAATCTTGACTTGTCAAAATTAAAAAATCCATAACCCTACTTGGGTCTCTTGTATTTCTAAAACATTTAACTTTGAAGGGATATCCAAAAGACAGAACTCTTGGTTTGAGATTTGGGGGCCAAAGGGTATGGTGATGGACCCTGCGATGAGAAGCAGAGCCATGAGGTGGTGATGCTGGCCCGTCAATTTTGTGGCTCTTGTTCGTGGAGAAACAGGTTAAAATAGCTTCAAAGCTGGTTTTGGCCAATGAAGAGGTAGATTTAGAGTGACAACTTGGATTTTCCGTTTTATTTTCAAGACCTGGTTGGTTTTATATCTTGGCTGTATTCTGGCAAATACTTGCACTTTTGTCCCAAGGTTTGCATGGCAAAGATGGTCCTACAGCAAAATATCAGCTCCCCTAATGTATGAAAAATGTCTGCTCATGTTAGCCAAGCTCAATTGTCCCCCACCTATGCTGACATTTTCCTGTGGACGTTCTGATTTCTTAGTTACTTTGGGGTAGCTGAAATTCTCTAGTAGGAAAGAATGAACTTAATTAGTCTTATGTATTTTAATTTTTCATTATACAAATAATATGTGAAGCAGTACCTTTGTAAAACATTAATTAATTAAAAGTTATATATGGATCAAGCTAAAGGCTCCTTTAACCACAGCCCCACATATATCTGTCGCTGTAGAAAAAATATTCTTTTCTTTTTGTTTTGTGTGTTTAAAAACAATGGTATAATATGCACCTCATTCTGCAGCCTCCTCTTTTCACCCAAAACTATATGGGAGATACTTCTGTAACAATTTGCTTGGATCTACTCCATTCTTTGTCACTCTGACACATTACTATGAATAAACTACGTCTTGTTGAACCATTCTTCTTTTGGTGCACGTTTGGGTTGTCCCATTTTTTGCTATTACAATATTATGAAGAATATTCTTATGCATGTTTCTTTTTGCATCTGTGTGAAGGTATCTCCTGGGCAGATACTAATAAACAGAACTGCTGAGTCATAGAAAATGCTCATTTGAGAAATTCAACAGGTATTTTCAATTTGTTCTCCAAAAGTTGTGCTTCAGTACTGTATGAGTGGATTCATTTTTCCATGTAACCAACACCTGAAACAAACTTTGTAAATGTTTGTCAATCTGATATCTAAGGCATGTCTCTTGATTTATTTTGTATTTCTGTCATCTCTGGGAAGGTTGAACACTTCTTGGTTACTGGCATTTCATATTTCCTCCACTGAGAATTGTTTGCTGTTCGTATCCTTTGCCACACTTCCACTGGATGGTTTGTCTCTCATTAGTTTACAGGAGTTCTTCATATAGTCTGCAGAGAAACCCTTGATTACATGTTGGAGTGTTTTCTTCTGTTTTTTTTACTTAATTTATGGTGCCTTTGGTCTTACAAAGTTGTATTTTGCTGTAGTTAGTTTTATGAATCTTGTCGACTAGAGTTCTGCTTTCTGAGTCTCGTTTAGCAAGACTGTCTATTATCCAAGATATAAAGATGTTCTATAATCTTTTTAAAACAATCTAATACTTTTAATATTCATTCAACTTTTATTGTTTATTATATTCAGATTTGGAGTTGATTTTTAAGGAGTGGTGTGAGACCAAATAGAATATTTATTAATATTTTGTCAAATGAATATCTGATTCTCCCAAAATAATTTATTGGCTATTACCAGACTTTATTAACATACATAGTGAATAGTTATGTCAAGTGCTGGTAGATCAAGTAAATCACAGACTGACAAATGACTGTAGGACTTAGCAATGTGGTGGTCACTTGTGACCGTGGAAAAAAGAGTTGTAGTGGGGTGGTGGGGGTTCATTGGAATGGGTTCAAGAGAGAATGAGAGAAATCAGAGATGGTGAGTACACACAGCCATTCCTGAGGTCAATCAGTTGTTCTTTTAAACCAATCAGAAGATGTTTTTGACATTTTTAACAAATGGTTCAAAACCATGAAACTCTTCATGTAGATTTTAAAGCAGATTAGAAAGCCTTCCATGTTGAAGTTCTGAAGTATGAGTTTCACACACTCATTGTTTTTGGCAACAGAACAGAGTCAATCCTCCTTATTCAGTAATTTGATATTCGTGACTTCACCTAGTCACTAACATTTACAGGTGAATCCAACCCCAACACACACTGTGTTTTCCCTGGTAATTCCTGGACGGCTGCAGAGTGGCAGAAAGTGGGAGTTGCCTGAGGCGCACGTTCCCAGCTGAGGTAGAACAAGGTGACACTCTTGTTTCAGCTCTCAGGCCAACAAGTGTCCTTTTCCTGGTCTATTAAATGGTACGTTTTTCACCTTTTTTGCTTCTTGCTGCTGTTTTTCCTCTTTGTAATGATCCGCAAACATAGTGCTGAAGTGCTGTGTAGTGTTCCTAAGCACAGGAAGCCTGTGATGGGCCATATGTAGAAAACACTTGCGTTAGATGAGCTTCCTCCAGGCATGGGTTATGGATAGTGATATTGGCTGGGGGTTCAAATAATGTGTCTACAGTCCATACTAAATAAGGTCTTTTCAAAAGAGACAAACATAAAACAAGGCTATGCGTTGATAGGTTCCCAAACATGTCACGACCAAAGACTGCAGAAACCTAACCTTGTCCTTCCCCTAGGAGCCCTGGTTCAGTCTGGCTCATGCAGTGTTTGCTAAAAATTAATAGAATGTAACTCTTCCAAATAGGGAGGATCAATGGTAACATGATGGAGATATTTTCAAACCTCTCTTTTAAAAATGATGTCTAAAAAGCAGGTAGTTTCTCAACTAATGGTTGACTTGTCATCTTTACTTTGAAAGGACAGAGTTTTTAACAGCATCTGCTCAGAAGCATATCTTTGATAGACACATAAAAAAATCTCAGCAAATTGGGGACAACTGTTTTTTGCAAGAGAAAATGTGTATAGAATACATATATTAACTTCAAGCCAGTAGTTACCTTTGGGGAGGAAAGAGAGAGGAAGGAGAATGGTGTCTTCCATTGTGTAATATTTCTTAAAAAACGACATCAATAAGGTGTGCTCTGTTAGATCTCAGCAAAGAGTAAATGGTTTCTGTTATCCTATTCTCCTTCTAAGTATATTTAAAATAAATATGTAACTGGAACTGAGATGAAATAACACTAATGTAATAGATGCTATTTGCTGGAGTGCTCCCACCATCTGATGGACAGCTCATGATGGGTTGGTGATGTCACTGACACCATCTAAAGGTCAGGACACGTTGTTTACCAGCTGTGGAGCTAGAGAAGGCTCGGTCACCAGCAGCAGAGCCAGAGTTACCTCGACCTACAAAGTTAGAGCCACATAGAAGCAGATCCTGCTCCAGCTGTGGACTAGTGAGAGCTCTGGCAGCAGCTCCAGAGCTCAGGTGCAGCCAGCTCCAGAACTAGAGCTCCTCCAGCTCCCACACTCGACCAGCTCCAGAGCCGCAGCCATTCCCATCACTAGCTCCCGCACCACATCTGTCAATAAGGCAGAGCTAGAGTCAGTCTCAGGACCGGAGCCAATTCTAGAAGCAGGTCAGTCACCATCGCCTGAGACAGACCCAGCTCTAGCCCCAGCTCAGGTCCAGCTCCTGAGCCAGTTGCACAGCCAGAGCTGGTGGGATCTCCAGCATCAGCCACAGCAGTGGCTCCGGCACTAGGGCAGCTGCAGCACCACCCACATCGCCAGCAACTAAGGCCCGGCCGGCTCCAGCCCCCACCCAGAGATGTCTTTCCCTTTTCTATGTTTTATGATTTCTTATGTTTTATGTGTTCCAATTTAGATTCAATAAAGTTTAATGTTTTCATCACTTAAAGTTGTACAATTCAGGGCCGGCCATTAACTACATCCTCTATGCTGTGTACCATCACCGTTATCTAGTTCCAGATCATTGCTTCACCCCACCAGAACCCCTGTACCCATGAAGCAGCCATGCCCCCATATCCACTCCCCCACCCCCTGACAAGCACTGCTCTGCTTCCTGTCTCTGTGCATTTCCCTGTCCCTGGTGTGGCTGTCCTGAGCACAGCCAACCCTCCTTTGGCCCCTCTCCCCCATGCTGAAGACCCCTGAGGATGCCAATGTGTTCAGTGCCATGAACCCAATGCCTAGTATGACTTTGACCTGAGGAAGCCCACCGTCACCAAGGGGGTGAGGTCAGGCATGGAGCCAGCTCAACCCTGCTTCACATGAAGAAGAGGGACTCCATATTGCCAAGGGCCCCTTCTCCTCAGTCCCTAGTGCTGTTTAGCCACAGGGCCACCCTCCCCAGGGTCTGGCTAGCTGGGGAGATGAGCACGTACAGACTAGAGTGACAAAAACCAGGTGGCCATCTTTTCTGTCCAACCAGCTGGCCCAGGCTACCCAGGAGCAGTTTCACCCTGAACCTCTCGTGCTGCAGGCCTGATGCCTGCCAGTCAGCAGGCTGTCCTGGCCTCCCGTGGACCACTGGGAGCCTTAGGCGCCTTCTGCCCTCTAGGGTCCAAAGGACTAGCTGACCTTTGCCAAGGAGTGCTGCCCATGGGCATGAAGCCCTGCCTGCCACTGAGGCACTGCCCTCTGTGCACCTCCCTCACACCTTCCCAGGTGCGGGTCACTTGCATCTGTGACTTCAGGTGTCCCAGAGTCCCCACTCACCCAGGGGGCGTGACCTCTGCAAATGCAGCCCTTCCGTCCAGCCTCCAAGCCAACAGGCCCCAACACAGGCTTCAGGACCAGGCACAGCTCCCACTCCAAGTGCTGGGACACCTCAGGTGGGGCCAGGACCTCAGTGGCAGGGACATTGTCCAAAGCTCAGTGAGCACTTGGCTGGTTCCTCCAGCTCCAAGGTGGAGGAGAGCAACATGAGTTTTGACCCAGAGTCCCCTGACGGCAAGGAAAAGAAGGTGGCTGCCCTCCCCATTCTCTCTGACAGCCCACTCCCAGTCCCTTCTTGCCCGGGACCAGTGTTCCCCAGTGACACCTACAAAGGGGCCAAGAAGCCCAGGAGCTGGATGCTGGCCTGGGGTGTGCTGCCGGGTCCAGAGACTCTGCTGATCATGCCACCCCCCCACAGTTATGGAAATCAACCGCTCCCTGGTCCCCGATGGTCTCTGGTTTCACCTTGGCCTCCAGCAGCACTTCCTCCTCCTCAGCCTCCACCACACCCATGGCAGCTTTGGTCACACCAAGCGTCGTGTCTCAGGCTCTTCAACCATAGCTCCTCGCTGGCCCTCTCCATCCACACGGTGGGCGATGCTGCATCATCCCTGTCCACCTGGAGTAAACAACAGCAACGTGGACAGGAGCGTCTTGTTTAGCCCACTGGTGGGACGTGCCCTTGGTCCCGTCACTCAGAGCTCTCTGAGCACAGACCTGTCCTGAATGGCTACTTTGACAAGAAGCCCTCTCTGGGCCCTCCAGGCAGCAGGCCCAGCCCAGGCAGGAGGTAGGCGACCGCCACAGTGCCCACTGTACATGGGAGGAAATGGAGGCAGCCTTCTCATCCTGTTGGTTCTTGGGGATCTGGGCTTGAGTGGAGGTGGATAAGGTGCCCACCGAGCTCCCTCCAAATCTAGGATCTAACCACCTGAGGCTCTGATGAGACTGCTCGTTCAAGTCCAACCAACCTGTAGTGAAGCCCGACTCCTTGCCTGAGTCACGGACCTGTGTGATCTGGTCCAGACACCGTCCCCAGAGTGCACCCCTCACCGCACCCCACCCTCCCTAAAGCCTTCCTCCCCAAGGACCCTGCCAAGCCCCTGCCCCCTTCAGAGCTCCTAGCCTGCAGTGCCCCTCCCCCGAGCCCCCATCCAGGATGGACTCACCTCTGTGCTGGGCTCACAGGCCACCTCCTCAGGCTCCTGTGCTAGCAGAGCCTTTAGGGTCAGATTGACCTGGGGTCAAACCCACAGCTGGGTCACCTCACAGCCCTGTGACAGGCAAGGTCATGTGGTGTCTTCTCGGAGCCTCAGTTTCCTCCATGAAAAATGGGGTCAGTGACTCTGACCTCAGGAGGGTGTGTTGGGATTCAAGCAGGGAGACGAAGCTGCCCAAAGTGCTTGGACTCAGGAGGTCGCCTGGCTGGGGGAGCCCCAATGCAGGACAAGGCCTCGATGCTCAATGCTGGGCTCAATGCTGGTGAAAATCAAGGATTTCTAGTCCCCTGTTCACGTCTGGACTTGGTCACTTAGAGCAGAGTGACCTTGAATGCTGGGACCACTGGTCATCTGTAAAATGGGGTGCAATCACTCAGCACCCAGTGGGCTCCCTAATAACAGTAACTCCCTCCAATAGTTGCCCAGCTGGGCTCCCTTCAGCTCCTCCTACACCCGCCAGGGCTGCAGGCAGGGACTGGCTGGACCTCATGTGACAGGGAGGGGGTGTAGAGGAGGAGGGAAAAGGGCAGCCTGGCCTTCTCCCTGCCCAGGGTCTGTGTCCACCACTGTCTTCGTGTCCGCAGGACCAGCCATGCATGGAGCTGGACCCTGGGATGGAGTCTGTGGACCAGGACAGTGAGGTTGGTGTATATTCAGTGACCCTCACGTCCCCAGATGTCCAACCTACCCAACTGTGCACCGTGTGGCCCACCTGGCTTCTGTGGCGTGTTCCTGTGACGTAGGGGATGTGAGGGTCACCGAGCAGTTGGCTGGGGAGGGGACAGACGAAAGCAGCCATGTCAAGGGACCGTTGTGTTACACGTGTGTGCTGCGAGCTGTGTCACCCAGAAGTGCTGTCTGCAGGGCCCCTCTGTGTGCCTGACCATGGACAGGAGGCCTGGTTGCCGCACAGGAGAGAGGCCTGTGAGACCGTGAGGGTATCCCTGCCACACTCATGTGGGCAGAGATCCCGGGCCATGTCCATGCTCATCGGGGCTGATGCTGCTCCGTGTCCAACCCTCACAGGACAGTTGGGAAACTGAGGCCAGGAGAAGCAGGGACAGGGCCTGGGGTCACAAGGTGGGCAGAGTCCAGAGGGGAAGAGAGCATTCCAAGCTCTTAGGCCAGCCTCAGCACTTCCAAGGGGTTTGCTTTGGGAATGAGAGCCCCTAATACCCTGGGGGACCCCTGCCAACGCCCTCCCATGTAGGGCCCTTTGCTATACGCATCCCCACGTGGACACACTCACACACACAAGCATACACACACACTCTGAATGCCCAGCCCGGTCTCAGAAGGGAAGTGCTCACTGGGGAGGTGACAGGAGGAAGGAAGAAAGAGGTTGGAGGCAGCTCTGCCATGGGGCATGGGCATCCGGTCCCCTAACAACATGCCCAGGCCCATAGCATGAAGGGGAGAGATGTCAGACTGGTGGGCAGGGGGTCCCCAAGGTACACAGGGGGATGCAGGGGTTGGGGCCACCCCTAGAGCAGCCTGTAGAGAACCAGGTCTGGTGTCCTGTGGCCACCACTCTGGGCACCGGGAACTAGGATGTGACCCCCTAGGGGGGAGGGGATACAGCAGAGAAGGCTAGATCTTACGCCTCTGTAAATTGGGGTGCATAGATGGGGTGACTCTAAGGGTCCCACAGGCTTGTAGAAGAGTCTATTGACCTTCGTTCTCCATCCATGACCCACTGTTCTCTGAGTCCTTGTAAAATGCATTCCATTCCCTCGAGGTCTTGCTGAGCAGAAGGCAGCCTGAGAGCTTGGGGACTGGGGGCCCGGGCAGTGCAGAACATGGCAGAGCACTGGTCGACTTGTCTGGGGACCAGGGGCAAGGCCATCCTTGTCGGAGCCTCGGGGGCCTTTGGAAGTGAGGTGGAGTCATTGCCCTGGCTGGGGCGAGGAGGCCTTGTGAGTCAACGGGACACGCCAGGGCCAGTGGAGGGAAAGCGGGGAGCAAGAGAGGCTTCTGAGGTCCCTCACGTCCCTCCTGGAGCCCACAGGTCCTGCTCCTTTGCGTCCTCGGCCCTGGTGGAACCACTGCCTTGAGGACCCCAAACAAAGAAAGGTGTGTGTTTTGCTTTCTGCTTTCCTGCCTGGGGCTGCAAGGCTGGGGCTGACCACCAGGGGTGTCCTGTGTCCACTCATGCTCAATGCAGCAAGTGGAGCAGGGAAGGGACGCCCAGGGCTCGTTCTGGGTGTTCCCCTGTCCAAAGCAACAGGCACCTTTGATTACTGGCATCCACGTCCACAATGGGAGCTGCTCAGAGGCGGGAGGGGACCCTGAGATCCTTTCATGATTCTGTCAGCTACTGTGGCCCCAGCACTCACCCTGAGCAGGGCCCATGTTAGTCCTGAGGGCAGTGCTGAAAGCACCCACATGGTCTCTGTCCTCCAGGAGCTCACAGCCTGGAGGTGGAAAGGACAAAATCATGAACAAATCCATGTGAAAAAGAAGAGAAGGTGCTACAGAACAATGAAGCAGGGTGCTGGAGGAGGGAGGGCCTGGAGCCCCTAGGTGGGTGTAAAGGGCCCCCCTGGGGACATTTGTGCCCTGAGCAGAAGGACAAGAGGAGCCAGCCCTGCATCTGTCTGCAAACAGCGTGCTGGGGGGAAGCTCAAAGGCACAGAGACTTGGAGGCAGAAGAGGATTTGACGAGAGAGGAGGTGAGAAAAGAGCCAGTGTGGCTAGAGTGAGCTGGGGAGGAGAGAAGTGAGGGAGAGAGGATGGCAGGGCCAGACCCAGGCCTGGAAGGAGGTACTAGCTGTCTATGCTGGGTGACAGCATTAGCCTCACTTAGCACTTACGAGACCTATCATTGAGCATCTGACAGTGTCTCTACCAGGGTCCAGGCTCAGGTCAGCTGGGAGGCTCCCCGTCAAGGTCTAGCAGGAGGCTGGGGCTGTGTTCTCAACTGAAGCTCGATAGAGGCAGGAGCCATCTCGGAGATCATTCACAAGTATCGGGGCAGTGGTAGGATTCAGTTTGGATGGGGGGTTTCAGGCCTTTTCTGTCTGTGGGCCGGGACCCTCTGCCAGTTCTTTGCATTAGGGGGTGTCATAGGGAAGGAAGCTCATAATATCTGATATGGCTTCTCCTGAATAGTGGATCAGAGAGACAGAAAGAGGGAGAGAAAGAGAGACAGTGACACACAGAGATAGAAAGATGGGGAGGAGAGACAAAGAGAGTAGACACAGACAGAGACAGGGAGACAAAGAGAGAGACAGAGAGACAGGGAGAGACCAAGAGAGATACAGACAGCCAGAAACACAGAGACAGAGAGAGACAAAGACAGAGAGAGAGAGACAGAGACAGAGAGATAGAATGAACACAGGAGAGACAGAACCACACAGAAGTCACAGACTTTTCATTAAGCTGACCGTGGAAGTGACATCCCATCACTCGGCCCTATTCTATTGGTTAGAAGCCAGCCGCAAAGTCCATTCTCATAGAGGAGCGGGGATTACATAGGATGTGTGCCTAGGAAGTGGGAACGCTGGGAGCCGTTGTGGGGGCTGCCCACCACATAGGCTGAGATGACCACCACTCAGGCACTTGGACCTGAGTCTAAACATAACAGGAGGCCCTGGAGGGTTGCGAGCCAGAAGGAGATGATGTCTGAACGTCATTTCATTTCAACCCTCCCTAGGAACACTGGGAAACAGGCAAGAGGGGAAGTGCCTCTCCCAGACGCCCAGCAGACCCAAGCCTCTTTGCGTTGTATTCTCTGCCACAGCCAGCCCTTTCTGTAATCCTTGCACTGCCAAGTCTGTGCAGGAGCTACGTGTGGGAGCAGCCCACGGGATTCACAGACTCTGAAGGGATCTCTAGGTCTATACACCTGATGACATCCCTAGGAAGTAGATGCTAGAATGACCCCCACTACACAGAGAGGGACATGAACACAGGAGAGACCCTGAGAGGGGAGGCCCTGAGAGGCGCAGGGTTGTCCAGGGTGACATCACTGGCAAGAAGCAGGAGCGGGACTGAATTCAACTCTGTGTCCTCAAAGCTGAGGCCCTGGTTGCGTCCAGACCTCCCCAGAGGCTGTGGGGTGGACTGTGTCGGTGTGACTGTGTCTGGACAGGGTATGGAGATGGAGAGTGAGTAGTCAGCAGCCCGGGGGGCCCTTAAGAAGGTCTTGTGTGAGGAGGAAGCTTAGGTAAGGAGATCCCAGGAAGTGACCTCACAGAGCCCAATAGAACTTGGAACCCTGGTAACTAGGCACCCACATCCTAAACACAGCCCCCAAGCGAGCTCACTTCTCTAGCACTTGTCTAGAAGGAGCAACATGTTTAGTTGCTGCTTCCCAATGACCAGGGGCCGGAGCCCCAGGAAAGCCCCCAAAGACCGATGCAGATGCTGGTGCCCCTCTCATGGCCGACGGCTCTGGTCGTTTACCCGGAGGGATGGAAAGGTAACACCAGGAGGCCCAGGGAAGGCCATTCCAAACCAGGCTACCACTGTGGTCCCATCTGGGCAGCCCTACATCCCCTCCCCATGTGTGCCTGGAAGGGCGGGTTCATGTGGGTAGACCACCGTGAGCAGGAGCAGTCGGTGAGGTGTTAGAAGCCTTGGGGGGTCGGTCAGGTTCAAAGCTCAGGTGAAGGCCGGCTGGGTGGGATGTGGAGTGCGGGGTGGTGCCCTTCTGCCTGAGGTTTATCCCAAGCCCCTGAGGTGTAGGTCTTTCCTCAGGGGTGGAATAATGTGCAGACACAGGTGTGTGCCTGATCTGGGAGAATTAGGTCCAGAGGGCAGAAACAGCAGCAAGGACAGCTGGGCAGGGCTCTGATGCCTCTGGGACGGAGCCAGTCACTGTCTTTGCAGAGCTCCACGAAGAAGATCAGCGTGGAGCTGGCGGAAGGGGATATTCCATCCATCTCCCCGATGGAGGCGCCGGTGTCCCACAGGCCTGGACCAGCAGCTACCGGGAGACAGTCTGCAGTGACAGTGATAAAACCCTCAAAGCCACCAGAAGACCCAGCTTCAATCCCGGGAGAACCATCATACCCACCATGTCCTGCAGCAGCGCAGGAGGCAGCTGAGGCCCCAGCATCCGTGCAGGGAGCTCCATCCCCTGCACAGTCTCCTGTAGCAGACCAGGAGGCAGAAGAGGCCCAAACCTCTGTGCAGGGAGGGCCATCCCCTGCACAGCCTCCTGCAGGAGACGAGGAGGCAGCTGAGATCCCTGCCTCCGTGCTGGGACAGACATCTCCTGCACAGACTCCTGCAGGACTCCAAGAGGCAGCTGAGGCCTCAGCCTCTGTGCAGGGAGAGCCATCCCCTGCACAGGCTCCTGCAGGAGAACAGGAGGCAGCTGAGGCCCCAGCCTCTGTGCAAGGAGAGCCATCCCCTGCACAGGCTCCTGCAGGAGAACAGGAGGCAGCTGAGGGCCCAGCCTCTGTGCAGGGAGAGCCATCCCCTGCACTGTCTCCGGCAGGAGACCAGGAGGCAGCTGAGGCCCCAGCCTCTGTGCAGGGAGAGCCATGCCCTGCACAGGCTCCTGTAGGAGAACAGGAGGCAGCTGAGGGCCCAGCCTCTGTGCAGGGAGAGCCATCCCCTGCACAGCCTCCAGCAGGAGAACAGGAGGCAGCTGAGGGCCCAGCCTCTGTGCAGGGAGAGCCATCCCTTGCACAGGCGCCTGCAGGAGACAGGGAGGCAGCTGAGGCCAATCTCTGCGGCCTGGGAGAGCTGGCTCGGGAACCTCCCTCATTAGCACCTCCAGTCCCACCTGTTCCACCTACTCCCTTACCACAAATATCCTTCCCCATCCTCCTAATTGTGTTTCTCTATTTCTTGGTTTCTTTCATTGCTTTTTTTTTATTGTTTATATCTTGATTATTTAAAATAAATTTCACTTTCGTCTTTTAACACTTTAATGTTTTTCATTTTACATTGTACACTTCCTGAGCATTAAGTACATTCACAATGCTGTGCAGCCATCACCACTGTATGGGTTTAGAATATTTCATTCTCCAAAAGAACACCCTGTTCTAAAAGCACTCACTCCCACTTTCTCCCTCAGGCCCTGGCAACCCCTAATCTGTTTTCTGTCACTGTTTCCTTTTTTTTTTTTAAATCTGTTCAGGATGTTTCCTATAAGTGAAATCATGCCATAGGTGGCCATGTGTTTTTTGCCCATTTATTTTCGCACGGCCTGATAGGTTTTCCTTTTCTGTTTTTATTTGAAATAGAATTTCTCTAATTTGATAGGAAAATCCCAGATGGAGTCTAGATTTGATGTATCAAAGAAAGCCCTTTTGGTAAATATGTGCATAATCTTGGGGTACAGACTGCTGTTCTACGTGGGACACCAGAGCCAGAAGCCACACACGAAACGCGTTGCTCTTCCTGCGGCCTAAACAAAAACAAGAAAGGGTAGAAAGCTGGAAAGACAAACCAAGAGGCAGCTGAGGCCTCAGCCTCCAAACAAGGAGAGCCATCCCCTGCACTGGCTCCTGAAGGAGAACAGGAGGCAGCTGAGGCCCCAACCTCCGTGCAGGGAGAGCCATCTCCTGCATAGGCTCCTGCAGGAGACCAGGAGGCAGCTGAGGGCCCAGCCTCTGTGCAGGGAGAGCCATCCCCTGCACAGGCTCCTGCAGGAGACAGGGAGGCAGCTGAGGCTACAGCCTCTGTGCAGGGAGAGCCATCCCCTGCACAGGCTCCTGCAGGAGATCAGGAGGCAGCTGAGGGCCCAGCCTCTGTGCAGGGAGAGTCAAGCCCTGCACAGGCGCCTGCATGAGACAGAGAGGCAGCTGAGGCCAAATTCTGAGGCCTGTGAGAGCTGGCTCGGGAACCTCCCTCATTAGCACCTCCAGTCCCACCTGTTCCACCTGCTCCCTTACCACAAATTTCCTTCCCCATCCTCCTAATTGTGTTTCTCTATTTCATGGTTCCTTTCATTGCTTTTTTTTATTGTTTATATCTTGATTATTTAAAATAAATTTCACTTTCGTCTTTGAACACTTTACTGTTTTTCATTTTAAATTGTACACTTCCTGAGCATTAAGTACATTCACAATGCTGTGCAGCCATCACCGCTGTATGCGTTTAGAATATTTCATTCTCCAAAAGAACACCCTGTTCTAAAAGCAGTCACTCCCACTTTCTCCCTCAGGCCCTGGCAACCCCTAATCTGTTTTCTGTCACTGTTTTGTTTTTTTTTTAATCTTTTCTGCATGTTTCTTATAAGTGAAATCATGCCGTAGGTGGCCATGTGTGTCTGCCCATTTCTTTTCAAACGGCCTGATAGGTTTTCCTTTTCTGTTTTTATTTGAAATAGAATTTCTCTAATTTGATAGGAAAATCCCAGATGGAGTCTAGATTTGATGTATCAAAGAAAGCCCTTCTGGTAAATATGTGCATAATCTTGGGGTACAGACTGCTGTTCTACGTGGGACACCAGAGCCAGAAGCCACACACGAAACGCGTTGCTCTTCCTGCGGCCAAAACAAAAACAAGAAAGGGTAGAAAGCTGGAAAGACAAACCACAAACCGGAATGTATTCCTCATGACACAAGGCCAGGGAAAGGTTACGCATCCTTGTGGTCCAAAAAAACGCTCAAAAGTCAGAATTTTAAAAAGAGATAAAGAGCAAACACATTCAACGCCAACGAGAGGTGATACACAGGGGCAGCGTGTGTCAGAGATGCGCGAGCTCCCCGAGGAGGAGACGCGCACATGGAGACACTGTGGAGAGGGCACTGGGCCCCATCAGACGGGCTGGGTTCCAGTGTGGTGACGACCAGACCTGGTGACAATGTGAGGAAGCAGAGGCCCCAGTAGACCCCTAGAGACAAGTGTGAAAGGACACTCCTCTCTGGAGACCAACCTGCAGGACCCATCGCAGTCCCCAGGGGCACTTCTGTGCTGGCGGTACTGATCCCAGGACTTCATCCCACAGAAATTCCTGCCCAACTTTTCAAAGATGTATTTTCCAGACTATTCATCACAGCACTGGTTGCAATAGCAAGCAATTGGAAGGAACACTACTGTCCATGGCGAGGCGATGGGATCCATCCGTCCCATCTGTAAGACCACTAATATGTGATATCAGCCGGGAGACATGCATCTAGGAACATGAATCTGTGTGTGAGAGAGAGACAGAGACAGACAGAGAAAGAGAGAGACAGAGCCAGAGAGATACGTACCAAATCATCCATGGGGTTCACCTCTGGGGATGGGAATTGCCACTCGCTTCTCTTCTCCTTTAGAGGCCTGCGTGATGTTTCAACTTGATAGAATGTGCCTCTATTCCTCTTATAATTCTAACAAGATTAAAATCACATGTTAATGTTATCCATTTATCACTCATCTTTGGACTGAAGTACATTATTTCGTTTTTCTTTGTAAAGGTTTTTATTACAAAGACAATGTACGTTAATTACAGTAAAAGAATGAATTCTAAGGGAATTAAGAATTAAGTGGAAACTGAGGAGTGCCCTTAACAGGCAGTGTTCACCGTTTCAGTCCTTTGCCTTTGTATGCACGTGTGTGTGCACGTGTGTGCATGTGCCCATTCAGCTGTGTGCATCTGTATGCACATGGGTATGTCTATGTGCAAGTGTGTGTGGGTGTGCACTTGCGGCTATCGTGTGGGAAGGACTGCAGGGAGTGTGCTCTTCTGGAACCTGATTTCCCCAGGGCTGGACCCTGGCCAGTCAATCCTCTTCCTCCTCTGCGTCGGCCTCAGAATTGCCTAAGAGCCTCTGCTGGGCAACACGGATCATTTCTGATTTCTCACTCCCGTCATCGTGCTGAAAGGAACACCTGCATCCATAAATCTCTACTTCTTTAGGACCGA
Source organism: Diceros bicornis minor (assembly GCF_020826845.1). Taxonomy (NCBI): domain Eukaryota; kingdom Metazoa; phylum Chordata; class Mammalia; order Perissodactyla; family Rhinocerotidae; genus Diceros; species Diceros bicornis. The sequence goes on from NC_080776.1 coordinate 32,629,477, forward strand.
TCCCTAGAGGCGGAGATTCTGGCTCATAATGTAAACGTGATGTTAAGGTGTTGGTCACAGTCTCTGACCCCCAAGGTCTCCTTCTACCCTGTGATCTTGTTTGGGAACAGGGAGTCCAGAGACCCTGAAGCAGAGACCTGAGGGAGGGAGGGAGAAGGAGGAGCAGCTAGGATGCAGGGGATGAAGGTACCTGGGGTGACCTGCCCAGCTGGAAGGCCTCGCTCCTGTTGCTTCTGTCCCTCCCACTCCCCTCACCCCTGGCCCCGCCCCTAACACACCTGACCCCGATTTGGCCTTGCCCATGCCCCTCCTGCTCCCTAACTCACCTGAGCTGAGCAGCCTGGCCTGCCATCCAGGACAGATGATGATGAGGGTCTGGACACTCCTGCCTGCTCCCTCTCCCTCCAAGCAGAGAGCCCCATCCTCAGTCAGGAAAGTACATCTAGGTCAGTGCAGTGAGTCACAGGGACCTCCTTGAACATGCTCCCTCCAGGGGGAGTTCTTAGTTGCAACAGCAGGACCCACTTGAGCTTGTGTGAGCAGAAGTGACTTTGACAAGACAGAGTGGAGGTGTCATAGAAGGTGCCAGAAGGTCAGAGCACGGGGCTAGAGGCTTTGGAGAAGGTCATCGTGCCCAAAGCACACCTCAGGGTTTTCCAGGAGTGATGGCTGCCTCAGGCACTGTGCCAGCCCCAGCCCACATATCCAGCACATTCAGCCTCTGCGATGGAGGGGCCCTGCTCAGTGGGGATGAGGGAGAGAGCCCTGGTGACCTCGGAGAGGCACTGCCATTGGAGCCTCGGTTTCCTCACCTGTGAAGTGGGGTGGCAGCTGACCTTTCATGGTGGTGTCAGACAAGTTCGCTGAGGCTGCACCTGGAGTGCCCTGCACCTTCTCAGATCTCAACAGCTGCTAGCTCTAATGAAGAGGAATCAAGAGAGGAGAGATGGGGCTGGGTCCTGGATCCCCACCTGGCTGGCTGACTGCCGTGGGACGAGATGGGGTGGAGAAAGGCATTTCAGAGGAACAGCGGAGTCGGAGCGAGTAGGGCATGCCTGGTGGGAGATCAGTGTGGGCAGAGGCGAAGGGCCCCAGGGGGCTCTGAGTGGGGTGACATCAGCAGGAACAGCTCACGGTGATGAGCACTTACCGGGGCCTCTGTTCTCCTCTTGAGCTATCTCCTTGAATCCTCCCCACAACTCCTTGGGGGAGGAGCAATTATTGTCTTCATTTCACTGATGAGGAAACTGAGGCTCAAAGAGACTTGCCCCCTCTGTGCCCTGCAGAGTGGCAGAGCCGGGATTTGAACCCAGTGCTTCTTAGACCCCTTGGGCCTGCCTGAGAAGGGCTCCCCCATGCTGAGAGAGGGACCTCTTTTCCCTAAAGTTCTGAGAACTTTTGTTCCTGATGCCCAGAGAGACCTCACTCTGCGGGGGGATAGGCTGGTCCTTGGTACTGGGAGAGCCCACAGCGCCCACAGCTGGCCATTCCCCGGCCACCATACCCAGCCCCAGGCAGATGGAGTGGCCCTGTCCCTTTAGTTCAGTGATGGCTGGAGGCCAGAAGGGTGCAGGCCCCAGGGAGGCCAGGACCCCTGAGCCCGAGGAGGCCACAGTGCAGGACAGTGCTTTGGAATGATCCAAAGTCAGAGAAACAGGGGTCCTAGTCCCTGCTCAGCCTCTTTCTAGCTGGTGATGCAGGTGAGGCTCTCAGCCTCAGTTTCCCCATCTGTACAATGAGGAAATAACTTGGCCTCCTGATGGGCTGTTGGGAGACTTCCCTGAGGAATTGCTTGAGCATCTCTAGCCTGGTGCCCGGAGCGTGTTAAGAGCCCCCTGCCAGGCTGTCACAGTGGTCCTCCAGGGCACAGGGTCTGGGAAGTCCCTCCTCAGGTTCCCTTCCTGCTGCCCTGCTCCCGGGAACATTCAGCATTGTTTGAGGAGGAGCTGAAGAAGATCCAGGACCACACTGTGTTGCAGGTGATGGAGGCTCAGCGCTGGGAGGACAGCTGGACATGCTCCATGCCACCGTCCAGGGCTTGTTGTGCTGTGACCCCCTGTGAGCCCCCCACAGATAAAGGCTCCTCCTGTGTGGATCCAGCTTCTGTGGTTTACTCACTTACTGCTTCATTCACCCAGTCATTCCTTCACTCATTCCTTCACTCACTCACTCCTGCACTCATGTACTCATTCATGCATTCGTTCATTGTTTCACTCACTCATTCAGCCAATACGTTCTGGTCCCTGCCATGGGCCGAGCACTGTAACTTCACCAGTGAGTATGACCCCACGTGGTCCCTGCCCACCTGGAGCTCACATCCACTGTGTGACCTGAAAGAGGGCTGTCCCTCGGGTTAGCAGGGGTGATGAGCACCAGGAATCCGCTTCTGAAAGTAGAGGCCACCCATGCAAAGAAAAGAACGGAGAAAACCCATGCTTGGCACTTCATCGACAAAAAAAAATAATTAAAAGTTAAGAAAAATAAAGATATCCTATATTTAACAAAATGTGGGTTCTAATCACAAGTGTGCACTCATTCCTACAGCCAATGAGAAGTAATCCAGAGTGGACTGGGTGTTTGTAACACATTCTTCCGGCCAATAATAGCATTTCAGTAAACATGTTCCAGGGCCTCATGATTTTCCTAAGGCCTCTGTGATCCTCCAACACTTAAATCTTTCTCCTTGGAAGTCTCTGTCCTGTCACCCTCCTTGTCGAATGGCTCTTCCACTGTCCGGGGGCCTACCCTGCACGGCCACACTAGTCAGCGACTCTCCACGTTGTGTGGACAGGCTGCCCGCGTTCCTCCCGCAGCCTCGCGAGCTCCTGTTGCTTTGGCAAGGTTGGGGTTTTCCCTGGGTGATCAGCGGGCGTCCTTCTTTGCAGCGGTGTGCCTCTCCGCACGCTGCGTCTCCTCTGGCGACTCCGGGAGGCAGGCCTGTGTCCCCATCTCACAGGTGAGGAAGCTCAAGTCCAGAAAGCTGGACAACCTGCTCCACGTCACAGCCAGCGTGCAGCCTCCGCAGAGTCTGGGCCCAGAGCAGACCAGGACGTAGGGCGAGTGGTTTGTCTGCAGGTGAGGGAGGAGGCCCGAGGGAGGCCATGGGGAAGGGAGCCTGGAGGAGGAGCGCCAGTGCGGGGCCTGACGCGGGAGCACTGAGGTGAGCATCCAGCCTAGTCCTGCTGGGAGACGAGATCCCACCCGGACTGGCTGTGTGCCCGTGGGTGGAGGGTTTACCCCGGGTCATGAAGGCTTCTGTGCTACAGGCTGGCACAGGCTCGCAGCAGAGGAAGCTCCCGCTGCAGGAGAGAGCCCTCAGGCAGAGAGTGGATGCAGGTGCTCCAGGGGGACACTGTGGGCCTGCCGGGGACTGGCTCCCAGGGACTGCAGGGACTCAAGTGGGCTGAGGGAACTGAAGGGCAGCAGCAGCAACGTCTGCAGCGGGGGTCTGCACACATGTCCCACACGTATGCCCCCAGAAAGGCTGCTCTGCATGGCATTTCTCCTCCCAGATGCGTAGTTGCCCCAAACCGCCCCTCCACTCCACACTCCCAACTCCTTTCCACTCGTCTCAGGTTACTAGAAATTCAGAATATTTTAGTTGGTGTTGGAGCCCAGAGACTTTTGTTTGTCCTGCCCATGTTCTAACATTGCTGGCTTTTTAAAGATCTCAGGGCTTTGACTCCAAAACAGCAAGATGATGAGGATCCCAGAGAGCTTTCTGGAAGCAAGACTTTATGCTTTGCAATACTGCCATCCCACCAGCTCTTCTCAAAATCCCTCCAGGACACAGACTCACAATCTTGGGTCCTCAGATTGCTGAAAGGATGTGCCTTCAGAAAGTGATCGGCGTGGGTCGGCAGGACGCACCGAATGGTTGAGTGAGGAATTCAGCCAATCCTCTTCCCGGAAAGCCATGATCACACCGGACGTGCTGTCAGAAAACAACCTCTGGGAAGAGACCGAAGACATACAACCAACTGAGGAGCATGTGAAGCTGAGGGAAGAACAGTGAGAGTCGTGGTGTTTTTGCCCAGGGCAGGTCCCGTCCCCACCCCCTCAGTGTGACGGCCCTGTGAGCGGCGCAAGCCTGAATGGGGGTGGCTTCACTGTCAGAGGTTGCCCACTTGATGTCGCCATGCGTGGGCAAAGCCCGGCCCCTAAGCATTTCTGGAAACAGTAGCCATCTCAGTGGCAAGCTGACGTTGAAGGTCAACTTTGCAGCCGCCTAAGGTTGGATCTAGAACAGAGCAGCGAATCAGCCAGGAAGGTGAGACGGACAACCACACAATGAGACAGACACAGCGGCCTTGATGGGCTGCACGTAACCCCAGGGGGTCTGAAAGGTGGTGTGCTTGTGCAGGCCTGTGCCCAATCAGGTGAGACCAGGAAGATGGGCATTGTGGGGATGCTTAGAGACCTGCCACCAGCCTAGGCCCTGCCCCCAGGGGTTGCTGCCTCCCAGGAAGTCCAAGTTGACTGAGGGGACAATGCCCAGCCCTGTCGAAGGTCCCTGTCCACTCTGGGGCTCCCATGGAGAGAGGCCTTCCCACCTGGAAACTTCTCCCCAGGTCTTCTTCAGAGGCTGAAACGAGGTGCTCTCAGAGCAGAGAAGACGGTGAGCAGTGAGGAGAGGCTCCTGAGGAGTCGGCCCTCCTGGGGAAGGAAGCAAATGAGCTGGGAGGGTGGAGTGGTCCCTGCTTGCTCTGGCCTCAGCCCCCTCAGTGTACATCTCCCTCCTGGAGGGGACAGGAGCCCAGGGAACCCGGGAGAGCACACCCGGGCCGCGATGAGCAACACTCCCAAGGAGGAGGATCTGAGCTCAACGCAGGATCAGCCCAGGTAGGAAGGGAGCCTTTCGCCACCAGGACACTCGAGTCAAGGTCAGCGTGCCCCTGCAGGGATGAGCTCCCTGCCTGTTCTATACGTCCCTGTGGTCCACTGACTGCTTAGGGACTGGCTTCTGACCAGCAGACCCAGCACAAGTGACAGGACGACCCTTCCCAGATTCCATCACCGAGGCTGTCATTCTCTCTCACTCGCTCTCTTGTGTTCCCTCTTCCCTATCCCCTTGCTCCCCTCTCTCAGTCTGTCTAACCCCTGGACCTGGGGACATACATGGACGTCCTGAGCTCCCCTATGCAGAGGCCCACGCAGAAGAAAACCAAGGGAGTGCCCTGGCCAACAGACAGAAAGGAGCCAGGCTCTCAGTGAAGCTGATCCTGACTGAGCCCACAGGAGTAAGCTTGACAGCACATCTCACCCTGGTCCAGCCTCAGTGGAGGCCACAGCCCCAACCTGGAAGTCGTCATGAGCAGAGGCTCCAGCTCAGTTGTGCAGGATTCCTGGTCCACAGAGATGGAGAGAGAGTGAATATTTGCAGTTTACAGATGCAGGGTGGGGAGCAGTGTTGTCAGAGAGGAGGAGACAACTCACACCATCTCCCAGTTCCCAGGTCTGGCCTGCCCTTCTCCCTCCTCTCCCCTCCAGGTTCTCTGCAGCCACAGTGCCCACCTCTGTAACCTCCTCTGGCCAAACTCACTTCTGCCTGGGTGTCTCCACACCAGCAGTGCCTTCTCCCTGGCACGCTGATCACAGGTGAGTGCAGCGCTGGGTCCTCATGTCATTCTGGTCACAGCAAATGTCACCTCAGTCAGGCCTTTCAGACCCTCCTACCCAGTGAGACCCCAGCCCTCCCTGCAGGACTCTCTTTATTTTCATTCCAGTTCATGCTCTTCTCTTTCACGTGTCTCTGATTTTGTGCTTTTGTCCATCTGCCTCCAGACTGAGCTCCTGGTGGGCAGGGACCACTGGGTAGATTTCAGCACCACCCTTGGGCCCACCAGGGCTCCCGGCCCAGGGTGATGGCTTGGCACATAGCTGCCGAATGAACAAATAGGGGCATCTTGGATCCCTCCTTCTTGCTTTTGCTCCACTCAGTCGGTGAAGAGGAACACTAGTAATAGGAAGTGCAAGTGAGTCCTGAGGCAGGCGGAGGGTCAGCATGACTTCTGCATGAATCCTCCTTTCTCCAAATTGCTCCAGCAAAGCTCAGTGGGGACCACTGACACAGGAGGCTGCCACCTGATGGCCAGCATAGGAACTGCAGCCTCAGGCAGGGACAGCACAGCACCAGGCAGGCATGTATTTCTTGTGGAGAAATGCCTATCCAAATGCATTGCCCATTTTTCATTGTGCTATTTGTATTTTATTGTTGAGAGGGGAGAATGTATTATATATTCTCAATAGTAGACCTTTATCAGATATGTAAAGATCTGTAAACATATTCTCCCCTTCTGTGAGTTGTCTTTTCGCTTTCTTGATCGTGTCTTTCAACGCACTCAAGTTTTACTTTTCATGAAGTTTAATTGATCTGTTTTCCCTTTGGTTGCTTATGTGTTGGGTGCCACAATTACAAAAACATTGCCTAATCCAGGGCCATGTTTTCTTCCAAGAGTTTTATAGTTTTAGGTCTTACATTTACATCTTTGATGGTAAGAAGATGTAACATTTTTGTATATGGTGTGAGGTAGGGGTTCACCTTTATTCTTTCACATGTGGATATCCACCTGTCCCAGCACTACTTGTTGAAAAGATTATTCCTTCCTCATTGTCTTGGCATCTCAAATAATTCTAGAATCTGTGGTTGTTGCAGGTGGTGTGACTTACAGTTCCTTAGAATTTTTCTTTACATGAAGGTTGCTTTTCTCTGGCCTTGTGGACTTTCACCCACTGCATATGTAGACTGATCATTAGCGAAATAATCATATCAGGTATTTGGACTAGTTTTTTCTTTGCTTGCGGTGGGTATGTAAGTCCACACCCTGTTACTCCCTGATGGCTGGGTGGACCACATTGCACCATTGTTCTGGCCTGGATTATCGCCGTATCCTTCTAACTGGTTTCTCTGTCTCTATATGTGACCCGCAATCTATCCTCAATGCACCAATTGGAGTGACCCTTTAAAACCAGATGTCACACCCTGACATTGTGAAATCTCTCAAGGGGCTCTCCATTTCTCTCAGGGGGAAAGTTCAAGTCCTTATGATGGACCTCAAGCCCAATACAGTTGGTCCCACACTCTCTCTGACATCATCTTTGGCCAGTCATCCCCTGTACCATTTGCTCCAGTCCCTCTGCCCTCCATTATGCTCCTGGTACATGTCAGGCACTCTCCCACCTGTAGACTTGTACTCTATGTTCCTTCTACTTGGAATCCTCTTCCACATGATGATTTCATGCCTCATCTTCTTCACTATCTTTAATTCTGTGTTCAAATGTCATCTTGGTGAGGCTGTATTGACCATGTCATTTAAAATATAAACTATCCTCTTGTCCTGACACTCCCTATACAACTTGTTCCCCTTTCATTTTTCCCCTTAGCACTAACACCCTATAAAATAATATATAATGATAAGAATCAGTGTTCAATCAGGACACGGAAACCAACCAATAGATTGAGCAGGGACAGTTTATATAATGAACAATTAACCATAAACCTTTAAAGGGAACTATAGAGAATAGCCCAGAATTACAGTAGAGTAGTTAAGAAAGAAACAAATTTGGGAGAGGACCCCCTCGCCAAGGCTGCCTTCAGGTCTTGTTGGAGAAGGAATGATTGCAGCACAGGGATGGTGGAGAAGATTGTCATGTTTCCCAAGGCCAGTACCGGTCCCTGGTCAGGGCAGAGCTCAGCAGGTAGGGAACAGCAGGCTGAGATTGCCAAACAGGAAAGCCCTGCCCCATCCCAGGGGCAGGTATGCTGAGGCTCGGATGCCTACTGGATTCACTGGGATTCCACTTGCAGTGGTGCCACTCATTCTCCTTATTAAGCTATCCAAGGGGATCCACTGAATCCACTGTGGATCACCCACTGTGGGTGAGTCCATGTAGACACCCCTGAATTGTGCCACTGCTGGTTGTACTACAGGAGAAAGAAAAAGAAAAGAATGGAAGCACCCTGGAATTAGGATGGAAGGCCCTTTGTCCTAAACCTTCTCTGACAAAAGCTTAACCCCTGCCAGGTGCAAAAGAGAAATGTCTACTGGGTGCAGCTCCATTATTGCAGAACAGACAATAGAGGCCAACACTCTGATGTTGTTACACAGGGGCCATCCATTGATAACTGGCACCATAATTCCCTTATTATTTTATGTATTCCATGCTTTTACTTCCAACTTGCCTCTATTGCTTTATTTGAAGTAAGATTTTGAAGACAGCATATGCTTGTATCAAGGTTTCTAAAAAAAGGTATTTTGACCCCCCAAAATGCCACTATTAGATCAAAACAACAGAAGAATTAAAAGTACAAAGTAGCTGTACTATCAGTATATGCCTTAAGTAAATAGTTTACTGTCAAATTCCTCTTATATAAGAAAGCACCATGCAGTTTCATTTTAATGATGTTAGCCTCAATAATCTAGTATAATAATAAACTCCTTTGTAATGAGTAACTATATAAAATGAAGTTACAATAATTTACAATTTACGTCTGTGACATGACCCAACTACTCTCTACAAGCACCACTGAAATCTTGATTGATGCTTGGCTACCTTGTTCTACTAGAACTAACGGGAATATTTCACTGCCAACAAATTCTGTTTACCTACTGTGTAGTTTATAAGGGTTGAATTCTTCTCTACTTGAAAATCACCATTTTCATCTCTCCATATGGATACCTGTTTATTGGCAGATAGCTTTGCAGCCAGTATAGTTTTTTTTCAGGAGAGTCTTATATAAGAAGTCATAAAATATGAGTATAAATAACTTACACTTAGGCAATTTTTCTTTTTCTTTTTTTTTTCCCTGCTTGGAAAGATTTGCCCTGAGCTAACATCTGTTGCCAATCTGCCTCTCTTCTTTCTCCCTTCCCAAAGCCCCACTACATAGTTCTATATTCTACGTGTAAATCCTTCTAGTTCTTCTACATGAGCCACTGCCACAGCATAGTCAATGAGAGACGAGTGGTGTGGTTCGCGCCTGGGAACTGAACCTGGGACTCCGAAGCGGAGCGTGCCAAACTTTAACCGCTAGGCCATCAGGGGTTGCTCCAGGAAATTTTTCTAGAAAAATATTGGAATCAAGATGTATGATTTATTTCTAAAAATTTCATAACATACTTTAAAACATGAAATGCTCAACATGTTTAAAAGCACTTTACCACTCAGTTTACCTTAACAAAGATATAGCAAACATTTTGAGAAATATGCTTTCAACAGGAAAGTCCAATTGTAGCTTTATGCTTTTGTAGACCACTCCCAATAACGTGGCTTAAAAAATATAACTGTAAGATTCTCTCAAGAAAATGTATTTCATTTCTATAAAAATCTTTCTTTACAGTGTCTCAATGTTTGTTTCCTACTAAGCTTCTCAATGTTCTTTAGGCTTAACAATATAGTAGAATCAAGCTCCTATAATCTAGCTTTTAATCCCACAATCCGGAAAGCTCTATCTCAAGGTCATCAACGACCTCTTAAATCACCGAATAATATTATTCCCATTTTATAAGTGCGAATACTAGGTTTGAAAGAAGTCAAGTTCATACCCAATATTGTTTAGCTAGTAAGAGGCAGAGCCTAGATATGACTGACTCCTGCTGTCTGATTCTAAAATCCATAAGCATAACCTCTAGGTATACAGCCAAACATGACACTCTGTATTCTTGCAACAGAATAAATGCATTTGCTTTTTCTTTAATATCTGTAACACGGTTCTTAACTATTCCAATACATTGCTTTCTCCCTTTCTGTAAATGAGAGTGTTCTTCAAAGTACCTTCCTTCTTCTCTGCTCTTCTCTATACATTCCCTCCACTCCCAGTTCTTGAATTCATTTAACAAGCATTTATTTTATTGAGCCCATACAATTCCAGACCCCATGGAAAAACAATGAAAAAAAACCAGTCCCTGGCCTTGAAGGATTTACAGACTACTAGGGGAGAAAGCCCTATAAGCAAGTCCAATACTATTTTCAAAAAAAAAAACAAGTTTGAGTCCGCACAAACACAGAAGGCTATCTATGCCACACAGCATGGGTTTTCAAGCCTTTTCTGAGGAGGACTACAGTTTTTTAAGAAATAGCGTTTAAAATTTCCAAAAGAGCACGCAAGACCTAGAACTTCCCTGATCCACTGTCCCCTTCCCACTACAAGCCATGTTTTTTCTAAGACTCTTAAGAACATCGTTTGAAAACCACTACATTCTAACATCTTAATAGTTTTGCCTTTCATGCCTAGGTCTTTAATCTACCTGGAATGGATTTTTGTGTACGGAGTAAAGTAGGCTTCCAATTTGAATTTTTTCCATACTGATATCTAATAGTCCCAGGACCACTTAAAGAAACGCCCCTCCTTTGCCCTCTGCTCTGTAAGAGCACTTCTATTAAAAGAAATCAAGTTTCTGGATACACGTGGAAGTGGATTTGGGTTCTCTACTGTTTTCCACTGGTCTAACACTGTGCTAATACCAAAGTGCTTTAGTTACTATAGCTTTATATATAATAAATCAGGATATCTCATAGATCAAGTCTTCTCACCTTGACCTGCTGCTTAAAAAATATCTTGGCTATTCTTAGTCCTTTGTATTTCCATATGTATTTTAGAAATCACACGTAATTTTGAGCTCTGTAATTTCCTGGTAAACTGGTAAAATACCCACAAAACAAATCTAGATCAGTGTTTCTCGACCGGGGCAATTTTAACACCCCCACCTCCCACCCCAGGGACATTCAGCAACGTCTGGAAACATTTTTGGTTGTCACAAAGTGGGGGGTAGGTACTACTGGCCTCTAGTGGGTTGAGGCCTGGGAGATGCTGCTAAGCATCCCACAGTGCACAGGACAGCTGCCACAGCAAAGAATTATCCCATTCAAATTTTAATAGTGCCACTTTTGAGAAACCCTGTCCCAAATAAATCAAGGGGCAAATTTGCATGGGCCCATTAAAGGCCAGGGAACGTCTACCAAAAACAATAATTTAGTTTTAGAAAAACTGAACTGCTATGTGCCAAATGAGATTTACCCCAATTCATTAAAAAAAAAAATCATATTATTTGCATAGACCAAAAGGCTATCTTCCTCTTCTCTATAGCAGGGACATTTACAGGAAGCTTATTGGAGGGGTTAAGTCTTTAAAATACAAAGTTATAAAGAAACAAGACGTATCCAGAAGATATTTAAAAAAAAAAAGAAACTCATAGAAATCAGTAAGAAACAACCCAATAGAAATATGGGCAATCTAAATAGGCAATTCACTAAAAGGAATATTCAAATGACCAATAAACATATAAAAAGATGCTCAACCTCATTAGTCACCAGAGAAATACCAATTCAAACTCACGAGAACACCATCCATGCACCAGAATGGCTAAAATTTTAGAAGACTGGACATAGCAAGTGTTAACAAGAATGCTGAACAACGTAATTCCCATATACTACTGGATGTAGGGAAGGGGTTGCATAAACTGGTTCAACCACTTTGGAAAATGTTGGCAGTCTCTACTATAGCTGAACATATCCATACACTATGACCAGCAATGCCATTCCTAGGTATATATCCAACAGAAAATACTTACCTATTTGCAAAAGAATGAACAAGAATGTTCATAAAAGCATTAAAAGCCTAATGTAGAAACCATCCAAATGTCTAATAACTGCAGAACGGATTAATAAACTGTGATATGTTCATAGAAGTAAATAATATACCACAACAAGAACTACTACTATATGCAACAACACAAATGAATCCCCAAAATACAATGGTAAGCAAAAGTACGCAGACTCAAGAGTACAGATATCACTCCATTTCTATAAAGAGGCAAAACTCATCAATGGTGACAGAAGGGAGGATAGCCAATACCTGTGGAGAGAAAGGATAGTGACTAGAAAAGAGCATAAGAAGGGGCTGTAGGGTGTTGGTAATGTCCTATTTTTATCTAGGTGGTAGATACACGAGTGTGTTTACTTTGTGAAAATTCATCAAGCTATACACTTAGGATTTGTATGCTTTTCTGTATTTAGCTTATATCTTACTAAAGAATTTGCTTAAAAATAGAAAGAATCCAACCCTGATTTATCGCATCTGATGCTTCAAGAGACTATTCTAAACAGCCCAAACTCACAATGATGCTAAAATGCAAGTTGTGTATATATTGACAACGGATTTTTTACCAAGGAACAAAGGCAATGCAGTGGATAAAGGATAGCCTTTTCAATAAATGGTGCTGAACAATGAGATATCCATAGGCAAAATAAATGAACTTGGATCCATACCTCACACCATATACCAAAAATAACTCGAAATGGATTTTAGACCTAACAGTAAAACCTAAAACTATATTTGATAGAAAAACACTTGTATTCAAAATATATAAAGAACTCTCAAAACTTAACAATAAGAAAAAAAAAACAGGCAAAAGTTTCAGAAAGATATTTTATCAGAGAAGATATACAGATGGCTCATAAGCACATGAAAAGACGCTCAACATCATAAGTCATCAGGGAAATGCAAATTAAAACCACAATGAGATACCACACTACATGCCTATTAGAATGGCAGACAAGACTGACCATACCAAGTGTAAGCAAAGATGTAGAGAAATGGGAACTCTCGGACACTGCTGGTGGGAACGTAAAATGGTATAATGTATAAACACTTTGGGTAACAGTTTGGAAGTTTCTTAAAGAGTTAAACATAAGTGATCCACTCATTCTACTCTTATGTATTTGCCCATAAAAAGGAAAGCACATGTCCATAACAAAGACTTACATACAAATGTTCATAGCAGCTTTATTTGTAATAGCCCAAAACTAGAAACAACTCACATATACATCAACACGTGACTGGATAAACAATTTGTAGTATATCCATAGAACAGAACCTTACTCAGCAACACAAAGGAACAAACTGTTGACACACACAACATGGATGAATTTCAAAAGAATTATGTTAAGTGACAGAAGCTAGACAAAATTGGTGTACAAATTGTCTGATTCCATTTATACAAACTCTAGAAAATGCAAACTAATCTATAGTGATAGAAAGCAAATCAGTGGTTGTTTGGGGAGAGAAAGTCACAGAGGGGTGGGAAGGAGGGATAACAAAGCTGCATGAGAAAACTTTTGAAGGTAGTGGATATGTTCACTATCTTGACTCTGCGAGTTTCATGGAGGTACACCCTATGGTGGAGGCCATAACTTATCAAAGCGTACCATTTATTTTATTTTATATATTTTCATTTATATATTTTTATTTGGAAATGTTTATATCAGTACAGTGAAACTAAATTTTAGAGACACGGGATGTCATTACTTTGGATATCATTAGTTTATTATAAAAGAGAGACATGGAAATTATTTACATGATGAAAGATTTCAGTACTTCAGTGGAATGGGCAGCTTCACGTGATGCCATTTCAATAGTGATTCATTTCAGTCTACATACTTTCCAAGAATGTCACCATCTCTAAATAAGAAATAATCCTTGTCGTCTAGAGCTACTTTGGTGCCTCCCTACTCTAGGAGAAGAACTTTATCTCCCACTTTCACACTAACTGGTTGAATCTCTCCACTCTTTCCTTTAGAGCCTGATCCAACAGCTACTGCTGTTGCTTGCAATGCTTTTCCTTGAGATTTTTCTGGAAGCCTAATACCTCCTTTGGTTACAGTTTCGGCTGCACTCCTTTCAACCAAAACTCGGTCAAAGAGGGGAAGAGACTCTCTAAATGCCTGTGCTGCCATGACTCCGGCCGCCGCAGCCCACGCTCCGCTCTAGCGCTGCCGTTGCAAGCAGAGACCCGAAGTCCCACCCTCGAGACACGTGAACTTGGGGCAAGGCACCCTGCGCGCAGGGGCGCTCGCCCCCGGCCCCCGCCCCTCCCCGCGCGAGGGGGCGGCGAGGCAGCGCGCGCCGCGATTCGCCAGGAGGGCCCTGCGCAGGCCCCAAAGCGTACCATTTAAATAAATGCAGTTTGTTTTGTCAAGTATGTTTCAATAAAGCTTTTCTAAAAAAAATACAGGTTGTATATAAATATTATAAACCAGAGTTTCTATAATTAGCTCAAAATCAACTCCATTCATTCACACAACAAATAGTTATCTAGCACCTACTATACGCCAAGCACTCTGCCAGGTTCCAGGGTTACAATGGTAATCAAACTGACATGGCTCCTGACCTCATGGAGAACACAGTCTGCTAGGGGAAGCAGAGATCAATAAAAGATGCACACAGACACATGGATAATAAAAACTTCACAGACAAGTGCTGTGAAGGAGACAAACACAGTGAGATGACACAAAATAACAGGGAAACCAAATCTGATCTAACGGAAAGGTCAGCATGGCTCCCTCAAGGAAGTGAAATTTAAGCGATACCTAATGGAAGAGGAGGATAACAAGTTGAAGATGTAACTTTCCTCAGAAGAGACACTAACACAAGCAAAGGCTCTGAGGCAGAAGAAAGCATGACCCTTTGAAGGAATGGAAAGAAAGTCAAAAGGGCTAAGGGTCAAAACAGTGTAGACAACACTATTGGTCACGTCTCCAGTAACTATTCCATCTCCTCTTCCTCACTCCTAACAGAATCACACTTGGGTTCCAGCAGCCACCCTCCTCCACACATAGTCATGTGCTTTAGAGGAAGACTACTCCATTCTTGATTTTAGGAAGTGGATACGTTGAGACTTAAGTCAGTTATGGCCACCTCTTTTCTCCCTGCCAGTGATCAGTTAAAGAATGGCATGAGTGAAAGCAGGAAAAGAAGTTATTGCATGCTCTAAACAAGAGATGGTAGTTTGGACCAGGGAGTTGTCAATGGAGATAGAGATTTGCATGGAGAAATAAGGTAGAGCAACGTGTACAGGATGTCTCCTAGGTTTCTGGCTTAGGCAAATAACGACCAATCTTTTCCATATAGTCAAAGCCAGAGAAATATTTTTTAAAAATTAAGAGTCTTATGTTATTCTTAATATATTTCACTTAAATAAATCTAATTAGAACTATTCAAGGATCATACCTAAAACATATCTCATCCTCATGCAGGATACTGGCTTCAGAAGTTCATGCAAACTTATCAAGAATGAATGAGGCTAACTAGATTTTGTCTTACAATACAAATCAATGTTTTCTAAAATCCTAACTTATAATTAACAATCCTGCCTACAAATAACATCAATGTCTGAATATCATTTATTTTGCCTTGCCTGCTTCAAAAAATGATTTAAGCTAGCAAAATGTCCAAATCAATTAAAAGCCAAGCCAAGAATAAAGTAGTCCAAGGATTTCTGACCACTCTTGTGTTATCTAAAAATAATTCCAGAGAAATTAGATGGAGGTACCTAATGAATTATGCTCATCAAATTTATCAAATTGGGTCTCATAACAACAGTAATGAAGGTTCCTATTACACATACCAACAGACCCAGGCAAAAATATAACCTACCTTGACAAGTTGATGAAGTGCCATTTCTTGCAGAAGGTGGTGTACTTGGACTGTTGAAATGACGTGAAGCTCCTCGGTCCTCGCCATCGTTTGTAACACTCTTTGAGTGGCACGTACAACGACGTGACAACGGCACTTCAGCTTTTTCGCTTAAGCTTTCATCCGCTGGCTTCCCTCAAAGTGAAAGAACCTCTATTCATAATATTTCTAATTAAACAAACATTCATCATCCTCTGCAGCTAGAGTGAGCAACCACTCGAATTTGCCCAGGATTGGGAGGTCCCCCAGGCTGTAAGATTTTCAGGGCTAAACCTGGGAAAGTACCTGGCAAATCTGGACAAGTTGGTCACCCTATCTGTAGCATCAAATTAGGACAGGAGAGAAACACTTATGCTGTCAGAGACATTTATAGAGAAATTATCATCAATTTACATAACTTACAAAAAGATAATAGTCAAAGATTAATAATGTAATAAAGGCACAACCACTTGAGTATTCGTTTATATTGAGATTCATTAAAATATCAAACAGGGAGGATTAAAAGAAAGACCAAAAGTATATTCTTAGTTACTGCTATTTCCTTAAATGAATCATTCTGGATAAAAAGTACTTTATTATATTTTTTTCAAGTCCCAATAATCAAGCTGAATATATCAACCAAATACTTACCACGAAGAAGAGACTGTTGCCACGCTAAAGCAGCACAAAGTAAGACTAAGCTTTTCCCACTTCCTGTAGGGCTCTCCAACAAACAATGCTGCTTACTTTTTAATCCTCGGACAATCTATTGACACAAAAACAATAAAAAAAAATCAGTAAACAATTTACTTCATTAGGGTCTGTCTGCATCACAAGTACAAACACAACAAGCAGTAAAGTTGTACTTGAGGGAACATAGCAATAGCAGAAGGGAGAATTAGTATTTCGTTCAATCTAGACCTTATTCCTTTATCTTTCTCCCTAAAATTATGTTGGACTTAAAAGCATATAGGCATAAAAGAAATGAACAAAGCAATTTGTGCCTTAAGGATGCAAGCACCATCATTTCTGTAAAACTAGAGTACACTAATACCTTTGAAGACAACTTAATGGAGGATACTGCTAGAGAGAGTGTAAATCACTACAACCACTTTGGACAGAAATTAACAATTTCTAGCAAAGTTGAAGATACCCAACACCAGGAAGTCCAGTCTTATGTATATATCCAAAACCTTTCCCACAGGAACATAAGGAAACATGCATAAGAAAGTTCATAGCAGCATTGTTTAGAATTGCAAAAGAATGTAAACAACTTAAATGTCTGTCAGAAGGAAACTGGATAAAAAAATTCTGGTACATTCATACAACGGAATACTATACAGCAATTAAAATAGATTAACAATCAATAAGGCTACTTCTTAAAAATAATGTTAAGCAACTAAAAACACTTCTGAACAAATATAGGTACAGTATCTTATCATTGTACAAATTTTAAAAACAGGTAGAGTAATGCTCTATATTGTTTACAGATACATACATATGTAAGAAAAGTATAACAACACGTCTAGGAAAGAAAAAGAATAAATTCAGCATACTAGTAATGTTACTTGCAAACAAGGTATAAAGTAAATATGGCAAAATATTAAGATGGAACAACTCTGGAAAGTTGGCTTACTCATTTGTCTATTAATTTTCTATATGATTGAAACATCTCAAAAAATATGGTGAGAAATATAGTATTCTGTGTAAAAGAGAGTAAATACTTTGTAGAAAGTAGTAATTCCGTAAAGTAAATAGAAGTTCCAAATGAGCTGAGAATAGTTTTCAGAATATTCTCCTTTGCCTCCTAACCATGTACAGTTTATAGCGATCAGGATTATTTTTCGAAAGGTTACATGTTCTTCCATGAACCCAGCAAATATTTTCAATCCATTTACTATCTGAGAAAATGAATGTAGTCACAGATTCAGTATATGTTATGAATTATCAGCATCTTTATCTTAATAAAGACTTAACTGCTGAAAACTACTTGCAGAATTCATTATAGCAAGCTATGATGGACAAGCTTGACAAGGAAAGTTCATCTTCACCCCCCCAACTGCACATTCAGACCATATTGAAGAGTCCTGCTTTCCTGTTTACTTAGATTCCTAACTGCAGCAGAAACGAAAATCAAGACTGAAACAATGCCATTCAAAGAAAACCAGATACCCAACTAGACTAGGACAGAAGTCTAGAAAGAAAAAGGGGATTCCTAAATGTATAAACAAAACAAATGCAAGTAAAAGAATGTCCTAGTCTTAACCATCACAGTGGTTGAGAACATGTCTCGGAATCTGACAAATCCGGATTTGTATCCCTACTCTACCAAAACTGTAGACCAGGAGGTAGAAGTACGAGTTCTAGATCAGGTTCCCACAACTCAGACGTGTTTCCTTGATCATGTCTTCACTTCTCTAGACTAAGATCCTTATCTGTAATAATCCCTAATTGAAAAACTGTTGTAAGGGAGAAAATGCCTTGGCACACAGTAGGTGCTTGATAATTCTGATTTAAAGGTCAGAAAGGTATAATGAAAAGAAGATGGGCTTTGGAGTAAAGCAAGCCTAAGTGTGAGTCCCACTGTGTGAATCACTGAACCTCAGTCTGTTTCTTCATCTGTGCAATGGAGATAAGATTATCTACCTGATAGAGTTTTGACGAAAATTAGCCAGGCATTGAGATAAGAAGTAAGTAAGGTAATGGATAGAACGTGCCTAAACTCCGTACTTGACACAGAGGAGGTGATCTACTTTAATCCCCACCTCTTCTAAACCACCTATGCTTAATCTAGGCTCCAGAGACGGAAGTCAGAGACTGTGCTCTCTTGCTATTGCGTGCAGAAGTCTTGGTACATGACTGCGTTTCTCTGAAGAGAACGTCCGTGGATTTCTCATTCTCAGAACTATATCCTAATAAAATAACTGAAAATAGAGGGGAGACAAATATGTACTGTTATCAACTGAGGACTTCCTTGCAATAGTGAAAAAAAACTGCGAATTCGACCTGGGGATGGAGGGATGGCTAAAAGAGCAATTCAACAGCTTATGAAGCCAATTATACCCTGACCCCTAGCCTGTGTGTTCCAAAACAAGCTAAGAACCACTATTCTGAGGTATTTCCCAGTTCTAATATTCTGTGATTCTATCTGTGCGACTCTTGAGAAGAGATTTGGTGGCCTCTAACCCCCTCACCGCAGCCAATAACGCAACGCCGGCTAGCTCCTCAGACACAGCCTAGAAATCCACCCCGCCCGCAGTCGCCGCCATCCCCCAGGGGATAAAGGACGAGGCCCCGATCCGCCTCCCGCCGTCGCCCCCACCGCCACGAGTCAGCGGGGGGCCGAGGGGGCCCGGGCCCTCTCCCCGGGGGTCGGGACAGGCTCCCTCCAGCCTCCGCGTGCTCAGACCCCCGAGGCCCGGGGACACGGGCACCCCGACGGCCCGCACGGCGGCCAGGCGAGAGCAGAAGGCTCCCTTCGGGCAGGCTGCGCGCCGCCCCACGAGAGACAGGCTGGCCTGTTCTGAGGAAAACCGAGGCAGCGCTGCCTGGGCTCCGGTCCCGGGAGAAAAGGAAACGGTATCCAGGAGCACACACGGCGGATCCTGGCAGAGAGGAGAGGCCCCAGACCTCTCGCCTCCTCACCGGGCTGCCACGCCCCGGCCCAGCGCGGACTCCGGCGCCTCGCCCGCTCCCTCCTCCGCTCTCTCCAGGCCGCGCCCGTGCTCTCCCGGACGAATTCCCGCCTCCCGCCCCCTCGACTCCCAGCACCCAATCACCCGCCAGAGCAGAAACCAAGCAACCAATCCCGGCGCGAGGTGAGGGGGCGCGAACCCTGGCCCCCGAGGGAAGCCTCCGCAATAAAAACCGACGCAAAGGATTTGGTGGCCCGGAGGCGAACGCCTGAAAAGCGAAGGACGCTCGCAGACCGCAGGGTTTAAAGGAAAAGTCTTCTCCGTTTTGAGATTTTGAAACCGGCGACTTAACCCGTGCATCCGTTTCCTTGGAAACTCGCAGTCTCATTCTTCAGGTCTGTAGACCAACCGAAAGGAAACCCTTTGAAGCCTCGCCGGGTTCTTCCCAGAGCGCCCGGCAGTGCCGCTCAGCTCACGCTTCCGACCTTCACGGCAGCCCGCGTGTCGCACAGACGGAGGCGGGAACTGCCAGACGCCCGAGCCCGGCCAGGCGACAAGGCTGGTTGACGACTGGCCGCAGAACCTCAGGATGTTCGAGGCTTCCCCGGATAGCGAGTCCACCCAGAGCAACGCTCTAGAGCGCTCCCGCCCCGGCCGCTTCTGCTCCATCAAGGCTCATCCGCCTCTGTCCCTCCTAACACTCCGTTGTTATTCTTTGCCATGAAGTACACTTCAGCTTCCTCGAAGGTAGGGAGTTAATCTTGATCTCTCCAAATTGTGATTTTGTCAATTTCTGAGTAACTTAAGCTTGGCTCCAGTACTAGTGTCTCAAAAAAGCAAAACCTGAGACAGTTTCTCAAGTTTGAGCAAGTAGTTTGGGGAGAGGTTTGCTGCAGGGGGAGCAGCGGGAGGAGAGTGGATTTGTTTGCCTCCCTTTCAGTTTTACTGCATCTTCCCAAATTGCAAAATGTACAGTGCTAAATATAAATTCTACCTTTTAATTTAGTAATCTCAGGCTCAAAAATTTATCCTAAAAGAGTAATCCAAAAGAAAGAAAAAGTAAAAGTACCTCAGTTGATAACAGTGCCTACTGTAATCCTGAAAAAAGTCATCAACCTCCCGGTCTAGTAATAGCACCCTATACGGTTATGATATATCAGTTTGATTATTATGAAGCCAGTAAAATAATTATCAAAACTAAACAACTTGCAAAAAAAATTTCATATAAAGTTAAATGAAAGAAAGCAGACTCCCTACTGGGTATTATGAATTCCATTATGTGAAAATATATATGCATAAGCAAAGATAGAGGGAAAGTATAAAAAATGTAACTTGCTGTTAAAACAGTGGAATGAAGGATAATTTATCAATACTTAAAAAAATCTTCAAATTTTTATTCTGCTTTTACAATTTTTTTAAATATCAAATCGTGTAAGTAACTGCTCCAGGGAAAGGACTACGATTTTCCTCCGCTCAATTCCTAAGGCTCTCAACCCACCCTAGCCTTGTATGGCCATTTGATGTGTGGAGCGTTAACAGAAATGGATACAGGTAGGCTCTGGAGCCAGACAGTCCTGGATTCCAGTCCCTTGAACTGTTCCTTTCAGGTGAACAGTAGTGAAAGAAAACACAAAAAACTACAAGTTCATTTGATAAAGAATAGGAATGTTTATAAACCAATATTCAAAATAGCTGCACACATCTGTTTTCACTTGAATAAAAAAATCACATTGTGACAAATTTTGTAACCTTAACTTAAAATACATGAATATTAACATTTACTAATATAGTTACACATTTTGTTTACATCATCAATGAATGTGATGAAAAACAGCATGTTATTATTTAAACACAGCAGGTTTTGACCAGTCTTTGAAAACTGATGAAAACTGATCCAAGAATGTGTGCTGCATTTAGTTAGAAACCATTTATTTCAACCTTTTCTGAACTCCTAGAGGTTTTCTACTCACATAAAATATTCCAAAGCCTCAGTTTAAAACAAAACAAAACAGGAGCTGCTGTATTTAATCTTAGAAGCCTACAAAACTGCCTTGTTTAAAAATATGAAAATTCTTACAGTATTTTTCAAGTGTATGCTTTTCTTTTTCGCATCGAAATTACTTAATTGAACATTAAGCATCTGATATCTCAGGGAAAGCCAGCCCAGTATCCTGTTTTTCAGAGCTGACCAGGTGTTTCTGATGCAATCTATGGACCAGCAGAGACCCATTTGACTAAAGAAGAAATAATTAGTCAAGTGTTCTCTAAACATTGCTGCATAATGGAATCAACTGGGGAATCTTAAAAAAAATACTAATGCCTGACTCCCATCTGCAGACATTCTGATTTAATTGGCATGGGTTACAATTGGGGATCAAGAGTTTTAACAGCTCTCCAGGTGATTTTAATGTGCAGCAAAATGTGGAGCCACCACAATGATGCAAGACACAATGGTGATCTAAATCACAATTAGCCACAAATGACAGATGCCTATAGAGGAGAACTCACTTTTAAAAAAGTTTCTCAAGTTGGAAATACTTTATAGTTTCTCTCTGTTTCTTAAGATCAAATTTATGCTTTTTCTTAAAGTTATAATGACTCTTTAATTAGTAGTGTTCAGAGGGGTTTTCTATTGTTAAACACTCAACACTTTTTTTCACCCATTAAGTTTAGGTTATTGTATATAATCACTGCTATACACTTATCTATTACGTGTAACAATACACTGAAATTACCTTCTAGGCATCACAGTTTTAAGAATCATCCATAGTTTATTGACTGTTTGAAGCATTCTCCACAGAACCCCTGAATTCAATAGCTGGTTCATATTGGATGTTAATACTTCTGCATATGGTATAAGTTCACTGGCAGAGAGTGGAGTCAAGCGTTCTAGAATCTGTATTGTGTCCATATGTCTTACTGGGACAGCTGAAAATGCTAAAGGGGAAACTTAGCAGTCATCATCTAAATTCTATACAGCTTACCAAATAAGAAGTAACATTGCTCTATCAGACTACAGGCCAAACAAATCAAGAAAACAATGTTGCTCTAAATGTAAAACTTTCAATCCTAGCCATAGTTTTGGCCATACTTAAAATAAGGACCTTAAGAAAAATTCATTTAGGTGTAGTTATTTCACAAAGAACAAAACATATCTCATTTAAGAAATCACATTAGTGACCCAAAGACAAGGGTCATTTCCTTGGTGATTCTGACTGATTTTAAAAATTGATTGAAATATGAAAATATACCTAAGTATTGCCTTTGGTAGTCCCATTCATTTGAAAGATTGGAATTTGTTGATGCCTATAAGGGTGGCCCCCTTTATAGGTTATAAGCACCCAGCAGATTGCTGTTATTCAATAATATCAATCCTGTGCTCTTCAATAGAACAGACACTAACCACACCTGGCTGTTGAGCACTTGAAATGTAGCTAGTCCAAAATGAGATGTGCAGTAAGTATAAAATATACACTGGATTCCTAAGACTTAGTATGGAACAACAGTAAAATATCTCATTAATCGTTTTTGATATCGAGCACCTGATGGAATAATATATTAGATATATTGAGTTAAATGAAATAGTTATTAAAATTAATTTTGCCTTTTTACTTTAATGTGGCTATAGAAAGTTTAAAATTATATGTTAAAATTATATGTGTGGCTTGCGTCTTATTTCTATTTGACAGTGGTGATCTAGAACACTATCCAGTAACCACAAGTACGTTGCTCTATTCCACGGCACTTATTTCTGACTTCTTTCTATCGACCTTTCACACAACCTGTTTAGTGATATAACGTAGGACCTAGGAGGAAACAGATACAAGCATATCAGAAAGAAATGGTTAAAACTCCTTAAACTCAAAGAGAATGATTAAAATTATATTCACCAAAACCTTATTATATCCCTAGGGAAGTTCTGCATGATTGTAAGATTTCAATGAGCCTAACATCTCTTTGCACTACTAAAGGGGAAGAAGGAGTATCAATCTACTATACCTTCTTGGAGTTGTTTAGGAGAGTGGTTTTTGGCATTATTAGTCTGGAGCATTTCCCTTAACAGGGCGTCAGTCCCTGTGATGTTTTCTTCACAGACCCATCTTTCACAATGCATAAATGCGGGTAGTTAGTTACAAGGAGACATAGTAAAGCAGAATGCGACCCTTAACAATTTACAGAAAGTCAACTGGATTCTTCATTCTTAAACACAAAACTCATCTCTCTCCTCTCTCCCCCTCCCTGCTCCCTTTCACTCTCAGCAATCCAAAGGAAGTTGCACTTCGTGTGCATGCATACTAGAGTTTGAGAACTTCTGTTAGGTAGTTCAGCCAGGGAATCTGCTTAGATCAAGATCCCCAAGTGATCTGATACAGGGAAGTTGGAAACTACTACTTTTATCAAAAGTTCTCAAGCTTTCTTCCACTCTATCCCAACATAAAAGTCTTTCATCAGGAAAAGTTGTTTGACATAGCCATAGTTCTGGAGTTGAGAGGGGGAGGAAAGAAAAAGAGGAGAAAAGAATGTCCATTTGGGGGAGATCATATATGACTTTAAAAAGGCCTCACTCAGAAATTCTGATGACTAGTGGTGTAGCGGTTTGCATACTCTGCTGCAGTGGCCCGGGGTTTGCAGGTTCGGATCCCGGGCACAGACCTACACACCACTCATCAAGCCATGCTGTGGCAGCATTCCACATACAAAATAGAGGAAGATGGGCACAGATTTAGCTCAGGGCCAATTTTCCTCAAGCAAAAAAAAAGAGAGGAAGGTTGGCAAAGGATGTTAGCTCATGGCCGGTCTTCCTCACCAAAAAAATAAAAAATAAAAAAATAAAAGAAATTCTGATAGGCTTCTATAGGAGAACATGTCCTCTCCTCCAACCCAATTGACAATCATTGCTATATATAGGTAAAATTCAAGTTGCTCACTTTAAATGCCTAAAATGTCTCAGGCGCTTGATGTATATTTTCTCATTTCACCCTAACATTCCTACAAGGTAAGCAATATTGTCTCCATTCTGCTGTAAGGAAACAGGCTGAAAGACATTTATTAATATCCCAAAGTCACACAGCTAAGTGTGTCAGGCAGTCGAAGCAGTGCTGGTGACGCCCACAAGAGGACGCATTTGTCTTCCTTCAAGAAGGGTTAAGGAGGCTCCAAAGGAATGGGAAACCTTCCTTTTTGTAAATCAAATGCTTGTTTCTAACCTTTTGCTTATACCATGGTTTGACCATTCGTGACTATTGTTGTGTAATATCAATAATGAGAAAGTAAATGATGATATTGTAAAAATGCCTATTTAGATATATGAGATACCACTATGCTAAGTGCTTGGCACATAAATACTTAATAAATATTTTTGTTACTATACTACTAGTATCATCATCAGAGTTGTAAGTGTAGTAGTAATAATATTAGTAGCAACAATGGTACTTTAGATACAATCATCAACTTCTCATGCAACTTAAATCAAATCATACCAGTGCTTAGTCCCAGTAGGGATGGCATGACTCAGGGTTGGGAAATCGCCAGGTGACTCAGAGAGTCTTCAGTGGCCTTCCCACCTCCTTCAGCTTGTCTGGAGGGGGCAGGGCTCTGCCGGGCTGACCTCACTTTCTCCACCTGGAGGGAGCAGGGTGGGAGCGGAGCCTCCAAGTGAGTCCCCACTGCTGGGCGGGTGGCTTTTGGGTGAGGCCATCCACTTGCCCCATTAGCTGCCCCACCTGACCCTCCTGCAGGACATCTGCGCCCTCGGTCCCATCCCCTTCGGGCAGCTCCCTGGCCTTGAGGAGCCTCTGACCTCTGCAGAGACTCGCTATGGCAATGGTTCAGGACCCCTCTCAGTAATATATTAACACTCAGATAATGAATGCAGCAATGGCTTTTAATGTCCTCTGTGTGTCAGGCTGTGCTGAAGACTATTATCGCCTTCACCTTCCAAACGGCCCCATGGCAGGGTGCGTGTGTGTGTGATAATCTCTTAATTACACACGAGTAAACTGAGGTCCTGCTGGCTGAGGTGAGGTGCTCGGCCTCAGAGAGGGGACCCGGAACCTCTGGAAATCTCCAACACCCAACACCTAGAGGAGCTCACAGATCCTTTTCTTTTTCCATTTTCATTGTATTTATTTATTTGTTCTTTCATTCATTTTAAACAGCTTTGTTGAGTTGTAATTCACACACCACACATTCACCATTGAAAGGGTGCCCTTTGATGGTTTTGGCTTATTCGTAGATAAGTGCAACCATCACCACGGTCAGTCTCGGGGCATTTTCATCACCACAAAGAGAAACCTGGAACTTTAGCTAACTGTCCCCCAACAGTCGGTTTGACCATAACAGTTGGTGTAGTTTGCGATGTCCAGCGACAGCCACCTCTGGCTCGGCTTGCTGACGCCCCCGGGCCCCGAGCTGCCCCTGCCTCTGCTGCGGCTCTGTGCTGTGTCTTCCAGGCCTGCCCAGCTCTTCTTACAGACTGGCCACTTGGGGCAGGAGTGGGACAGGGGCTTCCTTAAAGTGGCCCAGACCGACCTGATGGAGTTACTGAAAACACGGGTATAAAATAGGAGCAGACAGGTGGCCTCTCCTCACCTACTGGAATTCACCTCGATCCCCAAGGTCATGCACACTGTGCCCTAAAATGTCCCCCAGTGGCAGGGACACCTGACCCAGCATGGGCCCCACAGGCCGCACCCTCAGTCAGAGGAGTCCACGTGGCCCGGGTTACACGTGTTGCTGCTGCGGGTCTGGCTCGCTGGCTCTGTGCAGGGCCGACTCCCGCAGCCGTGGGCCTTCACCTGGCGGGCAGCTCCCACTGTGCTCACCGCTGCTTCTCTGCCCCCTGATGAAGCTGCAGGCCCGTGCACCCCGCTCCCTCCTTCCCAGAGTCACGCCCTCAACAGGCCGACAGACTGCAGGGCCTGGCGCTGGGTCTGGATTTGGGGGTGCGGGACTTATGGCTGCAGAGCCATCTCCTCTCCTTCATCCAGGGGCCCTGGCTGGGAGGGAGTGAAGGTGCAGAGAGACCGCTGGGCTCGGGCGGGTGGGGACCCATGGGGCAGGGTGGGCAGAGGTCCAATCTCCATGCCCACCCATTCCCCACAGCCCTGAGCACCCCTTTCCCTCCTCACCTGATCTGCTGTGCCCACAGCGGCCCCAGACGCTGCAAACAGGGAGAATCCACCCCTAATTACTTGCTGTCCATCATGTTACCAGTCCCTGGTGACCCGTCACTTCCCAGGTGGCCTCCAGAAATGTAAAGAGTGGAGGGACCTGTGATGGCCGATTCTGTGACCGGGAGGAGCCTCCCTCCGTCGTCGGTCACTTCACCTGGCAGGAACCGGAGTCTCTTCTCCCCAAACGCACGCACCTGTTTCTCTGCGTTGGAACCCGCAGCGTCCCAGGATTGCTGACTGTCACCCGAGAGGAGCCGATGGCCTGGCTCCCAGGCCTGGCAGGAGCGAGGGGCCTGGCTGGGACAGGGCCCGGGAATCTGGGGGAGATTCTTGCGAGCTGGAGAGCAAAGTGTGCTCAGGGGCCTGGGAGCTTCTAGTCAAGCTCTGGAAAAGTCCTCCAGGCCCCAGGGCGGAGGTAGAGCCAACCCCCAGAACGGGTGGGCGTTCCAATGGCAGCCGGGTCACAGAGCTTCACTCAAGGGACGTCTCCGAGGGCGTCCCTCATCCAAACTGGGGGCTCAGTGAGGTGGGGGCTTGTTCCCAGTCTAGGCCTAGTGCCTCTGGGAGGCAGGAAAGGAGGGAGGAGGGACGTGGGAGGAGGGAGAGGGAAGAAAGCACTTCCTGGGTCTTTATGAGGCACCATGCCACCAGGCTCCACCACCTTCTGGTTCACAGTGGTGCCTGAGGTGTAGGACCACCCTTCCTGGTCTGACAGTTACTCAGGAAGCCTTGGGTTCTCTGGGAAGATAACTGGCCTGGGAATGAGACCATCTGGGGTGGAGTTCAAGCTCAGTCATCACCATCCCTGTGGCCTCTTGACCTTCAGGTGAAGCCCCAGGTGAGCCCTGCACAGAGTCCCCACCTGCAACTGTCTGTCCTCTGCACACCCCACGCTCTGCCCAGGGTGATGTGGGCAGAGGAGGGCCTGACAGCTCTGGCCAGGGAGGAGGCCTGCCCCTGAGTCTCAAGGTTACCATGGAAACAAACAAAGGGGACAGGGCTGAGCTCCTCCTCCCTGGCAGCTTGGAGACCACCACGAAGGCAGTGGCCCGTGTGTGCTGACATGTCCACTGGCAAAGGACAGACGGCTGCCACTTGTCACCCAGAGGGACACGGCCCTGGGCTCCCACGACTGTCGAGCATGTTCTGGACGCTTCAGTGCTGCTGATGGGGAGAGCTTCTGGGGGGAGGTGTCAGACCATGGATGTGTTAAAGGTCAGGGGTGTGAAATTACTGCACACGGATAAACCCTGGACACAGTTGCCGAGAAGGCTCTTTAGGTTGGCAAATGTGCTTTGAGGTCATGAGTCAGGGTTTTATAGGCCATTTCTTAGCTGGGCCCCAGGAGGGCTGACGGCTTTGCAGAAAGGCGGTGTCATGTTTAATGAACGACAGATGCTATCATCACCCTCCGCACTGTCGTTCTGGTGACAGGACTGTGGCAGCCCCTGTGGACGTGGCCCCGGGTGGTACCTACAGGCAGAGCCTGGGGTCTGGCCTGGAGTGAGGATCCCTGGACAGTGCTCATGAAGTTTGTACCTCCCTCTGATGTTCCTGCTGTCAAGTCACCGCAGCGAGAGCATCCCTGGGGCCCCTGGTGTCCGGTGTGGCCCTGACGCAGGCCGGCCTTGCAGGATTGGCGGTTCTCCAACGGGACCTGGAAGGGCATCTGTCCCAGGCCCTGGTCCTCCCTCCTCCCTCCTGTCTCCACAGGCATCTGCAGGAACATCCTTGTCCAAATCCCATTCTCCTCGTCCATTCTTATCTTTTGTTTTTTCTCAGCCCCATAATCTGGGCCTGACATTTAGGGGCGAAGGCTGTACGTTCTGCTCTCTGCGGCTCACGCTGATCACGGCTCAGATCTGCCCCAGTCCTGCTTCGTTGCAACAGAATTATTTTTAATAAACAGATTTATTTCTCAATCTGGGAGAAATCACTGCATTTGGCCAAAACAGACATGATTTATGTTTTTAAGATCAGCTCTGCTCTGCTCAAAAAATGTTTAAAGGAAAGATGGGCAGAGACATCTGGGCTCTTAGGGTGAGACTCCAGGGAGAAGGCGGGGATGAGAGCCAACCCAGGACCAGAGGGTGGTTTCCGAGCAGGTCACAGGGCGATGAGTCAAGGAGCAGAGATGCGATGAGTCAAAGCCACAGCTTGAAACTCTAGCCAGGCATCAGCTGCTGTGGTGCTGCAGGAGCCCAGCCCAAGGGGAGCAGGGGTCGGGGGTCAGGGGTGCAGAGGGGTCAGGGGTGAGGGGGCAGGGGGCAGAGGGGCAGGGGGTGGGGCTGCGTCTGTCTGTCAGGTGTGAGTCAGTGTCCTGAACGGAACCCAGTGCCCAGGGCACCAGCAGGCCTGGCTTCTTCCCTGAGTCCTGGCCAGCAGGTGTGGGCAGGTGAATGAAGCTATGGGGACACTCCTGTCCTCTTCGTCTGGGCGGGAGAAGCACAGAGGAGTCTGTTCAGGCCAGGAGAGAGCTGCTTCAGCATTCTGGTTAGTTCCGTTTTTTTCCAGCATCCCGTGAGTCACACGGTCAGCACGGCATGGACCGCCTCTGACATCCTGCTCTGAGCCTCCCAGACCACCCCCCTAACAGCCTGGTGACATCTCCCGGCCCCTCTGAACAGGGCCTGCTCCAGGCCGCTGCCCCGCAGACAGGTCTCACCGTGGCCCTCGTGGGTGCTGTCCAGAGTGGTCTGTATTTTCTCAGTAGAGTCAGGGAAGAGGCCCTGGACAGGCTGTGGGGACCCCAAGTCCTCTGTAGAAAGTGACTTGGCCAAGCCCTCAGGGGACCCGAGAAGGCCCCAGCTTCTGCCTCAGAGACGGGGCGCTGTTCTCCTTGACACCTCCTGGAACAGGCAGTTTCTCCTCTCCTGGTGTCCTCTTCTCTCTCCTTGTCTCAGCTCACACCTTCCAGCTGCAGGGGTGTGACAGAGACCTGGACACATGCCAGGGCTGCGCTGGCATTCCCTCGGGAACACTTCTGGTGAAAGGGAGCTGTGAGTGTGCGTGCGTGTGTGTGTGTGCATGTGCGCACACGTATGTCACTTATAAGCATGCCTAAGCCAGCAGTGGCACACAACACACACACGTGCTCATTCTGAGGGTGGGCCCAGTCCCCCTCACGATGCCCAGCGTTTCCCACCGCCTTGACTGTGTCCGCCAGCTTCAGACAAGTGCAGTCAACCGTCAAGAAGAAGAGAGCGCTTGGGTCCCATAGCTGCTCCTGAGGGGACCAGGATGCAGACAGTTGGAGCAGAGGCTCCGCACGCATGTTCCAGGAGCGCCCGAGTGTGGCCAGCCTGGCTGCTCCCCACTCAGGAGCCACACGGCCGGACCAAGTTCTTGAGCCGCTCCAGTCACAGCGTCGCGTCTGTATGGGGGGCAAGCACCCCCACGAAGCTCGTGTCCTGGCCCTGAGTCCCGGCTGTGGCGTGGCCAGCAGAGCCAGCAGCATCCCCCTCATTTCCTCCCACCGCGTCACCCTGTCAGCTCACCAGGAGCATCAGACACCCCCATGGGGTCTACAGGTCACTTCCGGGAGGTGGTCAGAAGGGGAGGTGGTGCAGGTGAAGCACGGCAGGAGCGTGTGCTCGATGCACGGTGGCTGCTGTTACAAGATTTACTGTCTTAACAGCAGTGTGTCCGGGTTCTGGGGCCCTGCCGCCCCATCCACAGGAAATGAGTGTGCAGGGGAGAGCTCCAGCCCCTAGACCATCACCTGAACACTGAGCCCCCAGGACCGACCTGCACCCGCTTTCCTGTCCTGGCAATGCCCCTGGCTGGGCTCCCCGTCAGTTCCCTGCTTACCCCCGCCCTCCCGTGCTGGAGCTCTCCACCTCCTCTCAGCTCCAAACCCAGGACCACAGCCCTCCCCCCTGCACTTGGTGGGGAAATACTGCTGCCGCCGGGATCCTTCTGGCTCGCGTCTGCCCCTCTCTGGAGACGCACTGGGCGTGCCAGGGGCGGAGGCTGGGTGGGAGCTTGTTAATGCTGAGTGAAACGCAGTCGGATCACAACGCTCCTAGCACAACACTCCTCGGTGCCCCAGCTCCTGCTGCCTGCAGAGTGAGGACCACCCTCCTTCCGTGGCACAAGGGGGCCCCCAACTTCCCTCAGGTGTAACCTCCTCTGTCCTGACCCTCACCCATCTCCCTCTCACCTGGCGTCTGTTAGCATGACTATCTCTGCTGAGCTGTGAGGCAGAGACCAGACTGCTCAGTGGTGTGTCCTTGGATCCTGGGCCCACTCTGACCAGTGGGCATGTGTCAGGCTGACACTGAATGACTGGTGGGCATGGTGTCAGGCTGACACTGAATGACTGGTGGGTATGGTGTCAGGCTGACACTGAACAACTGGCGGGTTGGTGGGGATGAGGGGGGAGAAAAGGAGGTTGGCTTTATTTTTCCCTAAGGACATAGAAAGAAGGAGGGGAGGTGGCTTCTGGGCAGGAGCAGACAGCTGTGCTGAGACAGGGACTCTGAAAACAGAATAGGCTCCAGCTGTCCTCTCCTCCTCCCTCCT
The DNA here is from genome assembly GCF_020826845.1 of Diceros bicornis minor. Lineage (NCBI taxonomy): Eukaryota > Metazoa > Chordata > Mammalia > Perissodactyla > Rhinocerotidae > Diceros > Diceros bicornis. The sequence continues at coordinate 32,660,262 of NC_080776.1, forward strand.
GTGGTAGCCGGCCCCAACCCTCGTCTAGTGCACCCGTGGCTATTCAGGGGTTCCGTTCACTACGCTGCACTCATGTCCTCTGGAAGATGGTAATCTATTCAAGTCCCCTGCAGTGAAGCTATCTCGACCTTTGAAACAGATGAAAAGTACACTTTTTCCAAATGTGACTCAAAGGATGTGAGGTTCGTGCACAAGGCAGTTCTAAAAGTGGACGGGTAATTACTGGTTCTGCTTCCTGTAATGATTTTGTGAAATCACGCCACACTGCCTCCCCCACAGAGAACAACTAGAAAATCTGTACATAACGCAACCAGGAGCCGCTTGACGGCACTGGGGAGTGAACAGCAGCAGACAGATTCCGGGGGAGTAGTTTGAAGTGAATTCCTGTGGCTTCCAGTCTGGGGCCATGTGCAGTCAGAGCAGGGCATGGGAGGCAGTGGCTCTGGGAAAACCACAGTCTTCACAGCCCAAGAACAAGAAAAATGAAACTGGGGGGCTGTGGTTGTTACCAAACCAAGTGGGCTTGTTACCGAACCAAGTGGGCTCGCCTCCTGGTGAGTTAAATAAGACTATACCAGTGGAAGTTGTCTCACAAAGTAAACTGTATTTGCAGCAAACAGGAGGCCGTGAGGAATCATTTCCAAAGTCATGGCGTCCCAGAACTAAGGGAAGCAGGAACTTTTATTTCAGTTGGGGAATAATATTCAAAAGGGAGAGGTGGGGGTATTCACTTGCACAGGCTCAGTTGGAGAACATGCTTCCACATAATGAGGCCTAAGCTCCTCCTGGAGAGATCTTTGCATTAAAAATAAAGCAAAGGTCATGGGCATAGCTCTTGTGGTGAGGCTTGGTCAGTTTCAGGATGGCTGGTGGTTACATCTCCCTTGAGTGCCTCATTTGGTCAGTTTCAGGATGGCTGGTGGTTACATCTCTCTTGAGTGCCTCATTTGGTCAGTTTCAGGATGGCTGGTGGTTACATCTCCCTTGAGTGCCTCATTTGGTCAGTTTCAGGATGGCTGGTGCTTACATCTCCCTTGAGTGCCTCATTTGGTCAGTTTCAGGATGGCTGGTGCTTACATCTCCCTTGAGTGCCTCATTTGGTCAGTTTCAGGATGGCTGGTGCTTACATCTCCCTTGAGTGTCTCATTTGGTCAGTTTCAGGATGGCTGGTGGTTACATCTCCTTAAGCTACCAAAGGAAAAGAAACAGCTTGGAGTAACAGTTAATTGCTTCCAAACCCACCTTTGAGTTTCTCCAGGCACCTAGTCCCGGACATGGTCACTGAAGAGGAAGGGGGATTGCAGGAGGGGAAGAAATGTGCAGGGGAAACTTCAGACTCTGCCCTCACCTTTCTGACGAACTGAACCACGCATGCGCAAGCCACTCGCTACCAACTGAAGATCTGAACTGAGACTGGAGCTGCAGCCAGGAGCCAGTTTGCGGTTCAAGACCAGCTGAGATCACTACCTGCTGAACCAAGAGACACAGTCATTGGTGGAAAATAACAGAATCCAGAATTTCCACCACACCACATTCATAATGTCCAGGACACAGTGCAAAATCACCCAACATCCAAAAATCAAGTAAATGGGACACATTATTAAGAGAAAAGAGGATCAACTGAGATAGATCCCAAGATGACCCAGGTGTTGGAACTGGCAGATAAGGATTTTTCTTCATGTGCCATAAAGCTCGGTTATTAGGTGCATAAACAGTCTGTATTATGTCTTCTTGATAATGGACCCTTTTGTATTTCACAACGACCTCCTTTATTCCCGGTCATATTCACTGTGCCTGAAATCTGCTTTATCTAGTATTAGTATAGCTTCTCCAGCTTTCTTTCAACTAGTGTTAGCATGGCATGTTTTTCCAATCTCTTTATTTTTAATTTATTTGTGTTTTTATATTTAAAGTGGGTTTGGGGTAGGCAGCATGTAGTTGAGTTTGCTTTCCTATTCAATCTGACAAATTATGCCTTTTAAATGGGGTTTTTAGACCACTGTCATCTAATGTTACTGCTGATAATAGTTAGATTTGAATCTATCCTGCGATTTGTTTCTTATTTGACCAATCTGTTTTTTGTTTGCTTTTTCCTCTTAGACTGCTTTTTTTTGGATAATTTAAGTATTTTTTATGATTCCATTTAATCCTCTTTTTTGGCTTATTCTGGATGAGTCTTTGCTGTGTGCGTGTGTATGTGTGCATGCCTTAGGGTTTACAGTACACATCTTTAACTTTTCACAGTTTATCTTCAAATAATATCAGACCACTTCATGACGCCTGAACAACCTCACAACAGTACTCTCCCACCCCCACTGCAGCCTCCGTGTCCATGGTGTCACACGTTTTATTCGACATGTTACATACCCCACAGAAAGTGCTCTCTATCCCTTTCTTCACATAAGGTTTCCATATTGTGTCATTTTCCTTCAGCATCTCTCAGCGCTGATCCGCTGGTGACCGTGAATTATCTCAGCTCTTGTGTGTCTGAGAAAGTTGATATTTTATCTTATTTGTACCCTTTGCTGCCAGGCATAGAATCATAAATTAGCAGCTTTTTTTCTCACTACTCTGAAGACCTTGCTTCACTCTGCTCTGGCCTCAGTTCCAGTAAGAGATCTGCCTTCATTCTAACCTTTGTTCCTCTGCACTCAGCAGGTCTTTCTATCTCCTGTCTGATTTCATGATTATCTTGTTATCACCATATTTAAGCAATTTAATTATGATGTGCCTTCTTCATACTTCTTAGACTTGGGGTTCATTAAGTATCTTGGATATGTGGGTTTATAGTTTTTTTTTTTAATAAAATATGGAAAATTTTCAGTCATTATTTCCTCAAATTGTTTTTTCTGTTTTCTTCTCTTTCTCTTTCTGGGACTCTGATTACATATATTTGAGGCCATTTGAAGTTGTCCTGCAGTTAACTTTCTGTTCATTTTCTTTGGTCTCTTTTCTCTCTGTATTTTATTTTGAATGGTTTCTATGGTATGTCTTCAAGTTCATTAATCTTTTGACGGATTTGCTCTTAATCTCATCTAGTAAGTTTTCATTACAGATGTTTAATTACAGACATTTCATCTCTAAAAGTTTTTGGGTCTTTTTCCTATCTTTCATATTTCTACTTAACATCATCAGCCTTTTCTTTTTTTTACTGAAGTATTGACATACAATATTATGATAGTTTCAGGTGCACCGCATAGTGATTTGACATTTACATACATTATAAAGTGATCACCATGATAAATCTAGTGCCATCTGTCACCAAAGTTATGACAATATTGTTGACTTTGTTCCCCATGATGTAATCCCATCCCCATGACTTATTCATTTTATGACTGGAAGTTTGTACCTCTTATCCCATCACCTATTTCACCCACCCCCAACCCCCTACATTGTCAGTCTTGTCTCTAACTTCTTGAACATGTGGAATATGATGACAGTAATAACATCCCATCTTTGTCTATGAATTACGTCCTCTGTGCTATTTGTGGTCAGTATCAATTGAGTGATTTGTCTCCTCATTACACGATGTGTTTTTCTGCTTTTTTGCATACCAGGTAATTTCTGGTTGGCTGGTAGACATTGTGTATTTTTCCTTGTTGGAACCTGGATAGTTTGTACTCCTAAAAATATTCTTGAGCTGTTTCCTGGGACAGAGTTGTGTTACTCTGAAACAACTGGAAACATTCAGGCTGATTCTAAGCTTTGTCAGGTGGGATCTGAGTCACCTTTAGTCCAGGGCTGACTGTGTTCCACCACTGAGGCCACTCTGAATACTGGACACAATCTCGTGCCAGTTATGGGGCTTTCCTAAGCCATGTGTGGACTGGTTGAACCCAAACCATTCCTGTCTGTGTGAGCTCCAAGAATTATTTCCTCTAATTTTTTGGTGTTTGATTCTGTAGTGTTGGGTAGTTTCCTCACATGGGTGCACTGGTCATTACTCAGTGGAAGATGCAGTGGGCCCACGGAGAATCTGTGAAGTTCTCTCTTGCTGCAGTTCTCACTTCTTGGGTGGTCTTCCGTATGTGCTCTAGTCACCTCAGCCTCCCAGGACACCCAGTGCCATCTCTTCAACTCAGGGAGAGCTCAGGGGTCCACCTGGGTTCTCCTTCCCTGTGCTGGAGCCTGGAATTCTCTCTCCAGGCAGCAGGGCCATCACAGGGCCCACCTTGTCAGTTCCAGGTCTCTCAGGGGTCACTGAACTCTGCTGCCTGAGACCCACTGTGTGAAAACTACTGTTTCATATATGTTCCCCAAAATTTTCAGTTGTTGTGGGAAGAAGGGTAAATTAGTTCCCTGTTATTTCATCTTGGCTGAAAGCATAAGTATTAAACAAAGATTTTAAAGTGATTGTCATAACTATCCTACATGAAGGTAAACAAACATGCTTGTAGCAAATGAAAGAGTAGGAAATCTCAGCAGAAAAATTTAAAAAAGAAAATTTTAGAATTGAAAAATACAATATTAGAAATAACAAATTCTTTACATGGAATTTAAGTAAAGCAATAGAAATTAACATGGAAAATAGAAAAAAGGGTGGAAAAATAACAGAGCCTCAGTCACTATTAGGTAAGATCAAACTTTAATATACATGTGGTCGGCTTCAAAGAAGGAATGGAGAGAGAGAATGTGCAGACAAAAATACTTGAAGAAATAGTGCCTGGAATTATCCAAGTGATGGAAGATAAACATTTGCAAATATGATGCTCAACTAACACCAAGCAGAATGAAGACAGTCCCACATAGAGACACATCAGATCAAGCAGCTGGATACCAAGGCCGAAAAGCAAATGTTGGAAGCAACAGAGAAAAATGACACTTCACACAGAGGAGAATAATGATTTGATTAATAGCTGACTTCTCATCAGAAACTATGGGGACCAGAAGAGAATGAGAAAAGAGATTTAAAGTGTTGAGAGAGAGAGAAAAAAAGACCTGTCAATGCAGAATCGTATATCCAGCAAAAATATCCTTCGAAAATCACTGTTAAAAGACAGCATTTTCAGATTTAGAGAAACTAAGAGAAATTATTACCAGCAAATCTCTACAATAGAAGATGCTAAAGGAAATTCTTTAGGAGAAGGGAAATTATACCAGAAAAGGAATCTCAGATCCTCAGAATGGAATAAGTAGCTTCAGAAATGGTAAATATCTAGGTAAATGTCAAAGGCTACTCATTTTTTCTGCTTTCTCCTTCTAACTTTTGTATAATACACACAACTTATAGTAAAAACTGTAATATTATGGGGAGGGTAAAAGGATGAATAGGTGAGCATAGAGGGATTTTAGGGCAGTGAAACTATTCTGTATGACACAGTAACGGTGGATACATGTCATCAGACATCTGTCCAAACCCACAGAATGCACAACAGCGAGAATGAACCTGGTGTAAACTGTGGACTTTGGGTGATGATGACATGTCAGTGCAGGTTCGTCATCTGTAACAAATACACCATCCGATGGGCAAAGCTGATAGTGGGGGGGCTGTGCATATGGGAGCAGGGCATATATGTACGAAACACTCAATTGTGTTGGGAAACAAAAACAGCTCTAAAAAAAGAAAGTCTTTAAAAAATGATAATATTTTCTTCTGAGGTTCATAAGATATGTAGATGCAGTACATACAGTTACTACAGCATAAAGGATGGGCGGGGTGGCCCAACATGGCTGCACTATTTCCATATTTTACCTGAAGTACTAAAATGTTCATTGTAAGTGGAACAGGAAAAGTTAGAGATGGAGATTGTGAACCCTGGAGAAATGACTGAAAAAAAAAATAGCCAAGAGGACAAAAAATAAAACAATGCAATCCACCACATCACCAGAGTAAAGAAGAAAATCATGTGACATGCAGAAAATGCATTTGAAGAAATTCTACATCCATTTATAAAAGTCCAGGAAAGTAGAAGTAGAGGGAACTTCTCTAACTTGATACAAGGCGTCCCTGAGAACCTGCAGTCATCACAGACAGTGAGACTAAAGGCTTCCCCTGTAAGTCAGGATCAAGGCGGAGACATCTGCTCTCATTGTCCCCAGTCAACACCACACTGGATTCTTAGTTGGTGTGAAATAGCAAGAAAATCAAATAAAAGGCATACAGATTGGAAAGGAAGGAGTAAAACTGTCTTTTTTCACAGATGACATGACTGTCTACATAAAAAATCCTTAAGAATATAAGAAAAAAAAAAGGCTACTGGAATTCATAAATGAGTGCAACAAGGTCATAGGATACAAAGTCAACATACAAAAATCATTTGTATTTCTATACAGTGGCAATAAATGATTGGAAATTGACATGTTTTTTCTTTTGCTTGAGGAAGATGGTCCCTGAGCTCACACCTGTGCCAATCTTCTTCTACTCTGTATGGGATGCTGCCACAGCATGGCTTGATGAGCAGTGTGTAGATCCATGCCCAGGATCTGAACCCGAGAACCCAGGGCCGTGGAAGTGAAGTATGAGAACTTAACAGCTGCGCCAACAGGCTGGCCCCCAGAAATTGACATTTTTAAAGTGCAACTTACAATAGCAACAAAAATCATAACATATTTAGGAATAAATCCTATAATATGCCTGTAGAATCTCTATGCTGAAAAATACAAAACACTGATGGAAGAAGTAAAAGAAAACTTCAATAAGCAGGGAAATGGTCTTAGTCTATTCGGGCTGCTATAAAAAAAACCCACAGACTGGATAGCTTATAAACAAGAGACATTTATTTCCCACAGTTCTCGAGGCTGAGAGTCCAAGATCAAGGCGCCAGCACGGTCACATTCTGGTGACAGCCCGCTTCCTGGTTCATAGCTGGTGCCTTCTTGCTGTGTCCTCACACGGTGGAGGGGACAAGGGCTCTCTCTGGAGCCTCTTTTGTTATAAAGGCACTAATCTTGTTCATGAGGGCTCGACCCACATGACACAAGCACCTCCCAGAGGCCCCACCTTCTAACACTCTCAACCTTGGGGGTTAGGATTTCAACATGTGAATTTTGGGAGGACATAAGCATTCAGACCCCAGCAGAAATATACAGTGTTCGTGGATTGGAAGACTCAGTATTTTAAATATTAATTTTCCTTAAGTTGATCTATACCAATTACAATTCCAGCATATTTTTGGTAGAAACTGTGAAGTTGATTCTACAATTTATTTGAGTAGGCAAAGTAATTAGAATAGCCAAAACAATTTTGAAAAAGAAGAACAAAGTTGGAGGCCTTAAACTACCTGCTTCCCAGACATATTATAACATTACGATAATCAATAGTGTGCTGGTGAACGAATAAACACACAGATCAGTGGAACAGAAGAGAGAATCCAGAAACAGAACCACACATGTATGAGCAATTGATATTTGACAAAGTTGCTAAAATAACTTAATGGAGAAAGAATGGTATTTTCAAAAAGAGGCACTGGAAAAATTGAATATTCATATGCAAAAATATCCACCATAATATATAACTCAAAACAAAACAAAACCCCAAAATCCTTGGAGCCATGTCTCACACCACATACAAAAATTAACTCAAAGTGAATCATAGCAGTAAGTGTAAAATCTAAAACTATAAATCTTCTAGGAGAAAATATTCATGACCTTGGATTAGGCAAAGATTTCTCAGGTATGAAACCAAAAGCACACCCATAACAAATTTTGTTTAGTTAAACTTTATCAAAACTAAGAACTTCTTCTCTTCAAAAGACACTGTTGAGAGAAGGAAAACAAGTCAAAAACTGGGAGAAACCATTTATGCAACACACATCTGTGAAGGCTTTTTATTCGGTGTGTATGAAGAACTCTTCAATCTGAATAACAAAACAAACAACCTCGTAAAAAATTGGCAAAAGATTTGAAGAGGCACTTCAGCAAAAATGATACACAAATGGAATGAAAGTACAGGAAAAAATGCTCAACATCATCAGTCATCAGAGAAATTCAAATTAAAACCACAAAGAGATACATGTGTGCACCTTTCAGAATGGCTTAAAAAATTAGCAACAATATCAAGTACTGGCAAGGATGCAGAGCAACCAGAATGCTCGTACACTCCTGCCGGGAAAGGAGAATGTTTCAGCCATATTGGAAAACATTTTGAGAGTTGCTTGTAAAGTTAAAGAAATGTTGACCATGTAATCTTTCTGATCCAGTAATCTTATTCTTGGATATATGTCAAAGAGAATCAAAATGTTACGTTCACACAAAAATCTGTATGTTGATGTTTATAGCAGACTTATTCACAATTTCCAAAAACTGGAAACAACCCAAACAGACAAACTGTAGATATAAATGTTCTTGAGCTAGTAAATAGGTGGCACATCCATCCAATGGAATATTATTCAGTAATGAAAAGGAATAAGCATTTTATATGTGAGACGAAATGGATGAATATCAAATACAATCTGCTAAGTAAAGAAAGTAAAGCTCAAAAAGTTGTTACATAGTGTGTGATCCCATCCCTGTGAGATTCGGGAAGAAGCAGAACTACTGATAGGGAGCAGATCAGTACTAGAGATAGTGACATTTTATAATGATGAAGTGGTCAATAGTTCAAGACATAACAATTAAAAACATATATGCATCTATTAATGGAGCATTGAAATACATGAAACTTTTAATAGAAATGAAAACAGACAATTCAACAATAGTTGAAGACTTCAATACCCCACTTTCAATAATGTATAGAACAATTAGACAGAAGATCAACACGGAAATAGACGACTTGAATAACACTACAAACCAACCAGATCTAACAGACTTCTACAGAGCACTCCATCCAACAACAGAATATACATTCTCAAGTACATAGGGAACATTCTCCAGAACAGATCAAATGTTGGGCTATAGAACAAACCCCAATAAATTTAAAAGCAGAAAAATAATACAAAGTATGTTCTCCAACCATAATAAAATAAAATTAGAAATCAATAGTAGGAATAAATCTGGCAAATTCATAAATATGTGGGAATTAAACAACACATTCATGAATAACCAATGAGTCGAAGAAGAAATCTAAAGGGAAAACAGAAAACGCTGGTTCTTTGAAGAGATCAACACAATTGACAAACCTCTGTCCAGTCTGACCAAGAAAAAGAGAGAAGATTCAAATTACTTGAATCAAAAACAAAAGAGAGAAAACAACACTAAGATATCACCTCACGCCCGTTAGAATGGCTATAATCACCAAGCCAAAAAACAACAAACACCGGAGAGGATGTGGAGAAACAGGAACCCTCGTACACAGCTGGTGGGAATGCAAACTGGTGCAGCCTCTATGGAGAACGGTATGGAGATTCCTCAAAGAATTAAAAATAGAGATGCCCTATGATCCAGCTATCCCACTACTGGGAATTTATCCAACGAACCTGAAATCAACAATCCCAAGGGCCTTATGCACCCCTATGTTCACTGCAGCATTATTCACCATAGCCAAGAAGTGGAAGCAACCTAAGTGTCCCTCGACTGATGACTGGATCAAGAAAATGTGGTATATATATACAATGGAATACTACTCAGCCATAAAAAAAGACAAAATCGTCCCATTTGCAACAACATGGATGGGCCTGGAGGGTATTATATGTTAAATGAAGGAAGCCAGAAAGAGAAAGACAAACACTGTATGATCTCACTCATATGTGGAATATAAACCAACACATGGACAGAGAAAACTGTATTGTGGTTACCAGGGACAATGGGGGTGGGGGGTGGGCACAAGGGTTGAAGGGAGACATATATATGGTGATGGACAAACAAACATGTACAACCAAAAATTTCACAATGTTAAAAACTATTAAAACATCAATAAAAAAAAAGACAAAACTGAAGGGAAAAAAAAAAAAGACAGGACAAGATTACCAACCTTACAGAATCAAAAAGGATTATAAACAAATACTATGAATAATAGTACACAAATTAGATAACTTAGATGAAATACACAAATTACTAGAAAAACACAAACTACAAAAATGACTCAAGATAATCTGAATAAACCTATAATAAGTGAAGAGATTGAATCAGTAATCCACAAACTATGCACAAAGAAAAGCCCAGGCCTAAATGGTTTCACCGCTGAAATCTACCAAACACTCAAGGAAGAATTAATACCAATTCTTCAAAAAAAAAAAGAGGAAGAAACACTTTCCACCACATTTTATGGGGCTAATATTACCCCGATACCAAAATCAGACAAAGATGTCACAAGAAAGCAAAACTACAGGGGCCAGCCTGGTGGCGTAGACATTAAGTTTGCACGCTCCACTGTGGCGGCCCAGGGTTCACAGGTTTGGATCCCGGGTATGGACTGATGTACCGCTTGTCAAGCCATGCTATGGCGGTGTCCCATATAAAAAAAAATAAATAGAGGAAGATGGGCACGGATGTTACCCCAGGGCCAATCGTCCTGCGCAAGAAGAGGAAGATTGGCAACGGATGTTAGCTCAGGGCTAATCTTCCTCACCAAAAAAAAAAAGAAAACAAAACTACAGACTAATATCTCTTACCAACATGGATGTAAAAGTCCTCAACAAAATACTAGCAAACTGAATCTAGCAATATATAAAAAGAATTATACACCATGACCAAGTGGGATTTATCCTAGGGATGCAAAGTTGGTTTAACATCCAAAAATAATTAATGTAATACATCATACAAATAGAATGAAAAACAAAAAATCACAAGACCATCTCAGCAGATGTAGGAAAAAGCATTTGACAAAATCCAACATGCTTTCACGACTTAAAAAAAAACTCAATAAACTAGGAACAGAAGGGAAGTTCCTCAATATAAAGGGCAGCTACAAAAAATCTCCAGTTAACATCATACTTAATGGTGACATACTGGATGGTTTCCCTTTAAGATTAGGAACAAGACAAAGATTTCCACTCTTGCCATTTCTATTCTAAATTGTAGCGGAGGTTCTAACCAGGGAAATTAGGCAAGAAAAAGAAATAAAAGGCATCTATATCGGAAAGGAGGAGGTAAAACTATCTCTATTTGCATGAAGTGATCCTGTATATAGAAAACCCTAAGGAATCTACCAAAAAACTATCAGAAGTAATAAATGAGTTCAGCAAGGTTGCAGGATACAAGATCAATATACAAAACCCAATTTAATTTCTATACATTTGCATTGAAAAACCCAAAAGTAAAATTAAGAAAACAATTCCATTCACAATAGTATCCAAAACCAGGAATAAATTAACCAAAGAAATCCAAAACTCATGCTCTGAAGTTGATTCTAAATTCATACGGAATTCTAAGGCAACAAGCTACAACTAACAAAACAATTCTGAAAAAGAAGAATAAATAGTGTAAGACTCATACTTCCCAATTGCAAAAGTTACTACAAAGCAACAGTTGTCAAGACAGTGTGGTACTGGTACAAGGACAAACATACAGATCAATGGAACAGAACTGAAAGACCAGAAATAAACCTATACACCTATGGTCAACTGATTTTTCACAAGGGTGCCAATGGTGCTGTGACAATTGAATAGCTATATGCAAAAGAATGAAGTTAGACCCTAACCTTATCCCATAAGCAAAAGTTTACTCAAAATGGATCATACACTTATATTGAAGAGCTAAAACTATAAAACACTTAGAAGAACACACAGGCATAAATCTTCATGACCTTGTATTTGGCAATGGACTCAGATCTGACACCAAAAGCAGAAGCAACTAAATAAATGAATAAATAAGTTAAACTTCATCATCAAAATTAAGGAACATGAGAAATGTAAAGTTCCTGCTTTAAAATTTCATCAGGGGCAAGCAACTAATTCAAATGGAATGCAGTCATCTAAAGGACATCTTTTTAATGAGAAATGCTATTACTAAAGGAGACTTGGGCTGTTTGAAATGATATTTAGCCCAAAGCAACAAGGGAGGTATTGCTACTCTGTCTCCCTGAGTCTCCAAACTTTTCTTTTTTTAGAAAATTTGATCCTGTCTCACTTTTAGATACTTGATGCTACAGGAATCTGAGAAGAAAAACGGGGAGAATTTTTTTCGTCTTGTAAGGTCAACTAGTTCCTGACCTTGAAGAAGGAACTCTCTCCAACCTTTGTTTTTCTTTTTATTCTTAGAAATGACCCCTAATTGTTCTCAACTTGGCAAAAATAAATTTTCCAGAGACTGTGAAGTCCAGGTGAGTTTCACACCATCATCAACTTGTGGACTGGGCATGAAAAGGGGAGACAGAATATACTTAAGTCTCTTGCAACATTTTTGAATATGTTGTGTGGTAGATATTTTTTCCAAACACGAACCCAAATGTACCATCCTTATTTACTCATTAGATACCCGCTAATTTAAAATACGACTTTTCAAAATGCAATATGATAAGTAAAACGTGGTGAGGCATGTATAGGAATTCTGTGTACTCTTCTGCAATTGTTTTGTGAATCAGATAGAGAAGTGACCATTAGCCTTATTGCACCCCTGGAGCTGGGCATCCCACACACACATGGATTTAGTTCTTACACTCTCTGCTCTCTTCATTTCACCTATTTGCTTATTTCTCTATCAGGAACAACATTTTTAGTTAATGCAGCTTTATATGTTTTAATAACTCATAGGTCAAGTCATTAAAATTTCATGTTTTTCTGAATCTCAGTTGAACATGCCTTTCTTTAATACTAAGTATGTTGAATGTCACAAAATATCACTCAAGTTGTCAATTCAGATACTAAATCTCTTATGACTGATTTTTTTTTTTTTACATATAGACTTGGCCTGAGAAGACCTATTGGAAAATTGTACTAACTCTCTATAAATGCATAATTAGCTTTAAGTCAATGTCATGGTCACATGAACTCTCAGCCACTCAAAGTGTTGTCTGCCCAAGTTAAATACACATATTTCTATGAAGCCCAGATCTCTGTGGTATAAAGAAAATGTCCAAATCACCTTTCTTATGTGTGTTTTTCTAGGTGAATTCCACAAATTATTGGAATAACAGTAGATGGGTTTGCTCTGACTTAGGAGGCTCTCACATAGGTGTGGAAATGGGAATGCAACACTGTCTTTAAAGGTTTGAAATCCTTTCTAATATTTTAATATCTTTTCATGCTTGGTGATTCTCAAACTTGACCAAACATTAGAAAGACTTGGAGGGCTGTAAAAAATGTACTTATACTGAGTCTTGGTTGAATCAGAATCTGTGAGGGTAGAGCTCTATTGTCTGTATTATCTAACTTGCCAGATGATTCTAATGCACAAGGTGGTTGAGAACTATTACAAATGGCTCCTGGGATTTCCTCTCAATCCTCTGGATAGCAGGCCACATCACTGGAATCCTAGTTCATTTTCGAAGAAAAGGGGAGCACATACAGAATAATTATCCAGATCACTAATAAGACATGAGGTTCAGAGAATTTTTCATAATTAAAACTGTTTCCAAAAGAGGTCTCTGAGTGTAGAGGATGGTATGCTTCTCTCTCCTTCCACCCCCCTTCCCTTAAAAGCTCCTCAACCTAGAATCCCACAGGCTTATATGTATTTTGCGTAATTCATTAGGTAAACAGGTGAAAACAGGTGTCCTTTGCTGCCCCAATACATGAAGTCACTGATATTTCACCAGATTCTTTAACCATATTGATTAACTCTATTCATTTTACTATATTTTTGATATAGTTGTTGTTTTACTCAATTGGTTAACAATGGATCTTTACAGTAAGAGAATAAAGGACAGAAGAAAGAGAATGGGAACAGGAAAAGCAACACATACAGGAAAAATAATGACAGAAAAGATAGAATGTGGGACAGGAAGGCAGAGCAGCATTCATCCCTAGTTTTTCAAGAAGTGATCTGACAACAGCAGAACAGAGTTACTTCCTACCAGGTTTGAAGTATTGCATTGATTTCCCAAGCATTCAGTTGCAATGCACCTATCATCTTGATATGTAGGAAGACAAGCATCCCCAAGGAAGGTGTTTGTTTAGTTCCAAATGCTTTAGAGAAAGATCTGGGCACAGAATGAGCAGTTTCAGACATCTCTTTCCATTTCCTTAGTGACATTATCTATATTTTATGGCAGGGAATAGCTAATTCTTTTGATCTCCTCACCAACATTACTGCCCATGGAACTACCTGAAAGAAAGAAGAAATGGCTGTGGTGTTAACTCTGCATCTTCAGAGCCTTCAATCGGCAGCATACAGTGTGGCTCAGAAACAAACCACAGAGGGCAGACGGAGGGTAGAGACACAGTTTATGGGTAAGCCCACACCAGTCACGCTTCCTCACAAGGCATCTGCTTGAATGTATGTATTTCAAAATGGGTTGTCTTTGCAAAAAAAAATTCATGGACTGCAATTAAAATAATAATCTTTCAGAACCTACACAGGCCAGGATTCCTGGATCATCCACAGAGTGTTACTTATGTCCTAGAATAATGAAATCATGGGTGGAAGGATTGTCACTGGTCACTCTCAGTCTAACCACATATCTAACATTCTTTCTGGGTATTTTCCCAGTTCATATTTCAATGGGGACCCTCAGCTGCTATCCTGGGGGGACTTATAACTTATCTAGTGCATGGTTTCTTGCCTTTGGCGATATTGATATTGGGGCTGAAGCATTCTTTGTTGTGGGGGCTGCCTTTGCATTATAAAACAATTGGCAGCAAAATGGTATCTAGATGCCAGAACCAACTTTCTCCCCACCCCGACATCATGACAAACCAAAATATCACCAGATAGTACCCAGTTTTCCCTGAGGGGCACAAATAACACCTGGTTCAGAAGCACCGATATGGAGAAATAAGATGTGAGTACATGAAATAGTACCCTCACATGGCAGACATTATAATCAGTGTAAAAGGACTTTATTTCCCAGAGGATGGAAATCTTACTTTCAGGTAGGGCCGCCAAAGAAACCGTTCAATAAGATCAGAATCAAGGATGTGGTTAAGGAGGGAGAGGAGAAGGAAATACCATAAAAAATAAACTGACCCATCATGCAGTGATTGATGGATGGATATCTGCATAAATAAGTGATGAAAGCCATATAGAAGAATGTTAGCAACTGTAGAGTCTGGGTGGTGGGTATTTGGGTGTTCAGCGTGCAATCTGCCTGACCATTTGTGATAAAACGTCAGGAACGTATATTTTTAAATAAAGGAAAATACCAGTAAAACAAAGCCGATTGCAAAAGTTACTGGGCTCAAGGAGTTTATAATCTGATTACACATGAATGTAAGATAAGTACACAAATAACAACTCCTTGACCACAAGACAAAAGCATTTTAGAACTAGGAGTAGACCATTGTACCTTATTTCCAAGGTGAAGCACATGGTTCAAAAGCTTTCACCAACTCTATCCAATTTGGTCCTCATGACAGTCCTGTAGAGTGAGCAAGGAAGGTACTGCATTTTATAAGTGATGGAACGGATTCAAGGAGGTTGAGATTTAATCACTATGTGATACGCTACTAAAGAGGAAAATTTGGGACTCATTCTCAGATCCTCCTGCTCTGGATCCAATGCTGTTTCCACCCTCTTTGCCACAAGCCAGTTGCCGTTATGACCTCTCCAGCGCAAAGAAAAGGCTGTCATCTCAGGTGGCTGCAGCTGCTGTCACCTAGAATTGGGCCTCCAGGTATTTCTGATGCCCAGACACTGGCTGCTTCTCTCATGGAGCATCTTTGGCACTGATCCCGCAAGAGACCTGCAGGCAACCCATGATGCCCCAAGGCCACTCCCCCAGTTGGCATCTTAGAACCCTCCCCTCAGCCTCTGAGCTACTGGAACAGGATCCTCTCATCCTGGGAGGAGCTCTCTGGAATGGGGTTCCTTTCAACATGGGCTCCAGACTAGCTCCCATTTGCAGATCTGAATCTCCTTCCCTAGTACTCTGCAACTTTGCATCATGATTCCACTGCAGTACTCTTTATTCTGCTATTAGGCAATGGAATCTTCTGTCTCAACCAGGAAACACTTTACACTTCTCTAGGTTATTGTGAATAATGCCTCAATGACCCTGGGAGTACACATATCTCTTGAGATCCTGATTTTGTTTCTTTTGGATGTATACCCAGGAGTAGTATTGCTGGATCATATGGTAGTTCTACTTTTCATTTTTTAGGGAACCTACATACTGTTGTCTTAATGCCATATCAATTTATATTCCCCACCAACAGTGCACAACGGTTCCCTTTTCTCCACATCCTCACCAACAGTTCTTACCCTTAGGGTTCCATTTTCTTTTTTTAAATAATAGCCATCCTAAGAGGTGTGAAGTAATACCTCATTGTGGTTTTAAATTGCATTTCCCTGATTATTAGCGATGATGAGCACCTTTTCATGTACCTCTTTACTATTTGCATGTCTTCTTTTGAGAATTGTTTGTTCAGGTCCTTTGCCCATTTTTTAATTGAGTGATTGGGTTTTTTTTTTATATTGAGTTGTAGGAGTCTCTTATATATTTTGGATATTAACCCCTAGATAAATGGTTTGTAACTATTTTCTCCTATACAGTAGGTTGCCTTTTGTTGATGGTTTCCTTTGCCACACAGAGCTTTTTAGTTTGATATGGTCTCACTTGTTCATTTTTGCTTCTGCTGCCTGTGCTTAGGCGTTAAATCCAAAAAAATCATTGCTGAGACCAACGTCAAGGAGCTTTCCCCTATTTTTTTTCTGGGAACTTTATGGCTTCTGGTCTTATGTTTAAGTTTTAAACTATTTTGAATTGATTTTACTGTATGGTTTAAGATGAGGGTCCAATTTCATTTTTTTGCATGTGGATTTCTAGTTTTCCCAGCACCATTTATTGAAGATACTATCCTTTCCCCGTGTGTGTCCTTGGTGCCATTGTCAAAGATTAGTTGACCATATATCTGTGGGTTTATTTCTGGGCTCCCTATTCTGTTCCATTCGCCTATGTTTCTCTTTTTAGGCCAGTACCATACTGTTTTGATTACTACAGCTTTGCAGTATACTTTGAAATCAAGAAGTGTGTTGCCTCCATCTTTGTTTTTCTTTCTCAAGATTACTTAGGTTATTTGTGGTCTTTTACAGTTCCATAAGAATTTTAGGGTTGTTTTTTCTGTTTCCATGAAAAATACCATTAGAATTTTGATAGAGATTAAATTGAATCCGTAGACTGCTTTGGGTAGTACGTACGTTTTAACAATTTGATTCTTCTAAGCCATGAACATGGGATATCTTTCCATTGATTTGTAATTCTTCACTTTTTCCAGCAATGTTTTATAGTTTTCATGTACAGGTCTTTCACCTCCTCGGGTCCCCAGAGGCTGGCCTGGCACTGAGGCAGGTCTGAAGCCTATGTTCACACGGCTAGCCTTGTGCTGGGGACCACTGGTGCAGGCCTGTAAACCAGGTCTGCAGGGGCCAGCCTGGCATTGGGGTTCACTGGGGCAGGCCTGGAGCCTAGGTCAACAGAGAAGTTGGATGCTCATTTGACTCTCTTTTCCTCAAGAAGAGCTCTGGTGTGGAGGGGATCTCTCTCAGCTTTTTGGTGCAGGGGCTTGGGCAATGGGTGACCCAGGTAGAATGGAACTATCCTTCCTACCTTCTTCAGTGCATCTTTTCCTGTTTCTGTGCTCCAGTCGGGTGCTGTAATCTCTCATCTGGAATCAAGAGCTCTGAGAAAGGTTTTGCATGCGTGGTTGGTTCCTTACATCAGTTTTCTGTGAAGGGACACTGGCTGGAACTTCCTAGCCCATCATCTTGTTGGTGTCCCTGCTTGATATTTCATACATTTTTGATCTGATGATCTAACTTTGTTTTTGTCCATCTGGATTCAGCCCCTGATTGCTAATAGTCTTATCTAATAAATTCTCTAATGACTGCATAATTCTGGCTCTGCTTTTTTTCTAAACTGGTCTCCCTAGAGACCTCGTTAATCTGTCTGCTTCATTCCACACAGGAGCAGTGGCCTTTATTTCCTATTATTGCTTTGGATTCATCATGGATGACAGATTTATCTCTAAGGAACACCTAAATATTGATGAGGAGCTGGGCAAACTCTATCTGAACTCCAAGGTAGTGAGTGGCACAACAGGATACATGAAGAATGGGTTCCTGGATGCTCCTGCTAACTTCATTTTTCAACATATACAGGTGGGCACAAGACAGGAAACTTTTAGCTCTTGGAATTTTCTGGTATCCACTCCAACCAACCCTATGATGGGCTTGTTGGATGGTGATGAACATGAGTGTGGTGAGATTCTTGAAGACTAGTAACTGAGTAAGCCATGCACCTGGTCTGATGCCACTTCCAAAAGATATTCTAACTACAAAAACAGAGCTACCTTCTGTTTTTTTTGTTGTTGTTGTTGAGGAAGATCAGCCCTGAGCTAACATCTACACCAATCCTCCTCTTTTTGCTGAGGAAGACTGGCCCTGGGCTAATATCCGTGTCAATCTTCCTCCATTTTATGTGGGACACTGCAACAGCATGGCCTGTCAAGCGGTGCATCGGTGCACGCCCGGATCCGAACCCAGGCCGCCAGCACTGGAGCACATGCACTTAACCGCTATGCCACAGGGCCGGCCCCAGAGTAGGTAATAAATAGGAAGAGAATTACAACCTGCAACAATATTTGTAATTACAAATGAAAAAGGAAGTTGTTCAAATTAGTCTTTTATTGCCTATAAAAGATAGTTTTTCCATTTGAAGAATTTCCTGAAATTTTTAGAACAACTGACTCAATATTTTCTTCAAGTCTCTCATATCCTAGAATAAATTTTAAATATTGGCACTGGACTTCAGATTTTAAGAACATGTCTCTCTCTCTCTCTTTTATTGAGGAAGATTGGCCCTAAGCTAACATCTGTTGCCAATCTTCCTCTTTTTGCTTGAGGAAGATTGTCCCTGAGCTAATGTCCGTGCCAGTCTTCCTCCACTTTGTATACGGGATGCCATCACAGCATGGCTTGAGGAGTGGTGTGTAGCTCTGCACCCGGCACCCAAACCTGCAAACCCTGGGCCACCGGAGTGGAGCACGTGAACTTAACCACGATCCACCAAGGCTGACCCAAGAACATGTTTTATGAAACAAATACAAGGGCATCTCACGTGTCAGTATATCCCACTAAGTATGGCTGCTACCTGTTTATTATTGCAAGAGCTGCTGGGTCCAGAGAGGGCATCATAGATATTTTATGCCAAAAAGAAAGAGTCCAGTGAAAACTGCTTTGATGAGAAACAGTAGGTCCATTTCTGACTCTTCCAGCAGCCTGACCTTGAGGCGAGGTGTTTTTTTTTTTTTGCTGAGGAAGATTTGCCCTGAGCTAACATCTGTTGCGAATCCTCCTCTCTTTTTTGGTTGAGGAAGATTAACCCTGAACTAACAACTGTGCCAATCTTTGGTCACTGCCACAGCATGGCTGACAAGTGGTGGAGGTCTGCACCCAGGAACCACACCTGCAAACCTGGGCCGCCAAAGTGGAGCTGGCCAAACTTAACCAGTATGCCAAGGGGTTGGCCCCTAGGCAAGTTTTTGATGTTCTGAGATTTAGTTTCCTCATCAGGGTTGCTGTGGTAACTTAATGATATAACATAGTTGATGCACTCAGCAGGTTTTCAACAAACAATAGTTCTTCTCCCCACTGTGGACGCAAAGCTCTCCCGTTGGTCTAAAGCTGGTCAGTCACAGCTGGTGGGCTCAAACCAGGGCCAGCTAACTCTTCTAGTAAAGGACTAGACACTAATTATTTTCACCTCTGCTAACCGTATGGTCTGACAAAATAACTCAATGCTGCCACTGTAGTGCAACATCAGCTACATAACGAATAGGCGTGTTCCAGCAAGACTTCGCTTATGGACGCCGCAATTTGAATTTTGTTCGATTTTCAAGTGTCATGAAATATTGTTCTTTTATTTTTTCAACTATTTGAAACAGTAACATGAATTCTTAGCTCAGAGGCACATGAAAACAGGCAGCGGTTCACATCTGCCATGGGTCATAATTTTCCATCCCTTGGGCTAGACCTGTTCAAGTTATTCATACAAAGATAAGATTGGGGCTCATAGGACACAATTATAGTCGAGGAGTAGAGATATGAGGGAGGGAGCAAATGTGGGAGGGATTATTCAATCAACAATAGGGAGCAGCAATTATACCTGTGTTTTACCCTCAAATATACATAAATTGTTAACTCTAATAGATTTACATATATTGATATATATATTTACATATACTGACTGAAGTGATTGTAAAATACAATATAACAAGGTTATTATTCTCTTTTCAGACGAAAAATGAAATTGAAAGGCCTCTATGTGTCTACTGGCACAAAATGGCCTAGTTCAATGAAGGCTGTCATGTCATCTTTTGTATGTGACACAAACGGTATGTTCCTGCAGTCGCCTCTCCAGTTTTGCAGTACTTATGGCATCCAGAGTGATGAAAGCACGGTCGTAAGTGTATTACTAAGCAATTAGAGTCTGATAATTACATTTTTTATAAAATAAATCTTATTCCAAATTTATATTCAGTGAAGGATTTAAATATATATTGATTTTATTTAATTAAGACAATGTATGCTTGCTGGTTTTAAAATGGGAAATATAGAAAATTGCAAAGAACAAGAAAGATCTCTACAATCCAGAGATAATGAAAATTGATTTAAAAAATAAATCCTGTAATTTTATGCGTGTATTCTTTTTTAAATGTGTGACCATACTCCATATCAGTGGTTCTCAACTGGGAGCAACTTTGCCCTCTCGAGGACATTTGGCAATGGCAGGAAACATTTTTTGTTGTCACCACTTGGTGAGGGAGAGTGCTCCTGGCATCTAGTGGGTCAGAGGGTTTTGCTAAATATCCTACAATGCAGAGGACAGCCCTCCACGACAGAGAATCATCCCGCCCAGAACGTCAACAGCGCTGAGACTGAGAGACCCTGATCCATGTAGTATATATACAGCTTTGTAAATTTTCATGGACACTTTCTAATATCCATAAGTGGTCTGAAAACATAATTTTTTAAGTGCTGAATGGTACTCCAGATCAAGACTGTATAATAAATTAAGCAATTTTACCCTATTTACAATAATTGTAAATTTATTAAAGAATATGAAGGTCCAAAATGAGTTGATATCTCTTTTCTTTTGCTGGATTCAGTAAGCCCCTGTGATGACTGTGATCACCTATGTGGGGCTGAGTGTCTCTCTGCTGTGTCTCCTCATGGCTGCCCTCATCTTTCTCCTGTGCAGATCTATCCAGAACACCCGCACCTCCCTCCACCTGCAGCTCTCACTCTGCCTCTTCCTGGCCCACCTGCTCTTCCTCATGGGAACCAAACAAACCAATCCCAAGGTAGAAAAACTAACCTTAGCTCATTCTTCTTTATGGAGAGCTTGCCAATGAGGAGAAAAGAGGTATATGGAGATGTGATGTGACAAGAAATACCCTGATGGCAAAATTCAAAAATGTTTCATTTGTTGCTGCCATTTGCAAAGCATTTTGTATAGGTCAAGTTGTGTGATTTACATAATTTAATTTAATTGGCTGCATTCACTGACTTTAACAAATATTTATTTAGGGCCAACTCTGGACCTAGAACTTTCCTAGGCACTAAGGATACACAGTTCCTGTCCTCATCCAATTAAAACCTAAAGAACTTGTTTTCACAGCAGGAGCAAACACACAGGGATTCAGGACCCCATAGGTGAGACACCTACCACTGTCAAAATTAAGAAAGACTCCCTGAAGGAACTTATGTCTAAGCTGTGTCCTTTAGTTAGTGGAAGAAGTTAGTGAGTGGAAGGAAAAAGTATTCCAGAGAGACCTGATGAAGGCCTGGATGTGAGCTGGGTCTCAACCTATTTGGGTAACCTTAGGTAGCTCAGTTTACCTGGAAGAAGGATTCTCACACTTTCCCATGTGTCAGACTCATCCAGAGGGCTTTTGAAAAAATGAGCCTTACACCTAGGTTTTATGATCCAGTAGGTCTGGCATAGAGTCTGAGAACCTATATTTATAACAAGCTCCCAGGTCATATTAATGCTGATGGTCCAGGGACCATACTCTGAGAGCCACTAACACGGAATATATGCTGGGATTGAGGAGGAGGCAATACCACCTTCCAGGTGTTCTGGGTGTTGTGTGGTATCTTAGCCTTTAAACCTGAATAAACAGAATGTAGAGAAATGTTCAAGGCTGAAAACTTCTCTAAGGTGGTGGCAACTAAGAAGGAAAGTGAATGGATTTGAGCGTGAGAGAAGATGCAGAATCTACAGCACTTACTCACTGCTGGGATGTGGAGGATGAGGTTGGGGAATTTATCAGGAGTGACACCCAGAATGCAGGTTTGGCCAACGGAATGGATGGATGATTGTCCTGTTCACAGAATACAGTGTAAGGAGCTCATTAGATCAGATCCCTTTGAGACATGTTGAGATATCCTTGGCAGATCCACACTGAAGTGGTGAGAGGACAATTCCCTCTATAGATCTAGTGCTCAGGCAAGAATACACCTGGAAATAATTAGCACACCAACTGGAGGTAATGGAAACCAGGGAGAAGATGAAAACTCTTGGGAATAATGACGCAGAATGAGAAGGGTATTGAGGATGAAATTCTGAAGGACAGGCAAAACAAAGCAAAAAAAAAAGATAGAGCACAGCCAGGGAGGGAAGAGTTTTCAGTGTCAAATATTGCAATGGTTCAAGACAATAAAGCGTGAACAGTTTCTATGGTCAAACCCAAAAGTGGCCATTGGTGGATCTGGTGAAAGCTGTGGAAGAGCAGTAGTCAGGCAGAAGCCGGGTGGTGCTGGGGGAGGGCTGAGGACCGAATGGGCTGTGGAGGGAAGAGGGAAAGGAGAAGGCAGCACTCTTGAAGAGGGAGGAGGAGACTGGGATGAATTTGGAGCAGAACTTGAGACCAGTGAGGTATTTGGTTTTAGTAAAATGAAAGAGACTTGATAATATCTAAATGCATTTAAGAAGGTGCCCAAGAGAAGAACCACGACTAACAACAGACAGGGGGACCCAAGCAAGACTAAGAGGCAGGATAGAGAACAAAAATGAGGTTTTCACTTTGGAGGGTACTGGGAAAAGGGACTACATCAAACTAAAAATCTTTTGCACTGCAAAGTGAACCACCAACAAAACAAAAAGACAATCTAACTATTGGGAGAAGATATTAGCAAACCATCCATCTGATAAGGGGTTAATCTCCAAAATATATAAAGAACACATGCATCTCAACAACAAAAAAACTAAAAACCCACTTAAAAAATTGGCAAAAGACCTGAACAGACATTTCTCCAAAGAAGATATACAGATGGCCAACAGGCACATGAAAAGATGTTCAACATCATTAACTATCAGGGAAATGCAAATCAAAACTACAATGAGATATCACCTCACGCCTGTCAGAATGGCTATAATCAACAAGACAGGAAACAACAAGTGTTGGAGAGGATGTGGAGAGAAGGGAAGTGTCATACTGGTGGGAGTGCAAACTGGTGCAGCCACTATGTAAAACAGTATGGAGATTTCTCAAAATATTAAGGATAGAACTACCATATGATCCAGCTATTCCACTGCTGGGTATTTATCCAAAGAACGTGAAAACACCAATGCGTAATGATACATGCACTGCTGTGTTCATTGCAGCGTTGTTTACAATAGCTAAGACTGGGAAGCAACCTAAGTGCCCATCAAGGGACAAACGTATAAAGAAGATGTCGTATATATACACACTGGAATACTACTCAGCCATAAGAAATGAAGAAATCCAGCCATTTATGACAGCATGGATGGACATTGAGGGTATTATGCAAAGTGAAATCAGTCAGAGGCAGAAGGTCAAATACCGTATGATCTCACTCATTAAGTAGTAGACAATAACAACAACAAACACATAGAGACAGGGATTGGATTGGTGGTTACCAGAGGGGAAAGGCGCAGGGAGGAGGGCGAAAGGGATAATTAGGCACATGTCTGTGGTGATGGATTGTAATTAGTATTTGGGTGGTGAACATGTGAACATGATGGAATGCATGCAGAAATAGAAGTATAATGAGGTACACCTGAAATTTATACAATGTTATAAACCAATGTTACCACAATAAACAAACAAACAAACAAAAAACAGAAAAGAAAAAGGAAATGTAGAAGAATTTCTACACAGCGTTAACATATTTTAGTCAGAGACCATAAAATACATTATTTTAGTTCTTAGGCAGTATCTTAATCGGAATAAAGGAGGCAGAAAGTTAGGCTTATCTGGTAATAGAGTTTTACCAATTGAGTTTCATAAAAGAATTAAAAAGCAAGGGAGTTGCAATGAACACAGGGGTGCATGTACTTTTACAAATTGGTGTTTTCAAGTTCTTTGGATAAATACCCAACAGTGGAATAGCTGGATCATATGGTAGTTCTATCCTTGATTTTTTGAGGAATCTCCATACTGTTTTCCATAGCGGCTGCACCAGTTTGCACTCCCACCAGCAGTGTATGAGAGTTCCCTTCTCTCCACATCCTCTCCAACACATGTTGTTTCCTGTCTTGTTTATTATAGCCATTCTGATGGGCGTGAGGTGATATCTCATTGTAGTGCCCATCAAGGGACGAATGGATAAAGAAGATGTGGTATATATACACAATGGAATACTACTC
This sequence comes from Diceros bicornis minor, assembly GCF_020826845.1. Lineage (NCBI taxonomy): Eukaryota > Metazoa > Chordata > Mammalia > Perissodactyla > Rhinocerotidae > Diceros > Diceros bicornis. The sequence continues at coordinate 32,684,845 of NC_080776.1, forward strand.
AGCCATAAGAAACGATGAAATCCAGCCATTTGTGACAACGTGGATGGACATTGAGGGTATAATGCAAAGTGAAATAAGTCAGAGGGAGAAGGTCAAATACCGTACGATTTCCTTCATTAAGTAGTAGATAATAACAACAATAAACAAACACATAGGGACAGAGATTGGATTGGTGGTTACCAGAGGGGAAGGGGGGAGGGAGGAGGGTGAAAGGGATAATTCGGTACATGTGTGTGGTGATGGGTTGTAATTAGTATTTTGGTGGTGAACATGATGTAATCTATGCAGAAATAGAAGTACAATGATGTACACCTGAAATTTTTACAATGTTATAAACCAATGTTACTGCAATAAACAAAAAATTAAAAAAAAAAGGGAGTTGAATATAATTGCAAAGACTGGCTGAAGCAGTATAAGTTGAGGTCTAGGATAGACAGGGAAGGAGATGAACAAAAGAAGGAATAGACTAGTGTGGAGAAAGCACAAGGATCAAGCCCGATGTCTTGGCAAAGTTTAAGAACAAGGATGTTTGGTGTCACTGCACGTTTAAAAACCTGGAAGGACAAGTTTAGAAAGAAGAATGTCTGAATTTAATGGCAAGGAGTATGGTGTGGCCACGGAAATAGGTGTTCAAAGTGAAATGTAGATCATTGTAGGTAAGGGTCAAGAAATTTAGAAGCCAAGGCATTGGATACTGAATTTATCCAGGACAATGGCAGAAACTGGGCAGGCACTCAAATTGTAAAAGCATAACAGGAGTCACTAAGTAATTAGGAAGTGCCAAGGATAAGAAAGGGTGAAGGATGACACGGCTGGAGCTGGATGGCAGGATTTTCTGTGCAGGAATAATAGACAGGAAAGTGTGTTAATGAGTAAAAAGAGAACTGACCCACTTTTAGACCCTAAGGCGCATAGTCTACATGGAAGAGATATCTATTTAAGATATATGCAGGGGAAGTAGCATCTCCAAAGGAGAATCAGATTTGAGGGAAATCAAGGAGCTGGAGGAGAGTTCAGTAAAGATGTGGCAGGAAATTCACAGGGCCAGGGGAACAGGTTTGAGGGAAGTGAGGTACAAAGTGGTTGGGCCTGGGCTGAGGAAACATGGAGTCATGTGGGAATGAGAGCATGGAAAATAATAAATGAAACATTTCAAACAATGATCAAGTGTGATAGGAATGAGACACACAGGGGGATTAGCTGGCCACAAGTTTTCCAGAAGAGTTGGTTTTTGTAAACCTTTGTAGTTGGGGCAGGAATCACGTCTTTCTAGAAGACGACTTCAGACTCAATGACAGCCCACCTAAGGAGGCAGACAACGGGGATTATTTTAGTTCTTAAACCTCTAACACATTGAATACTTTCCTTGTCCTGTGTCAATATTTTATAGTTACAAACATAAATTGTGAAATTTATTTGTAAATTTACTGTTTCTAAGTTTATATCTCTCTTCAGCAGTTCAAATGTGATGCTACAGTGGGAATAAAATTACATCCTAGATTTATTTGCCAACAAATCTAAACAAAAGAAGGACATTCAAAGAAGGCTAAGCAAACTTCTCCCACTAAATGTGTCCAGAGACAGCCCTGAGGAGTAGCAGGTGGTGTGCTCTTTGTGCCCATCAAGCACTCCAGTGACTCTCCCCTCCCCTCCAGGTGCTGTGCTCCATCATCGCAAGGGTGTTGCACTAGCTCGACTTGGCCTCCTTCACCTGGATGCTCCTGGAAGGACAGCAGCTCCTCCTCACCATTAGGAACCTCAAAGTGGCCAACTACACCAGCACAAAAAGACTCAAGAAGAGGCTTCTGTATCCTTTTGGCTATGGGATCCCAGCTATGATTGTGGCTGTGTCTGCAGGGCTCAAACCCCTGGATATGGCACACCTACACAGTGAGTGGGGTGCTGAACTCCTGCTGATGGGGAAATGCGTGTACACCTCTCTCCATGGGAAATCAAGAGACAACAACAGAAAACTATTTAAGACAATCATCATTATAATTATTAATATTGACATCCATAATATTAACAGCAGTGGTGCCAGCAGTTCTCACTTGCCGTTTCCTATGTCCAGGCTCCCTGCTAAACACTTTGTATATAATATTCCATTTGACACTCAGTATCCGCCTTTGAAGCAGGGCTTATTCCTGTGTCCCCACTTAACAGGTGAGGAAACCGAGACTCAAAGCAGTTGTGATTAGTTCTTGGTCAGTGAATTAGGTAAGTATCAGATTTGCCTACTTCTGGAAGATGTTCTCATTCAACTAAATTTTGCTGCATCCCTAAATCACTGTATTCACGACACGAAGCAACTTACTCATCTTCTTGGGCTTTTCCTCCTATCATCAATATCAGACTGTCAGGGGCCGGCCTGTGGCTTAGCGGTTAAGTGCGCGGGCTCTGCTACAGGCGGCCGGGTTCAGATCTGGGCGCGCACCGACGCACTGCTTCGCAGGCCATGCTGAGGCCACATCCCACATACAGCAACTAGAGGGATGTGCAACTATGATGTACAACTATCTACTGGGGCTTTGGGGGAAAAAAAAAAGGAGGAGGATTGGCCGTAGATGTTAGCTCAGAACCGGTCTTCCTCAGCAAAAAGAGGAGGATTAGCATGGATGTTAGCTCAGGGCTGATCTTCCTCACACACACACAAATATATATATATATATATCAGAGAGTCAGGAGGAAATGGTTTGGCATTTAAAGTGCAAGCAGGTGAGTTCCCTGAATTACCACTCAAATGTACACTATCATATAGATGGAATCATTAATTTCTGGGGTGTTATCGAGTAGTAGAGGTTATCTAAACTCTCATTCAACCCCACCTCTCACACACATTTTATACATGAAAAAGCAGCCCGAGTAGTGGTTGAAAATGTCATCCTATTGAAATTCAGAGAAAGAAAACTCCTGTCTCCATATAAACAGAAATTAAATAAATTTCTCTAGATTAGTTACAGTGTTAGGAGGCCAATTCACTGATGTCAAGAAAGGTGCCTCATCTTAAATCCTATCCACTCATGAGAATGGCATCAGCATTCTGAATACATAATGCTTTCTAAATGTTTTAAAACTTAAAATTATTTTTTCTGATAAATGAGAATTTTTGTGTTGTTTTTATTCTCATGTACACTGTTAAATATATAGTGTTATGTGATAGTCTTTAGAAGCACTTGAAGTCCTCATCATTACTCTAAACATTCTTCCCAGTCTGAGGTTCTCCTCTGAATTAGCAAAAATCTGTGGATTCCTATTTCTATCTAACTATGTTGATAAACATTCTATTCTATTCTATTCAGAGCCTTTAATTATATTTGGGATTGCTTGTCTCCATTCTTGTGCGCTCTAGCTAATCTCTACCTTAGTTCGCGCTGCAATTCTAATATATTTTGCATTCAGAATTTTCTTAAAATTTCCCTGTGCTGTTCAAATTCAATAACCAACAAATGGTCTAAACCAAGTTTACATCAAGTCAAACTGCCTATGACAATCTATCCAGGTCCTTCATAACCCAGCCTCACTCCACTTATTCCCAGAATTTTTCATGATACCTTACTGAATCCTCAGGCGACTACCTACCAGACATCATCCAACCACATTCCTGTCCATCATGAACCTCGTGTGGCCACCGTAGTTGAACACTGAATGCATCTCTAATTATGAATTATTTTTATGGGAAACATACTGCATACGTTTTAGTATCCCTTAGCATCTTACATTTATCCGAGGCAGTACTGAACAGTGCATATATATTTACTGATTCTTCTTTGATCAGTTGCTGGCTCAACCTAAAAGGAGTCTGTCTTCATAAACACACCCAGGACAAAATAAATAAAAATTTAAAACTTAAGCATAGTTGAAAATAAGGAAACTGAACAGTGCTTTTATTTGTATCACAAGTAGCACTTAAAACACTATTAGTAAGAAAATACTGTAGCAAGTCTCAATAGAAAAGGAACAGAATGTACGACACCTTTTTCTGACTCAATTCACTTTAAGAATTAACCTTAGAAATGCTATTTTAAGTATCATTATTGTTTGAGAGCACTAGCACACTTCACAAAGAAAGCAGAAAATTCCAAATATCAAGTTTCACTTTTACTCTACCTTTCCCAGATACATTCCACGATTAAAGCTACATCAGCAACACCAAGGCAAACTGTTCTGGCAGGGAAGATGTCACAATTCATAGACTTGATATTTTAAAACACTTAAAGAGTTTTATAGGACTTAAGATGTATTTTTTGACATTTTATCAGAAGAGGTTAACCAGTGCAGCGTCCTATGAAGTATTACATGCGGTGAAAGTTAAACTCTCCCAAGTGTTTTCAACCATCGAGTCTGCTCCTGGCTGCATGTGCTCCGCCTCCTGCAGGCGTCTGGTTCTCAGTCATCTGCTCGGCAACCATGAGCCTGACAAACACTGCAGTAACAGTTATATTAAAAAATCTATCTTCAGGGGCCAGCCCGGTGGCGCAAGCGGTTAAGTGCGCACGTTCCGCTGCGGCGGCCCGGGGTTCGCCGGTTCGGATCCCGGGTGCACACCGACTCACCGCTTGGCAAGCCATGCTGTGGCGGCGTCCCATATAAAGTGGAGGAAGATGGGTATGGATGTTAGCCCAGGGCCAGTCTTCCTCAGCAAAAAAGAGGAGGATTGGCATTGGATGTTAGCTCAGGGCTGGTCCTCCTCACAAAAAAAAAAAAAAAATCTATCTTGACACACATTACATTTTTTAAAAATCTCCTTGAAGAGATGAAACATTCTATCCTTTGCCTGATTCATCCAAAGGTGAATACAGAAAGTTTGAAAATACTCCCCTGAAGAAATAAGTTTAGGCTCTTAGAAGACTTTAGCAAACACTGGTTCCAACACTATGAACAAATGAGCTTTTACATGGATTTAAAACTATGCTAGGTGCGATGAGAGAAAAAGAAAAACCTAACAATGCTACTGACGAAAATAACAAATATAAAGATGACACAAATTATAGATTACCTTTTAGAAGATAAGAAAAGCAATGAAGGCTACAAAGGGGAAGAACATTCCAAACAATGGGAGGAAGGCATAGAGGTCAATGGGATACCGAAGGGACCCACCTGGGTAGCAAGGAACAAGTGTCCTTGAAGAACTGTGGGGATTCAGACACAGAGCTAGGGCTCTGCCAAATTATAAAAGGCCTTCCTTGAAAAAGCAAATGAGCGTAATTCCAGCAGCACTACAGAGCAACCAAAGATTTCTGAGGGCCAGTAGTGTTTAAGAACGATAAGCCAATAGATTCAGGGGGAAGGTGGAATCAAATAAAGCAGCTGCGAGATCGCAACAGTAATTCAGGAGAAGAAAATACAAAACAGGCTCACTGGGAACAGCCACATATGAAAAATAATTTGAAAGAAAAAATATTCCACAACAGTGGTGTAGATAAAGGGAGTAATGTAGAGTGAGAAGCCAAAGCATATAATGGGCTCCCAAGTCTGGGCACCTGGGGAAACAGGAGGCCCAGGGACACAAAGGAGAGACTGGCAAGGAGAACTGGGGACGGGCACAGGACAAAGACGTCAGTCTGGAGCACTGAGTTTGAGGTAGAACAAAGGGGTGTATGTGTGTGCGCGTGTGTGTACTCCTCCAGATGAACAGAAAATTGTGCTTGCTGCACTGGGAAGATAACTCTTCTGTAATTTTAAAATCATATGCAGGTTTTATATATTAAAAGTTAACAAAGAATTATTCTAAAAATATTATGTCTAAGCAAATTACAATGGTGAAGAGCAAGATGAGGAAAAGTAAGGGAGATAGCTCAGTTCTATTCAAAGTGGAGTTACTAACACATTGAATGATTTATGGAATCAGAATTAGAGAAAAAAAGATCTCCTAGCTTACAGCCGACTCTATGCTCTAAGGATCCTTCTGTGAACTTAAGACACTTCAATAACGTCTATAATATACTTTCTCAACACTACAGATAAGACTTAATGTAATGGGAAGAACCCATCTAAATTCAACCTGAGGAAACAACTTCTCAAATATGGAATGGAATACCATATGCAAACAGAGAAGGGAAAAAAATGCCAGGAGTCAAAATAGAGAGAAATAACTGGCAATTGGCACTGGAGGCTGCAGTCTCAGACACAACACTGGGATGTACAAGCCTCGAAACAAACACACAAAAAACTGCAGTAAACTGGATCTCAGCCTCAACATTACCCCTCAGAGAAAACACTGAAAATCCCTCATAAAGTCAAAGTTAACTTTGGTCTTTCACAAATCTCGGAAATTAACTCAGATCAATTTTATTATGAAGTTATTTTCAATATAGACCTAAATATGCACCTAGATCTGGGATTTGTTTTATAAAGTTAACAATCTTGTGAACACAGTGGACGCCAAATAATACCACAGGCCCCTTCAGGCTCAGGAAAAAAACCAACAACAGTAACATCATACAAACAAAAACTCCAGGATCTGTCAATTTTGTAACTCTTCTCTTGGGCAAGTCTCTCTAACTAATTAGAAAGTTAAGTAGAATTAACCATTTCCAAAGGGCTGGGGAGGAAGGCCCTCGAAAACATGCAGAAAAATTGAGGAGCACAAGCAAACAAGTGACAATCCAAAGAGGGAACCAGTGGGATTCACTGGGCCGCAGCACCACTGCCAGCCGCAGACCCCAAGCATTAATAGGCAGCGTCCACACTGGACCTGTCAGAGCCAGACTGTTCGTGACGCGTGCAGGAGCACAGCTTACAATTCTGAACTCCACCCTCAACAAAAGAGCCCAAACACAAAGAGTCAGGACAAATTGTGGGTCAAGATAAACAAAACTGTGTGTGAAGATAAACAAAAGCAACTCATCTAGGAAGATGTTCCAAATTCCCCACAGTTTTCCTGAAATAAAAGACTTTCTAGAATCGCAGTTGCTATCTAAATCCATTCAAGACAGGAAAATAAATATGCCTGTACTTCACAATGAGAAATCTAAGTAGAATCTAACCTATTTCTTGAGAGTGAAAGCAACAATGAGCGGGAAAGGAGGATTCAGGAATAGCCTTCCCAAGCAGGCTTCTATGAAACACTTGAATTACTAGAATGTGTTTGCCTTAGTCTTGCCTAAAGATTGACGAAAATGACAACATAAACCCTGCCATCAAGATTAGTAATTATATACAATAATTACACAAATGAGTAGGTAAGTTTGTTGATTTTTATTCTAAAGTCATATTACATTTTACATGATTTTTGCTCAATAGAAAATGCTATTACCATTGAAGAAATGAACTATAAATAAGTTATTCAGATAGCAGAAATTAGCCCTTTAAGTTTATAATAATTATTGATAAAAATTTCCACAAACTCATTCTATCTCAACTTAACCAAGATCAAGTATATAACAGTCTGCTTTTTCAACTCTGCAGGGCCACAACTATAACATAATTAAAACAACCTGTTATAATACAGTGACGCTGTGTGGGCCTCTGGGGTGTAGAGGTCTGTTTGCTCCTATACAGCAAACTATCCCTAGGAACTCCTACTTCCTACCTCCCACTTTCCTAATCCCGGAAGAATTGGAAGTTGTCAGGGGAAACCAGAAAGCTGAGAAACAAGCTTGTTAAATCAGTAACCTTAACAATACACATAATTTAAAGTCAAGAGGCTCTGCTCTGAGGTCTGCAATACAGGGACTCTCCAATCTCAAAGCACTGGTGGAATAATAGCTGCCATTTCCTCGTGAATCGGAGGTCATCTTAAACTTATTTGCAAGCTCAGAGCTGTGTTTTGGGCGAATGTCACGTATTTTGGAAAAATGACCTGACTGCAGCATTCTGTGTCAGATCCCGTAACATGGGAACAGGAGAACACACTATTCTAAAGAGAAAGAAGAGAAGAATTATCTATTCGTAAATTGTAACCTTTTTGCTAAGCGGAAGTAAGATGTTGCTTTAAGAAAGAGAAATCATTAAAATGCACCAACAAAATATGATCATTTATATCTTTAAAAAAGGACCCCATCTTCCTTGTTTGTAAGCTCATTAACAGAAAACTATTATGGGCAAAGGGCTTATACGAGAATTTGTAAAGAATACCAACAAACCATGAGGAGGGGTTGGGGGAACAGACAAGTGAATAGAAAAAGAGAATAGGTACTTCATAAATGAGGAAAACCAAGCGGTTAATAAATATACCACATGGCATTCAATTTCATTAGGAATCAGAGAAACACAACTGTAAACCACAAGGTGCCAACAGGCATCCACTAGATTGACAAAAACTAAGGTAGTGACAATTTCAAGGGTTTGCAAGAATGTACAGCAACAAGATGTCTCACAAACAGTCACTGAAATTATAAAATAGTGTAATCACTTTGGAAAACCACCCGACATTATCCAGAAAAGATGAAGATACATCTTTCATTAGCAAAATTCTATTCCTCGATATATACCCTTGAGCAGCAGTTCTCAAACTCTGATCTCAGAACCCCCTTACACTCTTAAAAACTGAGGACCTCAAAGAGCTTTTGTTTATGTTGGTTATGTCAATCAGTATTTACCTATTAAAAATTAAGGTTAATTTTAATTGAAAATTAAGAAATTAATTAAGAAATCTGAAAATCTTTTAAAAATACTAATTTAAAGATAACAGTAATAGATTACACAACATACACAGATATTTACTCAACATAATGTTTTTTTATGAAAAACTATTTTACAAGGTAAAACAAAAATAAATGTCATTATTTTACATTTTTGAAAATTTTTTTAATATCTGGCTTGATATCTATCTTAAGAGATGGATTCTCTTATCTGCTTCTGATTCAGTCCCTTGAGATATCACATTACATTTAGCCTCTGGAAAACTCCACTGTACACTCAAGAAAGAAAGAGAGCAACAAAAGGAAATAAGATCATAACATGTTAGTATTATTATGGATCTCCCTAGGGACCTCCAGGGCTCCCTGCACTTGGCATCAAAGCCCAGCTCTTTGACATAGTAGCTCTGTCAGACATGTCACAGCTCAGACATGTCACAGCTCTGACAGAGCTACTATGCTGAAGAGCTGGGCTTTGATACCAAGTCCTTTTTAGCCCAGCAGATTTCTGTTGTTGTTATTTTGTTTCCTCACTATTACTAGAAAATAAAACATTTAGGCAACAAGGAAAAAGATGCTAACTAAACTTCCTCCTAGTTGACCCAATTATACACAAATGAATGCTTACTGATCTGGAAGAATGGCTTCTTCATCCAAAGAAAACTTTCCTTGAATCCCATGACATAGTTCAGGTGGTACACCCACTGGCTGTGGAAAAATGCATTCCTGATTCTATATCCAAAAGAATGGAAATCAGGGACTCAAACATATACTTGGACACCGATGTTTACAGTAGCATTATTCTTAATAGCCAGAAATTGGAAACAACCCAAGTTCTCATCAACAGATGAATGGATGAACAAAATGGCGTATGTACACAAAATGGAGTATTATTCAGCCATAAAAGGAATGAAATTCTGACACATGCTACAACATGGATGTACCCTGAATACATTATGCTAAGTGAAATAAGCCAGACACAAGAGGACAAATATTGCATGATTCTACTTATATGAGGTACCAAGAAGAGGCAAATTCATAGAGCAAATAGAAGAGAGATTACTAGAGGCTGGGAGGAGCAGAGAATGGAGAAGTATTGTTTACTATTGTTTAATGGGTATACAGATTCTACATGGGAAGATGAAAAAGATCTGGAAATGGATAGTGGTGATGGTTGCACAACATCGTGAATGGACTTAATGCCACAGAATTTTATATACTTAAAAACAGTTAAAATGGTAAATTTTTTTTTCTACTTTACCAAAAATTTTTAAATGCATTCTCAATTAATTAACCAAATATTTATACTAACTGAAAACACTTAATGATGGCAAAAAAGACCATACCTCTGTGGAACCTGTCTGATACAGCTCTAAAATGAAGTCGTGCAATGGGTGATGTTTCCCCACAAATAAGACATCGCCTCCAAGACTATTTGTTCTAGCTGGGGGAAAGTAAGAAAAGAATAAAGATCTAACAATTATACCTACAAAAGCAACTTTTATGAGAGTAAAATAGGAAGCACCTAAATTTTAAAAACTTAATTATAAAGTTTACAAAAAATAATAGACCTAAACGTGTGATGCATCTCTGTAGAAGAAACAAAGCTTTGACAATAAAGTTTCGAAGATCAATGACTATCAGAAAAAATTATCCCTAAAAGATACCTGAATACAGTCTTGCAAGATAAGGGACAAAGTTTTCTTATTTATACAGAACTTAATTTCTTACTATAAGAAACATATAGACATTCTCTGAGGAAATACAAATAAATTGCATCATCTAATAACAAAGATTATTCTATGGATGGTTCATAATAGGTTTATTATACTAGTATTAAATAAATTTTCCAACAAAGCCCAGCTTTACAATTTCCCAATACTTTAACTGTCACTATTAACGACAAAATGCCACCTTTTGTGTAAAATAACATTTCAAGTTAGCAATATGAGGGCAAATGCTTTTGTTTCAACCTAACCTTTCAAGCAAAGTTATTGTTATTTGGTGGGGATGAAGGGAAGAAGGGAGATGGAGGAAATTAATAATACCCTCCCAACATGCAAAAATACTTTTGTGTATGCATATTATACAAGAATCAAAGTCTTGGGCCTGCCGGGTGCTGTAGTGGTTAAATTAGCACACTCCACTTTGGTGGCCCAGGGTTTCACAGTTTCGGATCCTGGGCACAGACCTATGCACCACTTATCAAGCCATGCGGTGGCAGGTGTCCCACGTATAAAGTAGAGGGAGATGGGCACAAATGTTAGCCCAGGGCCAATCGTGCTCAGCAAAAAGAGGAGGACTGGCAACAGATGTTAGCTCAGGGTTAAATCTTCCTCACCAAAAAAAAAAACAAAAACAAAAAAAAAAGAATCAAAAAGTCAGAAGATATTCTTGAAGTATTGCTTTTTAATAAATTTAACAAACACTTGTAAGTTAAAAAATTGTATTTAATTACTATGCAACTTATGGATAATAAATTTTAAGAAGCAAAGTTAACTTTTGTCATAAAGAAGTCAAATCAATGATTTATGCCCCCTTTATGGGAAATTTGACAAATGAAAAAAAAAGGTCTAATTTTACTAGGAAATGTAAAGTCTCTATTACACAGACTCAATGTCGACCAAGTGGAAGTATGATCCTTACTCTCTTCTGGAGTGAGGTCTGGATATACCTCTTCTAGGGCAGCTCGCAGCCTTCGCTCATCCACGAACGGCAACAGAGCAACACCGGGGGAGACAAATGCACACCAAGCGGCCCAGCTATTAGGATCACCTAAATTGCAACTACCGTTGGTCCATATAAACATTTCTAGTAGAATTTCCCTGCTGATATAAAAACATTTTGGAACTGAACTCTATTTAGCCAAATTTCAGATAGAAATACTTCCCCGTGGTGGTAGAAGAAAAAATTCTATTTGTTTTCCATCTTTAAAAGGGTTCATATGGAAAACCACGTTTGCTGAATCTTTACTCTGTGATGACAAAATTTTTAAATTAAATGAACAAGTGGCCACCTGGACACCGGTCTATGTTCTCACCTTACTTATTTACTAGGATGCCTTCGGGCAAGCCAGTAATCTCCTAAGGGCTTGAGCATATCCCTTTATCTTTCTAGGACTTGGTTTCTTCTTTTGTAAAAAGAGATCATTCAACCAAAATACTCAGAAGGTCTGTTCAACTGGAATATGTGGAACGTCTCTTTCAGCTCTAAAATTGCATAGTATTCTGTTTACATTTTAAAACCTAATAATTAGGGCCGGCCCCGTGGCTTAGTGGTTAAGTGCACACGCTCTGCTGCTGGCGGCCCGGGTTCGGATCCTGGGCGGGTACCGACGCACCGCTTCTCTGGCCATGCTGAGGCCGCATCCCACATACAGCAACTAAAAGGCTGTGCAACTATGACATACAACTATCTACTGGGGCTTTGGGGAAAAATAAATAAATAAATAAAATTATTTTAAAAAAAAACCTAATAATTAATTTATATACAAAAAATTTTTAGACTTGTTTAAATAACTTTGTCTCCGGGAGGACATGTAGAATAGTGGCTGTTCATTTTTAGGCTGAAAACTGTCCTCTGGAGTGTGCTGGAATTAAGGTCATTATTTGGACCTACACGCATAATTTTCAAAGAATCACACTGGAATACAATTATCTATTACTACAAAAACATGCAACGTTATTGAAGCATATATATATTCTGCTGTAAATTATTATATATATTATAAATAGTATTTTGGCTAAATAAAAATTTTAAGATAAATAACGAGAAATGCTGACTAGAGCTAAATAATTTTGAAACCACTGCCACTCAAAACTGCTGTATTTGTGACTGTTCCCCTTAAAATGATGAGAAATGAAAGGTTTCCAAAGTTGTCTTTAAATTATTTAGCTACCATATTTTCAAAATTAGGAAACATGTTCAATTTGACTACCTAGTAGGGGAATATATAGATTTTTGAAAGTTAAAAAGAAACTAGGTTCTAGTGTGAATTCTGAAGGTCCAAAAAGTGATTTCAAGGATTATTAACATCCATCATCTGAGTAAGGCTATTTATCAATTACCGGTAAACACTTACGTAGAAAAAACCTAGGCAGTGGTCAAGTTTTATTTAGTCATACACTTAACAAAATCTGTATCACGCAAAACTACATTATCTAGCTTTTGTTTTCTACCTACTAGATTTAGGATTTAAACAAATCATCAGAAAGACTTTCCTTCAATATCAACTCCAGAATCTAACTCCAAACAGTAAGCAACCTGCAGTGCTAATGACAGCAATAAGGTTACTAAGCAACAGTCTGACTGGCCAGGGTGGGAAGGAACGTCTCACACCCAGATGTGATGATGGTCCTGCCTGAGAGGGAGCTGACAGTAAACACGACAACAGCAGCTACTCTTTCCTACTTTTTTCCCACTGATTTACTGCGTTACATGCATGAGCTCATTCAATCCTCTCAACAACACAGAGGCAGCCCAAGCAGTGGTAATACTTAGGTAAACACAGTGGTCATACTCTCCAGGTTCCGATCTCAGTGCTGCCACTGTGTGACTTTGATCAAATTACTTAAATTCTCTGTTTATGTAGAAAATACATTGTTTGAAATGACTATGCTATATTCCTTTAATACATACTAAGCAAATATTATGAAAACACAACATTGCAAGAACATATGTTCAATAAATGTTGAAAAAGTACCCAGATATATTTTATCTTCTATCATTTTAAGATGTACTCAACTTGAGCCGGCCCCGTGGCTTAGCGGTTAAGTGCGCGCGCTCCGCTACTGGCGGCCCGGGGTTTGGATCCCGAGCACGCACCGACGCACTGCTTCTCCGGCCATGCTGAGGCCGCGTCCCACATACAGCCACTAGAAGGATGTGTAACTATGACATACAACTATCTACTGGGGCTTTGGGGGAAAAATAAATAAATTAAAAAAAAAATTAAAAAAAAAAGATGTACTCAACTTAGACAAGAACTTACTTATTATCATGACTTCCGATAAGTTTTAAAGACATATGCAGAAATGACTATCTCCTAATAGTACTAAATTTTACCTCAAGAAAGATGTCTTCTTGCTACAGTCTAATAAATAAAAATATTTATATAACATATAAAAATATAGAAATATTAAAGGTCTGAGTTTAAACCCATCCTAAAATTCATCTGGAATCTCAAGAGACCCCAAATAGCCAAAACAATCTTAAAAAATAAAAATAAAGTTGGAGGACTCCCACCTCCTGATTTCAAAACTTACTACAAAGATACAGTCATTAAAACAGTTCGGTACTGACTGGCACAAAAACAGACATATTGACCAAGTGAATAGAAAGCCCAAAAATAAACCCTCACATACATGGTCAAATGACTTTCAACAAGGGTGCCAAGACCATTCAATGGGGTAAGGGCAGTCTTTTCAACAAATGATGCTGGGAAAATGGACATCCACACACAAAAGAATGAAATTAGACCCTTACTTTATACCATATACAAAAATGAACTCAAGATGGATCAAAGACCTAAATGTAAGCTAAAACTAGAAAACTCTTAGAAGAAAACAGGGAGGAAGCTTCATGACATTGGATTTGGCAATGATTTCTTGGATATGACATCAAAAGCACAGGCAACCTCCACCAAACAGCCCAACAAAAATTAGACTTCATCAAAATTAAAAACTTTTGTGCATCAAAGGACACTATCAACAAAGTGAAAAGACAAACCACACAATGGGAGAAAATACATGCAAATCATATATCTGATAAGAGATTAGTGTCCAGAATATATAAAGTATTCCTACAATACAACAAAAACCCAATTCAAAAATGGGCAAGGGACTTGAACAGATATTTCTCCAAAGGAGAGACAGAAATAGCCAATAAGCACATGAAAAAAAGGTTCAACATCACTAATCATTAGGAAAATGGAAAGCAAAAACACAGTGATCACCACTGCACACCCATTAGGATGGCTACTATCAAAAATCAGAAAATAACAAATCTCGGCAAGGACGTGGAGACACTGTAACTGTTGTGCACGCCTTCCTTTTCCTCTGGATGATTCACACCACACTGACACACTCAGCAAGTCAGTTGCACGCTTATATATTTACTCATTTATTTAAAAAATCTAGGCGAGGATTTATTTAACAAACACTTACATAAATATATTTACTTATTTATGTATTTATACTATTACTTTACTGCCTCCCATTCTCTTATGTCTCTTCTCCTTCCAGTTTAATCAAAACATCCTCCACAAAACACGTTCAAAAACAACCTAAGGCCACAATCCACTGATATATAACAAAATATGACCACAAACCACAACACTTACACAACCCCGATCAATAGGCTGCAATTCTCATTATCATTCCATTAAAGTAATATGAAATTTCTGTTACTACATAACCAAAAGTCAACCCTAAAATCTCAAAAAATAATGATTTTCAATTTATAAATTATTATTTACTCCCCTTTGCGCCACAATTCTCTTTGAGTCATTTTACTGGTCATCTGCATCACAGGGAATAATAAAGGAAAAAGAGTGAAAACATGATTTTACCAAACTGCTTATTATCCTAGAAAAATATATGGTGGAAGAAAAGGTTAAAATAATTTGCTGAAAGGGGCTTAGGTGTGAAATAATCGTTGGCTCACTGTGTGAGAAACTTCTCCACTGTGTTTTACATTCAGTCATCATCACACATTTGGTGAGTGATCAACAGTACCTTAAATTTAGTACTAATTTTATATTGTCATTCTTACAAAAACTGTGAACAGAAGGAATGAGAAAATAGATATGTAAATAATAAATAAACTTTAAGTAATGATTAATGCCAAGTATTTAAACTAAATTTCTAATACTTGTTTCAAAAGTTTCCACGGAGTATAAGTGAATCTCCACATGGACACTTCATGTTTCTACAACTCTCAGCAACTTCACAAGGTGTCAATGAGCTACTGATGGAAGGAGCATGTCCCACATCCCATTAATTAATCACAAAGGAGACAAAAGATATAATCATTAATCTATTTCAACTCAATTTACTGTTTATCAAAATGCTACTATTAAAATTACTGTTAATCATTGCTACTCCCAGGTTAGATGAACAAATATCAAAATTTCACATATAATCTTTAAAATACTTATCTTTTACAGAAATTCTTTCATCCCATAAATCATGTCTGCTTACAGTTTACCAAAAGAAGAAAATTATTTTAACAAAAAGGAATAATGTCTAAATTTTACCTTGCCGGGCATATTTCTTCCCATTTAAATCAATAGCAAAATCTTCAGGGTAGAAGTCAATTATACTAGAATCCTGTATCAGGGAGAAAAGCAAAGATTCAAAACAAAAGTCACATATTTCTGTTATAAAGAATTTGATACAACTTTCATTCAAGTTATCAGGCCTGATAAGAAAATGAAGTTTCATTCCTTTTAAAAAATGTTATTAAGATATCAGGTCACTAATCCTGGGCCTAGTAAAAACAAAATTAACAATTTTATTTTAAAAGATGAAAATAAAAAGGCCTTATTATAAAAGAATTTTAGAACTGACGACTGTGGGCCCAAGACAGTGAAGAGTTTATTAACTCTAATAATTCCTACTTCTCAGCTGGGTGTCACTCTTTCTAGCTAGGACACAAAACACACGCAGCGGTGACTGCAGGTAAACCAGCCTTCATGCTCTGGTACCCACCACACATGGCTGGAACCAATAAAAATAATGACTCACAGGTATGCTGAGAACAAAATGACTGTTATAAGAATTTCTCCCAAACACACATCAATTTTATTTACTGGGTAGGGTACTGATGGCCAAGGAAAGCAGGGAAAAAAAAGTAGCAAAAAATATACAGAAGAATCCAAATACTTTTACTTTGTTTCTGGACTTCACTATTGTAACTATAAGATGCAAAAGCAATTGTGACTAGTGCTAGCAAAATGTACGACAAAAATCCAGTTATCAACACACTCAAAAACTAAGACACTCACAGGATCACTCGTGAGCTTCCGCCACGATGGAGGTAGGAAGTTACCACTTGCAGCTGGAAAAACTCCCATAAGTTGTTCCAGTCGTTTAAACTGCAAGAAAGAAAAAAAGTTTAAGATAAGACACAATTTTTATCTAAGCCAAAATTCTACAAATGTTATGGCTCTAAATACTCAAGCTTACCGGTTTAGTACCCTTCTCAAAATCAGAAGGCATGTCTGCAACACCTTCAAAGTCTGAAGCAAATGGTGCATAATGAAATGGATAATACCACTTCCAGGAAGCACAGCCCTAAAATCAGTAAAAACAAACAGAAAACAACAACAAAAACAAATCTATGTTAATGATGGACACGGTAAAGACAAAAAAATTAAACTATCAACCTATAATATTCTACTGATAAAACATATGACTTCTGGTACATATTCCATGTATTAATTTTTTTCCATGAGTCCTCAAAGATGTTTGGATTAAATCTAAACTTTTACTGCGTATCAACGGCTCCTTGATTTAAAAAATACTGCAAAGCATCTTTAATAATCAGTAGTTAATACCAAACTTTATACTAACAAACACAATTTGGTGAAGATTTTTATCCTTAAAATGTGTTTGGTGACATTTCTTTCCAACTCGAGAGCTGCTATCATCCCATAAAATGAAGAACAACTGCAGCTGACACTCACTGAGTGTACAGGTGGGTAAGGGACATCACTAGAAGAGTGACTGAGAGTAAAAGAGCCAAAAGTTTCATTTTACAATTCCCTATTATATTTTCATGTGAAAACTTTCTCTTTACTTTAAAAATATTTAAGTAAACCAATCAAAAAGAAAAAACAGTAAGTTATACTCAAAGAAAAGAGAAACCTTCCTGAAATGAGTTTTGACTCTGCGCCTAGTGAATTAAAATCCTGAGGGTCAGAGCGGGCCCAGTGGCACAGCAGTCAAGTTCACACGTTCCACTTCAGCGGCCCAGGGTTCGCTGGTTTGAATCCTGGGCTCGGACCTACTCATTGCTCATCAAGCCATGCTGAGGCGGTGTCCCACATACAAGAACCAGAAGGATTTACAACTAGGATATACAACTAGGTACTGGGAGCTTTGGGGAGAAAAATGTTGAGGGTCTGAGTAAAACACGAAATGAGAATATTTTACAATTGATACTTAGTGTATTAAATTACTTTCTACTTTCCAACAAACTTCACCTATTCCCAAGTCACATCAAATTTGCTTCACTCCCCAAGCACGAAACCAGGTATTATCAGTGCTACAATCCCCTATATGTCCGCCTAATCTCTCACCAATCTGACATCTCATTTATCAAAAGCTTTAAGTCAGATACAGATTATTCCAATGAGAATGCACTTCATGTAACATCACTACACTATATGGAGGAAATGGTATCATTCAAATTCCTTTCAAATTCTTACCAGTTATTTTCCAGGCTTTTGTCCTTTGTTCAGTCATTTAGCAACTGTGTATTAGTTACTCTGTTATTTTTTATTCCAACTAAACAAAACAATAAACTTTAATAATTTTAAAGACCAAGTACTCTCAACCACAGTATTTAATGCTGAAATTCTTTAGCATAACAAAAATTAGCTTCGTTTATATATTAACACCTAAGGAGCTTCAAAGGCTTTACAAACAAATCTTATTTAATAAGTAATGAATTTCTTTATAGGAAGCTTGAAAATATGAGTCTGGGTTCAATTTCAGAATACAGCTCAACAACACACACTATTATAGAAATAACTATTTTCTTAAAATGATTAACTAGAGATTTAGAGGAAAATATTCATTTTGTACCTGGTAATAATATCGAAGAACCCAGCAGAGCCCTTCAACGTAAGACTGTACAACTTTACAACGGAATTTGTCATCAGCTGCATCAACGTCAAATTTGTTCTTGTAGTACCACTGCTTCCAACCAGCTTCCCAAAGCCTAAAAATCAGGCAAAGCCAGTTCATGTTGAATTCATACACTTTCAGTAACTAGCTACCAATTTATCATCCAAATCAATTTATACTTAATATCCAGGTAAAATGTAAATGAGTTAAACAGTAATATTAACATAGCTTCATTTAATTATTTCTAAAAAGTCCACTTTCACAGGATTTATTATCAACTTAAAGATAGTTAAACGTTAAAAACTCAAACACTGATTCTAGAAAGATCATTACAAAACTACAGTAAAAAAAAAAAAGAGAATAACCATTTATTAAAGTAGATACACAACACTTGTTTGCTCAGATTTTCATACTGTTTTACATGTTTTTTTGATTGTAGAACAATTCTAAAACTACATTTTAAGATGCAAATACTGAAGATATTTTATATAGTTCAAGTTCCTCAGTTTGTTAAAGTATATCTAAATTACACAAAGAAAGTCAACTAAATTACTTTTTTAAAAAAGAATAATCTAGAAGCCAGGCAGAAATTAAGTATATACCTACTCTCCCTATCCTTGGGCCTTCTCCCTCATTCAGCAAAGCGTTGTTGGCATAAGTGAAGGACACGGACACACACACACACGTTCTGGTAAAACTTAGAAGGAGGTCATCAATTCACTAAATTTTCATTAATCACTGAAAATACAATGTGAAAAACCACATTTTCACTCAAAGTATATTTTTTTATTTTTTTAAGTACTCATTTCTCAATCTCTGAAAGATTTAAAGATGCCAAAGAATACTAAAAAAAAATCAAGAACGATCAAGAACATCAGGATGATTCTCCATTAAGGGCTCTTTTCTACCATGTGCCAGATCTTACTAATTAATTGCAGTCATGTTTCAGAATACACCATATCAATTTTTTTTATTTACTTTTTTTTTGAGGACGATCAGCCCTGAGATAACATCCAATGCCAATCCTCCCCCTTTTTGCTGTGGAAGATTGGCCCTAGGCTAACATCCATGCCCATCTTCCTTTACTTTACAGGGGATGCCGCCACAGCATGGGTTGACAAGAGGTTGAACCTGCGAACCCCAGGCCGCCGAAGCGGAGTGCGCACACTTAACTGCTGTGCCACCGTGCCGGCCCCTACACCATACCAATTTTAACTTTGCCCCCACGCAAAAGATTTACAGAACATCAATTAGGAGAAATATCTTCTATCCATAATGTTGAATATCACTATTTTACAGAAACTACTAATGAAATAAATGCTAAAAACTCCAAGCATTTCTTGATAGAAGCAATTCTACTTTGATTATCTTCAGCACCAAAATTAAACAATAAAGTACTAAAAAAATCAAGTTCACTATTAAGCTGATATTGATCATGATGGCTACATGGTAAAACAAAAAATATACTCCAAGAGTTACAGAAGCAGAGGATAAAAACTCAGATCAGGTAGATGCTCAATCACAAGTCACCACAGATCTCTGAATCTGACATCAAAAGATGTTGGGAAAATACAGAACCAGACATCACACTTCTGAAGTTTCTAATCATAAATACAAACACATCATCCACGTCCTATAAAAGAAGCATGAGCTGTGAACCACTAATGTTTAACTTTAAAATAAATCATTTTGCAAAATTCTAAATGAGTTACAATTATTGAGGTTGTTGGCCCTTTGCACTTGAGCCCAGGGTTCAAATCCAGATTTAATCACACAAGAAGCTGTTAATCTTATTATATAATGATCTCAAACTTCTGTATAAATTAAAGAATCCAATTTTCCTATTATAAATTTTAAGTATATAGTTAATGGGAATCTTCTCTGTCATGAACTATAGTTGTGCATATGCAACTTCGCGGTTTTTAAAAATATATTTATCTCTTAACCGAAAGCCTTTTGCATATTTCATTTTAAAGAAGAAACTTTTCAATTGAGATGATTAAAACAAACTATATCAAGTAACCAAATGTAACTGAACTTTCTGGGTTAAGCAGCTTGAAAATTTAATCTCATAACAGTAACATTCAGATCACATAGAGCTAAACACCTCATGTCTAGCCGATCTAGTGCCTGGTCTCAGAGGGAAAAGTGGCTCGGAGGACGAAAACCAGCATGCATACTAATCTAGATACTTAGGTTTAACAGCTATAGCTTACACATCTCACTGGAATTTACTGACTATCCTAACCCTCCACATTAATTACTGGTGGATAAAAAGATCACAGGCAAGCATCTGAAGGCACTGCTGCTCTAAGCTAAATAGCATTAATTAGACGGCATCTATTTCAGCAATTTGCTAACAAAGTGCTACCAAAATATGGCTTCACCTGACGTTATCCTCTGGTTCAGGTTCACTGTCACTGTCTTCTGCTTTTCGCTTAATTCCTCCTATCGGAGACGGGGAGCCATCAGAAGTGAAACTCGTATTAGGAGATACTGAAGGACTCTGTAGACAATTATGACATTACAGAGGAAGGATTTAATTATTCATTTCACATAAGAAGTTACATCCAATTACTGTTACCACCATGCTCCACAGTAATACATTTTTTTTTAAGCTATTAAATAGATATGGTAAATATATTTAGAAAGTATAAAGACTGATCTTGGCATACTCTACCTCTCCAAAAAAGAATAATATAGTACCAAGCCTCCTACGCTTAAACTCAAAAGAATTTGAACATTAAGGTAAAAACTGCTTCAGAAGAAATAAGAAAAACTTAATTTCATAGATTTTTTTTTTTAATTATAGGACTTGAACATTTTCTTCCTTTGGTGGTTCCCTCGTGTTATGAATTTGTGATCACTTTCCACCAATTAACTAACAAAGCTGTAAGGGGAAAAATATATATATATGTATATAAATTAATACATAAAATACTCAATGCTGGTGAGAATAAAGTTAGATGTAAGTGGTTCAACCTAGTACAAAGATTCTAGAAAGCAACAGTTTAATGAGACTCCGCCAGATATCTGTTAAACTATTTTATACCTGTTGTTTTAAAATTCATTGTACAAATAAAATCTATTAGTCATCTTAGAAAAATGCAGCTTTTATTATTTCAAAGACTTGGATACCACTTTAAATTTACCATTATCTTCCCTTTGTACCTAACTCAATGAACATAGTAGCACCCTAAAGTATTTTAATATTTAACTAAAAAATTAGGGGCAGCTTGGTGGCATAGTGGTTAAGTTCACACACTCCGCTTCAGCAGCCCGGGGTTCACAGGTTCAGATCCCGGGGGCACACCTACACATCACTCAGCAAGTCATGCTGTGGTGGCATCCTACATACAAAATAGAGGAGGATGGGCATAGATGTTAGCTTAGGGCCAAACTTTCTCAGCAAAAAGAGAAAGATTGACAACAGACGTTAGCTCAGAGCCAATCTTTCTCACACACACACACACACAAAAATTAAAATGTTCTGCAACTTTAATGTTAAATGACCAAAAACCGAAGTGGCAGAAAATGTTTTCATGGTAAAGTTTTTCTTCTGTTATTCACAGTATATTAGATATTTCAAGTAAATTATTTTTAAATCAAGAACTCAGGAGCCTATTTTAATGATACTGTAACTAAAACCTCAGCATGAACGTAGTTCACAACAAAGGTCAAGAAAAGTTACAACAAAGCAAAACTATATTTCACATAGAGCTCACAACACTTTCCTTTAATAAATGTATAATATCAATTTTATTCATGATACTGTATGGCTAATACTATCAAAAAAAAAAAAAGAAAAGAAAAAAGAAAACAGGGGCCAGCCCTGTGGCCTAGTGGTTAAGTTTGGGGCCCTCTGCTTCAGCGGCCCGGGTTCAGTTCCCGGGCACAGACCTAAAACTCTCGTTGGCAGCCATCTATATACAAAATAGAAGAAGATGGGCACAGATGTTAGCTTAGGGCAAATCTTCCTCAAGCAAAAAGAGGAAGATTGGCAACAGATGATAGCTTAGGGCCAATCTTCCTCACCAAAAAAAACCCAAAAAAAAACCCCACAAAGAATAAAAATAAATCCAGGAAGGCACTGTTGTACTTGGAAAATGAGATGGGTATTTTCAGTCAGACACATCTGAGTCTGAAATACCAAGTCCAACCTTTAACAGCTGTATGGCCTTGGGCAATTTATTTAACCTCTGTCAACCTCAACTTCAAACAGGGATGATACTGTTCTATCTCTTTACAGGTTATAGCAAGGAGTAAATGAAACAATATATGTGAACCATCAAAGCTGCCTGCCTGGCGCATGGCGGTTAACCATTCAGGAAGTCATCCCTATTAGTTTTTTTTTTTTTTTAAAGATTTTATTTATTTATTTTTCCCCCAAAGCCCCAGTAGATAGTTGTCTGTCATAGTTGCACATCCTTCTAGTTGCTGTATGTGGGACGCGGCCTCAGCATGGCCGGAGAAGCGGTGCGTCGGTGCGTGCCCGGGACCCGAACCCGGGCCGCCAGCAGCGGAGCGCGCGCACCTAACCCCTAAGCCACGGGGCCGGCCCGTCCCTATTAGTTTTTAAACAACACTAATCCATTTGGATTAAATTATGAGAGTGATGTTCCTATCAATCATCTAAGTACAGAGAAGTTGTAAACAAAGCAATCTTTCCCAAATTCACAAACAAGATATAAATTATCTTTAGACAACAAAAAGAATATACCTTCAAGGGAAAAAAAGAAGAAAAGAAGGTGTTTGCTCTTTAGCGCTAAATATCTGATGCTCTTTTCTGCTCTATCTCTACTAACAAAAGTATTCAGAAATATTCTTTCCTAAACATACCAGAGTCATACCAATTCATTCAAATTTCTTTTTAAAAAGCTGTTTTTGCAATCAAAGTTTACTAAACTGAGAATGGTCACAAATATAATGAAACTACACTTCAGAATGCAAAATTTAAAAACATTTTTATGAGGAAACAGAAGCTATCTAATAAAACATTAACCATGTTGACCATCAGTAGATACCAGTCAAGTACTGGAGCCCAGCACACCCAAACAGCTCAGAAAAAATAACACAGCAAAAATTCATAACTTTAAAGGCTTCCTTTAAATAAACTGGTAATTTGGCTTCATGATGTCCTTCAATTCAACACATTCTAGATGAAAACTCCTCTATGCAAAGATTCCAGTAGAAATAACTGTATCAAGGAGAATTAAGACAGGATCAAATAAGCAACCTAATCACCAATCTCCCCATTCCCATTCCCATGGCAGACATTATTAATCAATGTAGTCTAATCCTGTGGAGCCTGAATATTGGAATCTTTCTCAAAGCAATCATAGCTGGCAAAGTTTAAACCTACCTGCCTCCCTGAGATTAAGAAAAAAGCATTTTATCATCAACGTGGTCTTAGCAATACTAGTCACTCGCAGTTCATTCTGTGAGGACGGTAGTCACTATAATCTTAAATGATGGACATCAGCTTTTTCCATTCTACACAAGAATCTCACTGCAAAACATTTCACTGACTCTCCATATCCCACTCTGTTAATGGTGTAAGGAATAAGACAAGAAAGGAAAAACAGACCAAAAAACACAACAGAAACCCCAGCCGCTTCTCTCAGAAGATGGAAAATCTCTTTCCAAATTCCAAATCTAAGGTCCTAAAACTTCTAAGTGTGAATTTATGGGAATATAAATTCAACCAGTCTCATGATATGGCAAAAATTTCACATATAGGGTTGCCTTGTAATAAAGGATTTGAGCAGCAATAGGATAACTATTAGAATAATGAAATTTAAATATCCCAACTTATGTAATTTCCTTTAATTTCCTTGGATATATCATAGCAAAAGTTTACATAGGATACTGTACCTTATATAATATCTTTCCTCCCTCTACAACATTCTCTCTTTCTCTCGTGCCTATTAGCCTGAAATAAGCAATAGCTTTGATTACCTTTTGTCTGTGTACATTAGTTCACGGTCTGTTCCCTTACCCCTGCTGCTGCCCTGCCGGGTGCTCTGAGCTCATGGTCTGCTGCCATTACAGGAAGCTACTGAACAGAGCATAGCCTTGCTGGCTGAGACGATTTGCTTCTGCAGTCTGGATTACAACGTTCAAATAAGGAGGAATACCATGAGGCAAATCCATTCAGTTCCTGAGTTTATAAATAGGGAGCAACTGAGCCAGCCCTGATGGCCTAGCGGTTAAAGGTCGGCGCGCTCAGGGCTGGCCCCGTGGCTTAGCGGTTAAGTGCGTGCGCTCCACTACTAGCGGCCCGGGTTCGGATCCCAGGCGCGCACTGAAGCACCGCTTGTCCGGCCATGCTGAAGCCGCGTCCCACATACAGCCACTAGAAGGATGTGCAACTATGACATACAACTATCTACCGGGGCTTTGGGGGAAAAAAAAAAAGGAGGAGGATTGGCAATAGATGTTAGCTCAGAGCCGGTCTTCCTCAGCAAAAAGAGGAGGATTAGCACGGATGTTAGTTCAGGGCTGATCTCCCTCACAAAAAAGTTTGGCGCGCTCCGCTTTGGCAGCCCAGGTTCGGTTCCTGGACGCAGAACCACCCCACTTGTCTGACAGTAGCCATGCTGAGGTGGCGGATAGAACTAGAAGGACTTATAACAAGAATATACAACTACGTACTAGGGCTTTGAGGAGGGGGAAAAAAAGAGGAAGACTGGCAACAGATGTTAGCTCAGGGCAAATCTTTCCCAGCAACGAAAAAAGAGCAATAAAAAAAATTTGGATAATGAGAGCTACCTTAAAATATGTATTCAGATATATTCCACGTCTGAGTTGGAGAGTGAGAGTGTAGGCAGTGAGGAGTACCTGTATTTGACAAACTGAGGAATACTACTCTGCAAAATGCCCATAACTGATCCCTGGGAGAAAAGGGGAAATATGGCAGCAAAACCACCCTCTTCTCTTGCTCTAGCTATGAGACATTTGGATGTCCTGTCATGCTTCTGGCACCATCACCACCCAGTACCTTTGGGGAAGCAGGAAGCACTGTGGCCCGACTGCATTAGAGAAACACTGCAGCCACTTAGCTATCCACATTTACATGTATGTTCTTTTCTTTCACATCATTTAGATATTTTCATATTAATAAGGATTTAACAGAGTTAAAAATATCTCAAGGCAAAAGAAATTCAGAAAAACTATAAAACAAAACAACGCCAGGCTAAGTGATCAAATTCACACACAACTGTAAGAGGCATCTGAAAGTCACCACTCTTCAATGCTACATAAAAATAAGTTACTTACAGAATTATTCTGCATCCTCATTTCATAGGCTGCTTGTCTCGGATTACTGGCTACTTGAGAACCTGGTGAATTTCTTGAACCCAAGGCATGAGGGTTTAATATTCCACCAGGAGTGAAAGCTGGTTGATCTCTCTAACATAAATGGAAATGAATGTAGAAATTAAAATTAAATCACAACACAGTTAGATGACAGGAAGAAATGAAGGCAATGGAAAAGAGTCCCTGCTGTAAGCTCTTTAAAGATGAAATGGATTTCCGTTAACATTACAGGGTTGTCTACAGTTTGATTTGATGGTAACTCACCCTGTAAACAATAGTCTGTAATATTTAATAACTCTGCTATAAAAGTACATATAATACACTTTTCTGATACACAGAAGCTATTCAAATCTCATTAGGTTATTCCCTTATGTTCACTTACAATTTCAAAATGCATGCAAGACACAATTTTAGGCAAATAAAGATAACTATTAAGGTAAAAAAATAAGCCAAGAGTTTGATTTATACTTAGGAAATACAACTTCTATTTATCCTTCACCTTGATGGAATTTAACTCTTTGTTTCCAATTAGTTAGAGCTATGATTATAGCTACAGTAGGTGACAGTCATGGCCGACTGATAAAAGATATTTTTTAAACAGACACTGACTGAAAGAAAATAATAATATATAAGGTAGACATCAAACATGCCCTTCCCGATCTAAGTGGTTTTGAACCCACCTGCAACAATCAATAACTCTACTTTTCTCCCTTATAGGTTCCTGAAATTGCTCGATTCTAATAAAATATAATAATAAAAAGGTGGTCCCCAAACTCCATTTGTTTAAAATCCAGTAAGGAAGACAAGAAAAACAAAAACTTAAGAAGTTAAGTGACTATAAAGTGTTATGCAATTAACTAAGCAAACAAATATCACAAGCGAGAAGCACTAGAGTTAAAAGGAAGGACTGCTCAACCTGGATTACAAGCAGAAGCAATAGGGAGGCCTCGTGGAAAACGTAAGATGGGAGGGAGCCGTGAAGTCAGAAACCCACTTAGAGGGACCAAACAAAGGCAATGCTCGGAGTCAGGAGGGACTTGGTATATTTAGAAGACAACTGGGGAAAAGCAGGGTGAGAACTTGACCAGATCATAGTATGCTCTGCACGCCAGACTAAGATAGAACTGGATTCTGCGGAAACTAAGGAGTCACTGGTAATTTCTGAGCAGAGAAACAACAAAGTTTCGAGTGTTGTGTTCTAGGAAGAGTAACCTGACAAGGATATAGACAGAGTGTAGTAACTTTCAAGAAGATACAAAGAGCTAACTATTTTTATTACAAAAACAATACCCAATTACCATAAAAAATTCAAATAGCGGGGCCGGCCCGGTGGCGCAAGTGGTTAAGTGCGCGCGCTCCACTGCGGCGGCCCGGGGTTCGCTGGTTCGGATCCCGGGCGCGCACCGACGCACTGCTTGGCAAGCCATGCTGTGGCGGCGTCCCATATAAAGTGGAGGAAGATGGGCACAGATGTTAGCCCAGGGCCGTCTTCCTCAGCAAAAAAAAGAGGAGGATTGGCGGATGTTAGCACAGGGCTGATCTCTTCACAAAAAAAAAAAAAAAAATTCAAATAGCTAAGTGCTACCCGGCCCCTCTGGCCCATCAAATATATCCCCTCAGACTCTAGAGCTTAGAAAGGACTTTAAAACTGACACCAGCATTCCTTCTCAGGTAAGAGGCAGCTGGGTAGACATTACGTCCCTAACAAACTACTGAGTAAGGAATAAAAAGCTATCTTACTCCCAAATTGTAAATGTATGTTATTGCCAATCTGATGAAATGAATTAAAACTCACCTTCATTCTCTTTCTCTTTTCTTGCTGTCGTCTTCTAAAACTGTCCTAAAAGTATAACATCCACATATTCTGTCAAATAATTACACAAAAATGTAAGAGTTAAACATTACCAGGAATGATTTGGGAGACAAAGTTTTAAAGGAAGACCCCAGAAACGTAACTAATTAAACTAGGCAATGGACTATATGTTCAAAGTGCTGCCTATCAGAACTTTAGATAGACAGAGAGCATTCTAAATTGAGTTTAGATACAATTTAATTATTCCTCTTAATTTTTTTCAGATAGTTTTTGATATCATTTCAGGAAAGAATGCAAGAGTCATAACAAAGACCCTCTGTTTTACCCTGGAGCAAGTAGCCCACCAATACGGAGAAGACACAAATAAGTAACTCCCCACTTACTTTGGGCCACTCAAAGGCCTCCTTTACCCCAGAAAGCACTCCTCCCACGCCCAAGTTTCTGTGAGCATCAAGGCACTGAGACGACAGCTACGGTGGCCAGGGCTGCTGCTGTGGACTGAAACAGGGGCCAGCAGGTCCTGTACTGACTGTCATTCTACCAGCAGCTGCACTTCCATCACTTCCAAGTCAGTACTGCCACCTGCAATATAACACCCTATGGAGATCTGAACTTTGTGCTTTCTGCCAGGAGAGGGGCTGAATGCTGGACACATGGTGACTGACGACCTTAAAACCTCCTAAGACAGCAAAACCACCAATTCCTTTAATCAAGCTTTTGCCCCATCTTTAAACTCATCTAGGTCACCAATGACCCACAGACTGTGAAATCCATTACTCAGTCTTCAGTCCGTATCTGACCGTGACTCTTCCTTCTTGATCCGTGCTCTTCACTTGGCTTCCAGGACACTACACTCACCTGGTTCTCCTCTTTCACTCTTGCTGAATGCCTTCACTCCTCAACTTCCCAACACCTTAATACTGGCGTTCCTCTTCACCCAGTACTTGGACCTCACACTCTCATGGGAGTAATCATCCAGTCTCACGGCTTTAAACACCATCTACGTGCTGATGACTCCCCAGTCAGGACCTCTCCCCACTCAACATCTCCACTTGGGTGTACAAACTTCACATGCCCCAAATGGCATCCCCACCCCTAGCTTTGTGCCTCCCAGTCTTCTTTATCACAGTAGCTCAGACCATTTTTCAATTGCTCAGACAAAATGCTTTGGAGTCATTCTTAATAGCTTTCCTTCTCTCACCCCTAGCATTTAATTCACCAGCCAAATCCACTAGTTTTACCTTCAAAACATGTTCAGAATCCAATTACCTCTTATCAATCTCCACTGCCACCATGTTGGCTCCCTTGGATTATCGCAAAAGAGCCTAATTCGGCTCTATGTTTCTATCTTTGCCTCCATACAGTTAGTCTCAACAGGGCAGCTAGAGTGATCCTTTTATAATATGTGTCAGATCTTGTCACTTTTATACTCAAAACCCTCCACTGATGCAGAGTGAAAGCTAAAGTTCTTATAATGACCTACAGGGTCCTACCAGATCTGGCCCTCCACCTTCTTTCTGACCTCCTCTCCTACCCCTACTACTTTCCCTTTGCTTCCTCTGTGCCTGCCACACTGGCTCCTTGCTGTTCCGTGAACATCCTGGGTAACCTCCTGCCCTAGAGCCTTTGCACTGGCTATTCCTTCTGTCTGAAATGCTCTTCCTGCAAACACCTGCATGATTACTCCCTCATATCCTTCAAAGTCATCTGTCAGTGAGGCCTTCTCTAGTCATCTTTTCTAGAACTGCAATGTCCTCATGTCCACCTTCCCAGATACTTCCTCATCTGCTTTTTTCTTCACAGCACTTATCACTCTCTAACACATGACACACTTTACTTAGTTTTTGTGTTTATTGTCCATCTCCCACGGAAGAATATCAGCTCCATGAGGTCAGGAATTTTTGTCTGCTTTTTTCTTTTGTTTGTTGTTGTATCAGTAACACTCAGAATACTATTTAGCACATGGTAAACACTTAATAAATATATGCTGAATAAATGAAGAAGATTTGCAAGACAAAAGGCAAACATCAAAGCTCATAAAATAAAAAGCATCATATTTCTGACCTAACTGCTCAATTTTAATAATAAATATTGATGTATTCCTCTTTTACCATGTATTCTGCTGGTCAGTTAAATATCTATTTCTAAGGGTGGTAGTTACACATAAGCAAAATAGGTACACCTGGTTGGACTTTACTGATCTTTAATTTTTGTGTGCTATGAACTCCTTTGGAAGTCTGTCAAAAGCCGGAGACACACTTCCTGGGAAAATACGCACACCTAGATACTATTATATTGAATTTCTGAGGGTTCATAAATTTCCCTGATGTCCAACTATGCTGACAAACATCATATGATGTCAGGGATACCAAAAACGATCCAAAGCTTTCAAATGCCCTCTCTGCCAGGCCAGCTGGAAACTTTATTACTCAAATCTGAAGCACTCTGGTACCTATCAAATCCCATACATCCCACTCTAATGGCAAATATCACCAATACTTAATAGTACAGAGTAACCTAAAACCACATAAAAGGACTGTTCTAACGTGAGGCTTTTACACCAAGTACTACACCGTACGTGTAGTTTTTTCTGAAGCATAAATGGCAGCAGGTCAGGTGGAGCCACCATAATTGTTGAAGGCTTAGTTAAAAATGGCTGTCCTGATAGACATTTGATATCCTAGACAAAGTCAGTTACGCTATTTAAATTTTACATGTGAAAAATTCTTGCCATCACAGAACATTACCAAGTACCAAAGGCTTTAAAAAGAACACTTACAGTCTACTCACACTGTTATATAAAATGGTACCCAAGGTTCTAAAAAAGAGATCACTAGCTATAGCATACAAAGCTGAAGAAAATATAAAATCTTGTCAGATGCAATGACATGTTTTAATCTGTTAGGAGATAATGAAGCAATGTAGCAATATTATTATGTTGCTATTTGCTCAAAATAGCCATATGACTTTTTATAAAATCAGTTTCTAAAAGGATTTCCTTCACTCTCTTTCTAAAAAGCTACTATCCGCTCATTTTACCCACTGCTTGCCTCCCTTGCCACTCTTTCACAACCACCCTGCAACCTACTCTGCCTCCAGGCTACTGCCCCTCCACCCCACTAACTCTTCAGGACCTCTGAGCCCCTGGTCATGGACTAGGGGCCTATCTCACTCTGACGCCTCTGGCAGCACCAGTGGCTTCTCATCTCTTCAGGGATTTCCTCCCACCTCTCTAGAACTGACTCCCCTTTCTCCTTAACATCTATGCTTATTAAGGTTTCTGTTGGAGGCACTTGAACTCCATACAAAGCTCCAGGGATTTCAACTTCACACTCATGAGGTGAAGTATTCTGCTAATGTTCTCAAATCTCCTTCCAAAAGACTTCTGCCCTGAGCTTTACACATATCCATCTAACTGCTTCACGGACTTTTCTCCTCTCAGGTGTCCTGTGACCCCTCCAACTCAGTATCTCCAAAATGAACCTCAATTTCTACCTTGTCCTCACCTCAACCTGCTTTACCCCCACTGCTTGCTGTCTCATGAACGGCCCAACCACACTCCCAACTGCCTAAGCCAGACGGGACTTCTCACCTAAGCACTCACTCCGTCATATGTCATCAATTTCCAAGTGCTTTATTGTTTTATTTCTTTCTTTTATGTTTAATTGCTTACTCAGAGCTGCAACCCTCTGCCTAGACTGATGCTATCTAACCCAGAGGCCCCTACACTCCACTACCAGAGTACAGAGTTCCTAGGTCTTCACCTGACTTCCACAGCATAAACATTTCCTATAAAACATGGCATCCACTAGTTCATTCCCAGCATTCTTCCAGTCTTGGAGCCCTCATTTCACATCCCGTTGATCAGACACGTGTTTGGATTTTTATCTTAATCAGGATTATGAAGAGAGAAAAAAATTACAGTGCAATTCACACAGTGTGCAATACACAGTTCCACACAGCAAGCATCACAGCCTTTATAAAATAATCAAAGCACTGGCCACTCATGATTACATTGGCGTTTGACACACTATAATAATATAACAACGCACTCAAAGGGGTTAAAAGTACAATCACAGGATCATCACAGCCTATTACAGACAGAAGCAATTTAGCTACTGCAATAGAAACACTTTACCTCATCCTCCTTTCTCTTTTTAAAAATGCTATCCTCAACTTCACCAACTGCTAACATGATCATCTGTACTCTTTGCAGATTGACATAACCACTTTCTGTAAGGTAACCCTGTAAGTGATAAAATACATGTAAAATAATCTTCTTATAAAAGCAAATACTTCTGTTTTGAAATTTTTTTCAAGAATGAACTCACTCCAGTTTTGTGAACCACATTTTTGTATACGTTAACCAAACGGTCAATTGCACCTTCGCTGCCACCAGGAAACAAACATTATGTATTAGGACCAGTACGCACTGTAAGCAAGAAGGCTACAACAGTAGTTTAAAAACCCACACAAACACACATACCGAATCTCTAACGACAACAGGTGAAGAAGGAGTCATTTCCCACAAAGAAGCACATGAAGACCCAGTCATCAACGCTCCTCTCAACATCAAATGTGAATGGTAGGCTGGCCATGGTGAGCTCTCTTTCCAAATACTACAACCAAAAAGGAATGCTGCCACTAAAGCTATGAAACGGCACTCTGTTTTAGAGGGCTGATTCTAGTGATTATTGCTCCATACCTCACGAAAAACATTAAGACGAAGGAAGATAAACTCTCCTTCTGCCCAAGGAAGACTATCTGCAAGTTCATCGTGCTGCAACAAAAGGAGTAAAGATTAAACAAGTCTACTCTAAACCCTGTAATTTTTTTCCAGCCAAACGAACATTATAGCTTATTTTAAAGCAAGATCCATTTTAATATCACAAGTACTAAATAAAAAAAGAACTCACCAAACCATTTTAAAAATAAAAACTACCCATAATCCCAATCATACCTAGACCAGGGATCGGCAAATGTTTTTTGCAAAGGGCCAGATAGTAAATATATATATTTTACCCTGTGCGGGACACACAGGGTCTCAGTTGCATATTCTTTCATGTTTTATTTCGTTTTTACAACCTTTTAAAAATATAAAAACCAGGGCCGGCCCCCTGCATAGTGCTTAAGTTTGGCATGCTCCACTTTAGCGGCCAGGGTTCGCAGGTTCGGATCCTAGGCGTAGACCTACACCACTAGTCAGCCGTGCTGTGGTGGCAACCCACATATAACATAGAGGAAGACTGGCACAGATGTTAGCTCACGGCTAATCTTCCTTTAAAAATAAAAAAAAAGTAAAAACCATTCTTAGCTCATAGGCCAAATCTAGAGGGCTGGAGTTTGCCAATCTCTGACAGATAGCCAACCAGTATTTTGATGTGTATGCCTCTAGACCCTTCTCTGTGAGCATACAGTATATTTCTTACCTGCTCTTTTCACTCACTATGTCTTTTAAAGAGGTACCATATTCTTAAAACAGATAGAAACCTCTTTAGAGACTGGATATAATCAAGTGAACCCAAAATATGCAGAAACTAGGAGTAACTTAAAAGTATCAAGAAGTTTAAAGTATCAACAAGTTTAATATATTTGATTTGTAGTTCCTTTTAAGAATAACCATTTGAAACATTACTTGTACAAACAAATCATGTGCCATGGACATTATTACCTATGAGACTTAAGCCTCGTATACTTACAAGCTATGTTAGAAAAAGTGGAGAGTAGAAAGAATGAGTACATGCATGCTTTTGAATGTGTCGTTAAAGAGTTTTCAAAGACACATTTCTATGAGAGGGAACAGAGAAAGTAATTAAAAAATCTAATCAAAAATAGTCTTCTCTTTATTTTAAAAATGAAGCAACCTGAATATATTTAATGCTGTTCAATTATACACTTAAAAATAGTTAAAATGGTATATTTTGTATTATATATTACAACATAAATGTACCTTGAAAATATAATGCTAAGTGAAAGAAGCCAGCCAAAAAAAACCCATATACTATATGATTCTATTCATAGGAAAGTCAGAATAGGGAAATCTATAGAGACAAAAAGTAGCTTAGTGGTTGCTTAGGGATGGGGTAAACAGGGTCAGGGGATAAAGGGATGGTAGCTGAAGGGTTCAGGCTTCTTTTTGAGGTGATGAAAATATTCTAAAATTTACTGTGGTGATGGTTACACACATCTGCGAATATATAAAAAAACCCCACTGAATTATAAACTTTAAATGGGTGAATCGTATGGTATGCGATCATATCTCAATAAAGAGATATGAGATCATATCTCAAAAAAAAATTGAGATATGGAATAATATCTCAATAAAGCTGCCTAAAAAATGTAGTAGCCAGCTCCAAAAAAAAACATCATAGTGAAGAAAGCAGAATGTAGGGTCAGGGAGCAACATCGCTTTTGTTCATCATTAATCCTTCCTGCCCTTAAAGCCATGCCTGCATGTTGGCAAAAAAAAAAAAAGAACTAAATGAAGTAGACGAGTGACAGGAAAAAAGCAGGGTAGGAAACCTGGATTTCACCACATGAAAAGAGCACAATTCTACACTATGCAATGTCACCAAAAATTAGACATAAAAATATCCTCACTTATACCTGGACATACAAACTACTAAAAACTAACTTACCAAATAAATTTCTGAAACATCAAATGAGTCTGTGTTAAGGCACTGTTTGAAGAACTTAACTTGTATTAATTGATTTAACGCACACAACCACCCTATGTGGTACATATATAGCTGATCTTCATTATTTACAAGTTCCATATTTGTGAATTCACCTACTCACTAAAATTTTTTTGGAGTCCCAAATCAGTATTTGCAGCATTCTCATGGTCATTCGCAAACATGAGCAGAGCAGTGAAAAATTTCAGTCTGTCAACACACACGTTCCAGTTGAGGTCAAACAAGGTGACACTCTGCCTTATTTCAGCTCTCATACAGAAATGACCAGAGGATAGAGATGGTAGGGAGCAGTGCGGTGTAATGCAAGAAGCTCCAGTTCTTTCGAGTTTAGGAGACTTTAAGTCATTTTCCCAAGATCAGAAAGCTAACGAATGGAGGACTGTATGAGCCAAGGACACAAAGTGAAGAAATTGATGGTTGAATGAATTAATTGTTAAAGGGCTAAAAAAAGAGATAAAACGAGATCATAAAAAATACTTAAACCAAAAGAAGAAGAAATGCAGAAGGGAAACAAAAAACAGATGAGACAGAAAACAAACAGTAAGATGACAGATTTAAATCTAACCATATCAATAATCACATTCAACGTAAATGTTCTAAATGCCCCAATTACAAGGCAGAGATTGTGAAAACAGTGTGGCAGTTCCTCAAAAAGGTAAACATGGAATTACCATATGATGTAGCAATTCCACTCATAGGTATACAGCCAAAGAAATGAAAGCAGGAATCACTCACAGGTATACACCCAAAGCATTGATGTGGCATACAGATACTTGTCCACCAATGATCACAGCAGCATTATTCACAACAGTCAAAAGGTAAAAATAACCCAAGTGTCCAAACAAAATGTGATAAACACATACAATGGGATATTAGTCAACCTTAAAGAGGAATGAAACTCTGATATATGCTAAACATGGATGAAACTAGAAAACATGCTAAGTGAAATAAGCCAGACACAAAATGCCAAATACTATATGATTCCACTCATCTTAGGTACCTAGAATAGGCAAATTCATAAGACAGAAGGTAGGGGAGAAGGCAGAACGGGGAATTATTGTGTAATGGGTATAGAGTTTCTGTTTAGGATGATGAAAAAGTTACAGAAATGAGTCACAATGGTTTCACAATATTGTAAATGTACTTAATGTCACTGAATTCTAAACCTTATAATGGTTAAAATGGCAATTTTTATGTTGCGTATATTTTGCCACAATAAAAAAAAAAGGCAGAGATCATCAAACTATAAAAAAGCAAGACCCAAGTGTATGTTGCCTACAAAAACAAACACTTTAAATGTAAAGACACAAACAGGCTAAAAGTAAAAGGATGGAAATAGAGCATGCTAGCACTAGTCAAAAGATCTGGCTATATTAATATGGGACAAAGTAGACTTCAGAGCAAAGAATATTACCAGGGATAAAGAGGACCACTTTATAATGATAAAGGAGTCCATTCATCAAGAAGACATAACAATCCTAAGCATTTATGTACCTAATAAAAGAGCTTCAAAATGCAAGGAGCAAAAAACAATGGAACTAAAAGAAGAAACAGACAAATCCAAAAAATTATAATAGGAGATTTCCACACCCCTACCAATAATTGACAGAACAAGGAGACAGAAAATCAGTAAATGTTGTTCAAGTCTTTCATATCCTATCAACAAACGTGATAACATTTATAGAACACTCCACCCAATACCAGCAGCACATATATCTTTTTAAAGTCAAAATGAAACATTTACCAAGACCATATCCTGGGACATACAACAAATCAGATAAGCTTTTAAAAGATTCAAATTATGCAAAGCATGTTCTCTGACAGGGGAACTAAATTAGAAATCAATAACAGAAAAAAAGTCTGGAAATCCCCCAAATATTTGAAAATTAATTAATACTCTTCTAATAACACGTCATAAAATTTTTCTTGTTTGATTAGAAATTTGTCAACTATCCTTTTTTTCTATAACTGTTCAGCGTAAGGAGCCAGCACAGTTTACTTAAATCATCCCTCATTTATGGACATTTAAGTTATTTCTGACTTGTTTTTTTATTTTGCTATTATAAACAGTATTGTCTTGAACATCCTTGTAGGTAAATTTTCTTCCACATCTGTGGTTATTTAATCATAACACTAGGCATGAAATTGCCTGACTCAAAGGGTAGGTTGGATTGTAACACTTTTAGTGTATATTGCAAATCGTTTTCCAGAAAAGTTATTTCCATTCACAAGAGTGCTTGTTTACCTCCAGCCTTGCCAGCATTAGGGTTTATCATTTTTGTTGTTTTGCTGATTTAATAGATGAAATACACTATCTCGTTATTTTACCTTCATATATATTATTCTATCATACAGAGGTGGGACTTTTTCGTATTCTTATAGAGCATCTGTGTTTCTTAATTTCACCATTCAACTAATGTTCATTTTAAGAACCCACCCAAACCAGACATTGTCAAGGTTTTATTGTCAGTAACCTAATGATGGTCCCTTGTTTGTTTTCCCGTCAGAGTCCAATCCTTCATCCATCTTAAATATTTTTTTCTAAAAATTACTTTTTAAAAATTAGTGCAAAAAGTTAGAATAAAGTTAATGTATGCCATGGCAAGAATAATTAAGCATTAAAAAAGGAAACACCTGAAAACTAATTCCTTCTCTCTTCCCTGACTCCTCAGGTCCCCAGATCTCTCCCACCTCAAGCAACCATTATCACCTGAATTGAGCTTCCTTCCAGAATATTCTATACTTACACATCCATCTTCTATTACATAAATGACAGGACACTGTACATATCATTCTGCGCTTGGTTTTTTCCACATAATAGGTAGCTTATTTCATATCAGTACTTAAGGTTAAAAACAACTAACAAAAATGTTTATTTTGTGCCAGACATTGTTCTAAGCACCTTTAGGTCTAATGCTATCTCATTAATTGGTAGAACAAGCTTATAGGGTAGGCATTGTGTTGTCATCCTTATCTCAAAGTGAGGAAACTGAGGCACAGTGATGTTAAGTAACCTACTAAGGCTGCAAAGTTAGTGAATGGATCAGAATTTAAACACAGGCAGTCTGACCCAGAGCCTTACCCACTATAGTATATTGTCACTCTCATCTCATTTTAAAAAACAGTTGTATAATCTGATTTCTGTCTCTATGGATTTGCCCATTCTAGACATTTCATATAAATGGAATCATATGCTATGTGGACTTTTGTGACTGGCTTCTCTCACTAAGCATCATGTTTTCAAGGTTCATCCATGTTGTAGCGTGTGTCAGTGCTTCACTCCTTTTCATGGCTGAGTAATATTCTGCTATATGGATGGACCACGTTTTGTTTATCCAGTCATCTGTTGACGGACATTTGAGTTGTTTCTAATTGGGGGAGAAGGAAATGGGGGATGACTGCTTAATAGGTACGGGGTTTCTTTTTGGGGTGATAAATGTGTCTGGGAACTGGATAGTGGTGATGTTTGTACAACACTGTGAATGTGCTAAATACCACCGAATCGTACTTTAAATGGTTAAAATGGTGAACTTTATGTTATGTGAGTTTTACTTCAGTAAAAAAAAGAAGGCTTCATGGTATTTCATTGTATGGCTTCATTGTTCATTTAACGTGTTCTAAAATCTTGGACACATGGGTCCTTCTAGGCTTTCATTACTAATGAAAATATTGCATTAAATACATGTGTCCACACATCTTTGTGCCGATGTGTATCTGTAGGCCAATAGCCTTTTAAATGCCTATAGGATTCGATTTCCCTACACCTAGGCTTGGAGGCTCCACCCCACGTTTATTTCCATCTAGGTGGTGGGTCACATGGTGGCAGCCTCAGACCATTCCTGGGAGTGTGTCCTATGAGGACAACAGCCACCTCCCAGAACCTTATCCTCTGCAAACCTTCTCCTCCAGGTTATTGACATTCAAGGCATTTGCCCAGCTCTTCATCTTGGGGAGCTCCCGGGTGTTGGGCATTTTCCAGATTGGACCCTTGGCTGGTGTCATGGCCTACCTGTTCACCATCATCAACAGCCTGCAGGGGGCCTTCATCTTCCTCATTCACTGTCTGCTCAACCACCGGGTATGTAGCTGCTGCCCTCGCTGTCCCTGATGCCCCTCCTTCCAGGGGACATGCCTGTGCCAGCATACTTCCCTGCATCTGGGAGTGATTCATCTCCCCGTGATGTGTCTCCATCTCCGGGTACGGGAAGATTACAGAAGATGGATTACCAGGAAGACCACACCCGGATCCCAGTCCCAGACATCAGGGGTCATACTGACATCCTTTGCCTTCACTTCCAAAACGGTGAGAGACTGTGTGTTTTATGAAGGTTCTGGTCAAACAGAATACTTGCTTCTTAGCAATCCCAACACCACCATGTGTTGAGTGTCTACTGTGAGTTAAGTGTGTCCATGTACATTAGCTCATTTGATGGAGGGTGGGGTTTAAGAGTGGAGGTTCAGGAGCCAGGCTGCCTAGGGTTAAATCCCAGCTCTGCCTCTTAGGAGCTGTGTGATCTAAAAAAGATAAACTCATGGGGGCTGGCCCCATGGCCTAGTGGTTAAGTTTGGTGTGCTCCGCTTTGGTGGCCCAGGGTCGGCTCCCAGGTGCAGACCCACACCACTCGTCAGTGACCATGCTGTTGCAGTGCCCCACATACAAAATAGAGGAAGACTGGCAACAGATGTTAGCTCAGGGTGAATTTTCCTCAAGCAAGAAAAAAAGATAAAATCGTGACTCATACAGATATAAAATGAGCATACATTAAGGATTTTATTCCACTCATCAATCAGTGAAAGAACCAGGCAGATGTTATAACTGGCTCAAAAGAGAACACAAAGAACAGACATATATGTATATAATATATAATATATACAATGTATATAATGTATACATAATACATCATACACATAATGTATACAACGTATACATAATACATAAAACACATATAATGTATACAACGTATACATAATACATAATATACATATAATATGCATACAGTGTATACATGATATATATTATATATTGCATAATATATATGCAATTTATCCAATGTATATCATGTATACATAATACATAATACACATATAATATATACAATGTATACATAATACATAATATATATTACATAATACATGTATATGTCTATTCTTTGCTGTTCTCTTTTGACCCAGTTATAACATCTGCCTGGCTCCCTCATTGATAATTATATATACATAATATATATAATATAATGTTTAATTATATATTATATAATTATACATATAATTATTAATATTATAAAATACATATAAAATTTCATATACCTATATGTTATATATGTATTACATATATATACATTATAATACCTATGAATTATAATACATATATATAATTTCAGGAATATTGAAATGAATGTGCAAATGGACGCAAAACTGTTTTTTCCATGGAATTATTTTGCATCTCTGTCAGTTATTTAAAATTTACAGAATTGTAAAATATCTCCCACATAGAT
The DNA here is from genome assembly GCF_020826845.1 of Diceros bicornis minor. Taxonomy (NCBI): domain Eukaryota; kingdom Metazoa; phylum Chordata; class Mammalia; order Perissodactyla; family Rhinocerotidae; genus Diceros; species Diceros bicornis. The sequence goes on from NC_080776.1 coordinate 32,724,592, forward strand.
CAGAATTGGACAACCTGGAGATGTGTGCTCTGACAATACATCATTTTCCATGGAAGTACTCATTTTTCTCTACACCATAGATCTCATCCAGTCTCACAGCCATAAACACCATTTATTAGCAATGACCCCAAAATATTAAACAATGTGCAGTCCAGCTCCTTCTCCTGAATTCTACACTCATATAACCAACCACCTACCAAGTGCCCCCACTGAGATGTCTAACAGATGTCACAAATGTAACATGTTCCAATCTGAGCTTCTGATCCCCCACCTCTCATATCCATGGAGGGTTCCCTATCCTTCTATTGCTCAGCACAAGGCCATGGAGTTATCCTTGACTCTGCCTTTCTTCTCACCCTCCATCTCTGATCCATCAGCAAATCCTGTTGACCCTTCCTCAGAATGTATCCAGAATCTGATCGCCTGTCTGTTCCTTTGTTGCTTCTATTCTGTTCCAAGTCCTATTGTCTGTAGCCAGGATTATGGAAATAGCCTCATAAAGGGTCTTTCTGCTTCCCCTCTTGCCTTTTCCCTGCCCCACCTTTGGTCTGTTCTCCTTGCAGCAGCCAGAGGGCGCCTGTGAACTCCTGAGTCAGGTCACATCCCTTCTCTGCCTACAACCCTCTATGGCTCCCACCTTACTCAGTAAAAGCCAAAGTCCTCCTGATGGCCCACAAGGCCCTGTACGATCTGACCCTCTTTTCCTCCTTGACCTCATCTTCTGTTAATCTCACTTCCCTCTGCTCCACCCATGCTGGCCTGCTCAGGATTCTTCAGACACGCCAAGCTCACTTGCTCTTTAGGAATCTTGACCTGGATGCTCACTCTGCCTTGAATGTTCTTGTCCTGATACCCACATCGCCAACTCCCTCACCTCCTTCAAATCTTTGTTCCAATCATTTGTTATCAATAGTATTTCCTCTGGCAACTCTATTTCGTACTGCCTGCTTTTCTCCTACCCTGACATTCATGCTTCTCCTGCCCCTAATCCTGATTTTCTTTTCATAGCGCTTGCCACTTCCTAACATGCTATAACTTCCTTATTTATTTATGGTCTTCCATCTCACACTAGAATGTCTTATTTTTTCACTGACATATTCCAAGCTCAAGTAACTAAGATCCAGTGGCTTAATTAAATAGGGAATTATTTTTTTTTGCAAGAATAGAAGCCCAGAGTTAGGTGTTGCTGGTATTGGTTCTATTGCTCAGTGGTATTATAAAGGATTTAGGATCTTCCCGGTTTTCCAATCCACTAGCAGCATGTTGGCTTTTCATCAAAATGTTTTTTATGGTTGCAAGGTGGGTGCCATAGCTCCAGACATCATGACCATGTTCAAGGCAGAAAGAAGAGGGATGGGGCAGAAGCAGCAGCCTCTCCTTTCATGCCTCTCCCTTTAACAGGAGACAGAAGCTTTTCCCAGAAACCCCTCAGCAGATTTCCCTTTCATCTAATTGGTCAGAAGTGCATCACATGACCACTCCTAGTTACAAAAGAATTTGACAAAACAAGTATTTGGCTTTCTAGCTTCTAGAACGAGAGCTATCAGTGGTGAAGAGGTTAAGAATGGCTTTTGAGTTTGCCTGCAGTGCCTGCCATGTTAGAGATAATCACTGTTAACATTTTAAGGTTTATCCTTCTAGTCTGTGTTGCTATATTTCTCTCTCTCTGTATTTATAAGACCCATGCCCCTATAGATATGACCCCTGGGATCATGTTTGTACTAATCTTGGTACTGATTCCAGTTCTGATTTCTCTCTCACAGGGTTAAAGCTCTTTCTTGCTTTCAAATACGCTATGAAGCAACATTTGAGGACAGCAGGTGCCGGCAGGAGCTGACGCTGAAATCTTCTCTTCATGGCTTAATGTGGAATTGCAGATCTCACCAGCCCCAGGACTCTCTG